>NC_142479.1:57090000-57393030 GCF_049115385.1 Moschus berezovskii
CGGACACGACTAAAGCGACTTAGCAGCAGCAGCAGCAGCTGAGACTGAGCAGAGCACCTTGGTGGAGACCCAGGTCTCTGGCAGACACCCCAGTTCCTCCCTGTACAAGCCCTACCCCCTACCCTGATCATCTATGTCCACCTACTCCTAACACACCACTGCAGCTGTGGGAAGCTGGAGGCTCCAGGTGGAGACGCTGGCTGCTGGGATGATTTTTCTTTGAGCTCAGGAGGTTCTGGGATCTGGGCAGAAGGTCTTTTCCCACTGTGGTCCTGGGCTCTGCTGTGATGCCCCTTGGGCAGACTTGCAGAGCCCGGGTTCATGGTTAAGGGAGCTGCCTCTCCTTGTCCCTTCTCAGCACATCCCATAAGGCTCTGGCCCAGGCTCGATGCCAGGAGCTGGGGTTCAGAGAGCAAGGCCAGTCCCCCATCTCCAGAAGGGAGGAATGCACCTCCAACAGCCAAATAGATATTCCCACCAGAGCGTGGAGAGGCGCGAGAGCCTGTCGAAGAAACGGAGCGGCGCCGGGGGCAAGGAGAGAAGGCGTGCAGCCATATATTCCAGAGAAGATGGAATAGGTAGATGGTGAGCTGGCAGAGGCGCTTGGCGCAAGGGTTTGGCTCCATCACCCTCCACCTCCTCAGCTCTCTCCCCTCAGGGTCCGGGTCCTGATCTCTTTCCTTGCACGCCGCACGTCGTTCCCCATTCTGGCCACCAGAGGGCGGGTTGCCCCTTGCAAAAACTGTAGCAAAGGTGGAGCGGGCCCGGAGGAAAAGATACCCAGTGGGACCTCAGCCAGTCTTGGCCGACCGCCTACTACATGTCAAGCACTTCCACGCTTCACCTCTTTTAAGGCTCTCAACAACTCGAATCCTTTGATATTGTTCTGAGTGTACACAAGAGGGCATCGTGGTGGGGGCAATGAAGTGACTCGTTTAGCAGCTGGCAGGTGACCCAGCAGAGTCAAATTCGAGTCTGTGTAGCCTCAAATCCTGAACACTGCACCATAAGAAGACCAGGCAGAGGGAAGACGCGGGGCCTCGAAGATGGGGACGGTGCCTCCTTCTTCTGGGCATCCCAGACTCAAGTCTCCGCACGTGGCAGGCATCAATATTTATTATAATCATAACGGGTCCAAAAAAGGAAATCAGAGACTCACAAGTTTCAGGAGTCATCTCTCCACCGTCCCCTAGCCTCTCGGTCAAAACTCAAACAGACTCTGAGAGAGGAAGTGGATTGCCCATAATTACACAGCTGTGGCACATGTCAGAAGGGGGCCTGTGCACCGCTCCCCCGCAGTCTCTCCCAGAAAAGTCCCTAAACTTGAAGAAGTTCGGGCCAGCAAAGGATTCTGAGGTTGTAAGAGTTTTTAAAACGTGCCCCTATTTTTAAAATAATATTTAAATATTATTTCAGAAATCCCCAAATTTACATAACCAGATTCTGAGGCGAAAAGAACATCCTCACTATAACTGGACTTATTTCTGAAACAAACCCATCGAAATTTTTTTTTTTAAAAAGAGGAACCAAAATGTTGGAACCAGCCAAGAAAGGAAGCAGACCCCCGACTTTCACCCACATTATCTCCTCCGACGCCCAAGCTGATGTGAGAAACGCGAGGCAGGTAGAGCCGTTGGCGGCAGTCCGCCACCATCCCTTATTTCATTCCAAATGTGTTTTGGAATGGTTTGGATTTTAGAAACGTAACGGGCCCGCACCTGCTACAGGTAACAGAACGCTCCTAGCAAGGCTTGGGCGGCACCATATGATCGGGTTTACTTGCACTTCTACAGCAAAACTTGAATACTCACACTAAATGGGGTATATTAAGGCTGCCCACGGCCGCACGTCGGCTCAAGTTAAATTCTGCCATTAACTGAGTTACAGAAGCCCTTTGAGCTCCAGGGAGCTTTGGCATTTGGGAACTGCAGATAAGAAATCTTGAGTGAGCATGTACCACTCTGGTTTCGTGGTTAAGCAAAGTAAGGCTCGGCGTGAGCGAGTTGGTCCAAAGCCGGCAGACACTGCTGCTCCGTCGAGCCGGGACCTAAGGCTCAGGGGGTCTCCCAGCGTCCGGGCTCTTGGAGGGCGGGAGTAATCCCTGCCCCGGTCTCCCCGCTCCCGGCTCCCGGTGGCGTACCTGCTCCGGCCGCTGCTCCGTCGGCGGGCCGCGCACTTCGCGGATGGTGCCGGAGTCGCTGCGCGCCAGGGGCCGCGGGCACACCCATGAGCCGGCCACGCTGCAGGCCTTGAAGCCGCCTCCGCTCCCGAGGAGGCCGGCAGGGGGCGCGGCGGTGCGGGCCAGGTCGTCCAAGGACTGCGCGGGCCGCACGGGCGCCGCGGGCCGCGTGTACAGGCAGGCGGGCGAGCCAGGCGCCAGGCTTCGACGCTGGGTGGCCGCGCCCGGTCGAGCTCGGCCGCACAGGGAGCCCGCGCGGCCCCGGGGCTCGGCCGGGGCGCCGTCGGGTCCGGCGGGCGCCGACGCGCTCACGAAGCGGTAGTCATAGGCGAGCGGTTCGGGAGCTGCGGGGCCCTGGAGGGGCGCGGGCGGCGGCGGGGCGGCCGCGGGGTGGCCGAGGGCCGGCAGCTCGCGCACATACTGCGCCGGCAGGTAGAAGGGGCGGCCGCCCGGCTCGCTCCGCACGTGCCACCAGTGCTCGGTGCTGCGGCGCAGCAGCCGGTAGCGCTCGTTGGGTTGGATGGCGACGCGGCGCCCGTCCTTGCCCGTGTACTCGAAGGGATGCTCCACCAGCACGTACACGTCCCCCTCGACGTCCGCCGCCATCGCGGCCGCCGCGTGTCCCTGCGGGCGACGAGGAGGAGGGGCGCGGAGGTCAGCGCCGCCGAGGGCCGCGCTCCGCACAGGGGAGCCCGAAGACTTCCAGTCCCGAAGCTACAATCGTTGTGTACGTTCGGGCCTCGGGTTTCCTATCTCGAAAACGCGGGGCTTGGATGAAATAATCTCTACGGTTCTAATTCTTACACGCAGCGATGGAACTAAGACAGCCCTTTCATTCTGCGGCCTGGAGTATAAAATTCAATCCCTCGGTGGGGAGATGGGGGCTAACACCGGTCCGGCTTTAAAGCCAGGGAAGCTTTAAGGCTGGTTGGGGGGACTGCCCGCGATAAAGTTGACATCACGTGTGCATAAAAATTGACTGGGCCTCAGTTTCCGCATTTGTAAAGTGGGAAAAATAGCCTATACCTCCATCCCGCCCTGTCCCGACACTTTCAGAAGCCCTCAGGGAATCGCGTCCTTGGCAGCTCCTATCGCCCCAGCCACCCACCCCGGCGCGTGTGCCTTAGGCCCGAGGGGGACAGAGTTGGGGCGCAGGTTCTGGGAGCGGCCCCCGCTTCGCTCTACTCTGGGAGTGTCCCTGCCCTGCTTAGTCCAAGGGCCTTGGCATAAGGGGCCGCTACTGCCAAGTCCGGGGAAACCGGTTCTCTTGGTTTCTCTTTCCTTCCCCAGCGGCTTAGCCACAGACGTGACCCCAGCGCCCCGCCCGCCCAGACCGACCAGCACCGCCCCCTGCGCTCCGGCTCCCACCTCCACGTCCAGAGGGAGGCTTGGCCCTCGCGGCCTGCCCGCTGCCTGCGATCTCTATATTGCCCCACGAGAGTGGCCCCTAGAGAATGCACTCTTTGATAGTGACTATCCGTGCGGGGTACCCAGGGGACCCCCTAAGTTCTCCTGGAGGGAACACCACAACCCACTCTCCCTCCTGCCGGTTCAGCCTGGCCCCTGGTGTGTCGGGGGAGCGGCGGTCACAGCCCAACTGGAAGCCCGTCTGTGAGGCTGGTTCCTCTAAGCCTTTACACTGGCCACACAGACTGCCCCACGATGGTGACCTGGGACCAGCGGGTGCAGGTGGGAACTCGGCCTCTGGTTGAGTCTGAGGGACCCGAGGCACAGGGTCTGGCCGCGGGGCGCCTAGCGCTCCTTCTCTACTTTCTCAAGCTTTCCTCGACGGGGAAAGAGCGTAAACTGAGCCTCTGAGTACACTGGGCCCTGGAGGCGGGGTCCTTGAGCTGACTGGAGCTAAGCCGCCCAAGCTTAGGGAGGACACCCTTCTCACCACCTTCCCCGGGACCCCCTGCCGCTCACTTACGTCGGCAGGGCGGGCCTCGCGGAGCCCATGGGCGGGCTGGGTGGAGCCGGCGGATGGATGCAGGTTAGGGCTCTGCCATCTCCTTGGGCGGGGCTTCAGATGGCTTGGCTGGAGAGACTTCAGAGAGCTGGAGCTGGCAAGGAGAGCAAAAAAGGTGAGGGACGCTCGGAAGTACCGCCTTCAATTCCCGAAGCGGCGGTGTCTGGGAGGGGCGAGGCGGAGCCTGAAGAAATCCGCCTGGGCTGGTGGGGCCTTGGAGGCGGGACCCGAGCAGAAGGCCTGAGGGAGGGGCAGGGGCAGGGGCAGGGAGGGCTGCGGCCGAAGGGGCACGGAAAGTTCACGAGTGGAGCCAAGGGAGGGTAGGGTCCGGCCCCTGCCGCGCCCCACCCCCACGCTCGGGATACGGCTTCCAAGAGGCTCTGCGTCCCGCGGACGAGATGCTTCAGGACTGCTCGACCCGGCTTTCCGTCTAGCCGGAGCGTCCCCAGTCCTAGCAAGGCTATTTGCATCCTGAATCACTCGGATTGCAGGCACTGCCGCTCCGGTCCCATCCTCGTCCTCCCCAGGCCCTTTCCGAACTCAGCTCGGCCAGGCCTGGAAAAACTTGGAGCAGGGTTCCCACTGCAGAGACGCTCCCCGGAGCGCGGGGTCACTGGCTGGGTGGGGAGGGGACCCGGTCCTCGACTCCTTCCCCGATCCTGGGGGGAGCGAAGAGGAGAGGGATCGGGGGAGTGGGGAGGGTCCGTGGAGTGCGAGGACCGACCCTTCACCAGAGGTGCCCTGAGTCCACGGCTTGGGAGACAGACGAGTCACAGCGGCGCCCACGCCTGGGTCAGCGCAGGGAGCCTGGACCTGGGCCCCTCCTGCCCCAGGACGGCGGGCAGCCCTTCGCCTCCCACCTCCCGAGCGAGGGCAAGATCCGTCCCGAGCCGCCCTCCTCCCAAGACCGCGCAGCTCCGGCTCCTGCGTGCTGCGCGAAGGGCTGGCTCTCGGTGCTGCCGGGTGAGGACCCCGCCACCTGCAGTCCCCCTCCCCACCCCAGATCAGCACCCCCACCCAGTCCGGCCCGGCCCTGGCACCTCGGGGTGTCGGCTTGCTGGCCTCGCCTCCACTTGTCCTGGCAGGCGCGCGGGGGGCTCGGCGTCCTGTGCTCCCTCCTCCACCGCCCAGCTCCCGCGCTGCCCTGTTTCCTGTTCAACAATATAGCGAGGGAGGCACCGGCGGAGAGCACCCGGCAGAACTTCCTCCCGGGGCTGGGGCTGCGGCTGCGAGAGACAATCCCCGGTGTCCTGGCTTCCTGTCGTCTCTGGGACGGGCCAGCGCGCGAGGAGCTCAGACGCCACCCCCTTCCCCTGCACCTCCCGGGGATCCTGGGCCACACCTGGCTGTCTCCTGGAGGAAGGCAGCAGAGCCAGGACGCTGGGATGAGCGGGGAGGAAGCCAGGCCAGATTTCCCTCCACTGCTGCTCTATTCCATCCCCTTTCCCCTACCTCCTGGCCTTGATCCTTGTGGGGGAGGACCCCCCCCCAACCCCAGCCAATCCGTCAAAGCTCAGAGCAACCTCCTGAGGTTGCACTCAAGATGCTCACCTTATCTCTGCATCTCAGTTTGCTTTCCTGTAAACTGGAGACAGTAACAGCTACTTCATAGGATTGTTGCTCAGTCACTAAGTTGCGAGTCTCTGTGACCCCATGGACTGCAGCGGGTCAGGCTACCGTATTGTTATCAGATTGTAAGAACACACATCTGATGAGTTATTATTATCACTAATTTTATTATGAGATGAGCCCTCCTCTTTGGGGTTGAATTGGGGTCTCCAAACCCCCCATCTGCCATCCTCCTTTAGGCAGGAGGGGGAAGGGAGAAACCAGTATTCTCAGAAACACCTTGCTAAGGATGGACGACTGAGTCCAAAGGCAGCACATAGGCCGCGTGCTCTTCTGGGCCCTGCCTCTTCACACCAGGTCCCTCAAGGATCCTCGGAGCCCACCACCTCCTGCCCTCGAGGGGAGCTGGGGCTCATGCGATGGGCAGAGGACGCTCCGTCAAAGGCCGAAAGACTGCTTCAAGGACAGGAAACTGCAGACACAAATCTTTCAGTCCCAAGTTCCTGCACTCTGATTTTCCTGGGAATTAGCCTGTTTCCTTCTGTCTCAGCAGTGGGCTTCCTCCTGCAGGCCCTCCCCACCCCCCAGACTTCTGCTGGAACTTCAGAGGAAAGCTGGCAGCCAAGGCCAGGTGGAGCCCTAAAACCATGAACCCTGAATCCGGCCCCGCTCACCAGCCTTTCCTTCCTGAGCCTCTTCTTTCACCTTGGATGACCAGTGGGAAATGGTTTCACATGTTCCAGTGTCAGGGGTCTGTGCTTTGACATTTAAGGAACAGGAAAGCCATCATAGTGGGATTCCAGGCAGTAGCTTCAGTTCCATGAGTGTATGTGAATAAACCCTCCCAAAGGCCCTGAAATCCTACCCCATGGTGAGGGGCAGGGCTGACTCGGAGGAGAGGCAAGGTGGGGGGACAGACTGAAGAATTACTTCTATTCTCCATGCTCACTCCTTGCACACAAGCCCCTGCTTGCAAATGTTTTCCTTTAACCCCCCTCCCCCCACACTGTTTACCTATAACCACCCCACTCCAGCCCTCCCCTGTGCCCAGGGACTGCCTGAGAAGAGAACAGTGGAGGCTATCAGACAGTATCTGAGGGCCTGTGGTCTCCCCCAGTCAGTGGAAGCTTTCAGATTCAGAAACCAGACCACAGATTAGAAACAGCAGGTCTTTACTGCAAAATCACTCAAAAGTCACATGGCCGCAGTTCCTTCGGTACATGGCAAAGCACTTCTCAGGGCCAGGGCCCTGCACTAGAAACAGTGTATTGCATAAAATGAAATTTTAAAAATAGTGTGGGCACTACTGAGGTTCATACCAGCTTTCCACTGGAGGCGAAGAGGGTGAATCAACTCATCTGAAAGCATCAGCAGCTTTTTGGTGGTGGGGAGGGAGGTGGTCAGCTTTAATGCTACTGGTCTGGGAGAAGGTGGGGAGTGTGGTGTGCCAGGCCCGGCTGAACCAAAGGGGGCTTCTCCAGGGCCTCACTCCCGCTGCTGCCTAGGGGTCTTCTGGGATGCAGAATACACTCACAGGGCTGGGCTCAGGCAGTGCTGCCCACCCCAGGAACACCAATTATGGCTCTGATCAGGCTGTGTTTCTGGTGGAACATTAATGCTGGCTGGGGGCGGGGGCGCGGGTGGGGGCGGGGGCGGGGCTAAGGATCCACTTTCTGGTTTAGGAGGCTTTGGTACGCTGAGCACAGGTGTGTACCATCTTCTGTGATGGGGACAAAGCAGCTGTGTGACAGCCCCTTCCCTGACCCGGCCACCACCTTCCTCCATTCTATTGCACAATTTATCCAGCTCCACAGAGCCGGGCAGGTGACTCAGCAGCCGAATCACCCCAAGGGAGAGGTGGGAGTGGGTTCGTCTCTTGACAGTGAAGGTGGAGATCTACCTGAGGCCTCCTATCTCAGCTGAGCACAGATAAGATGGTCGGTGGGGGGGTTCCCAGGGCTGAGGGGGGCCTGCTGGGTCCAGGAGAAGTGGGGGGAGGCAACAGAGAAATCATGCCCCCCGCCAAAGCCCCAGGGTCTAAATATCACTTTGAAAACAATTTCAGGCTCCACCTGTAGACCCCCTCCAAAGGCAGTCGTGCTCCAATGAAATGTTCCAATCTCTTGGCAGTGGCCCTCCTGGGCTAGTCCAGCAAAACTTTGTGAACTCATGGCTTCATAAACAGGCTGAGCATCCTTCCATAGGTGGCTTCTCTTCGTGTCCTTGCGCATCTCTGCAGCAGGGCTGGCACTCTTCGTGGAAGGATGGCGGGGGTCAGTGTGGACCCAGCCTACCTCGGTCCCAGCAGGTCTGTCAGGCGGGGGCGTGTTCCTGAAATGCGTCTGCAGCAGCCCCCTGCCCATCTGGCTGCCAGTCAGGGGTAGGAGTGAGGAGGGCAGAGGGCTGAGGGGTGGGCTAGATGACGACCTTTCCCTGGACCAAGGAAGGCTCAAAGTGCTGACAGTGCTGGTTCCGAGTCATAGCCCTCCTCCTTCGGGACCAAGATCCCAGGCTATAGGAGAGCGGCAGGAGCAGTGGGGGGTGGGTTTTGACACAGAGAAATTGAAGGGCTTTCCAGGTGGAGGGGGGACCAGGGAGCAGATGGGGCTGAGGAGGGGAAAGAACGTGGTCCTCAGGACTGAGCCTGCCTGGCCCACGGCAGTTTGGCACGTTGTTCAGGAGCTGCCAGCAGCAAGCGCCTGGTGAGGGCGAAGGAAAGGCACCCGCCAGCTGGTGGGCTCTGTCCTGGGGGGCCCATCCACCCAGCCACCACCCACCTCCAGGCTGGGCCTGAGTGGTTTCTACATATTTGCTCAGGGTGAGAATGCCTGGATTTCTTGGGTGACTTGTGGAGGGTCAAGAATAAAAAAATATCTTCTGTCGAAATATGAAGGGAAAAAAAACCCACCTTAAAAAAACTAGACCTTTTAATCAGGAATGTGGAATTGAAAATGCTCCCCAAGTCTTGTTTCCACAGTGGTGAACAGCCCTCATGGGGATGGGGTGTCAGTGAGGGGAGCTGGGCCGATTAGTGCAAAGGCCCCTTCCTCCCACACCATTGGACAGGGGGCACCTGCTGGTGTCTGGGCCTCCTGGAGCAGATGGGTGGGGGGCAGGAGGTGTCATCAGGGGTTCCCGGGGCTCCGTCTCGTAGGCCAGTACTCTGGACTCATCTGAGAGTCTTTCTGGCTCTGTGACACCTTGAGAGTGTGGCCAGGCTGGTGGCCAACCCGGCTGGGATGGCTGAGCCCCGGGTCCCGGGTGGGGACAAGAGGTGGGATTAGGTGAGACTGCTCTGCTCCTGGTATTTGCGCCGGCGGGCACAGCGGGGGCAGCCCTTCTTGACCACAGCTTGGCAGGTCTGGTGGAAGACGGTCTTGCATTCGCCGCACCTGGGAGAAAGCCGCAAGCGCTGCTGGGACCTCGAGCCTCTGGGGCTCGAGGCCGGTCAGTGCTTCTGACCAGAGCCGGCCACCCAAGGCACGGGGCACTGCCTCTCCATCCTGGGACAAAAGGTTCTCGCCGCAGTGCTAATCTCTAAGCCCCACAATGCACACCAACGCCCTCTCTTGTATTTCCCTTCTTATAAATACTGCTGAGACTCACTGATTCCTTGCCTGTGTTCCAAACACTCTACAGTTTAAAAAAATTCAGCCCCAGGTCTGTTCGGGGGGGTCGAGTTTGGGTCTGGGAACACCTACTGAAAATGAATGGATGCTCCCACCGGCTCAGTTTTCCACTCCCACATGGGTTGGAATGAAGGTTTGGTGGAGGCCTCTTTCCATTTAGAGGCTTCTGATAATGACTGATGACTGGGGATAATCGTTACAGGGCAGAGGCAGTGGCAGGTACTGCCCACCAGGTACCCACTTTGTGCCCGACCTTGTGCCAACACTCCAGGTCAGTAACTCACCCAGCCCCTCCTCCACCTGTTTGCAGAGGACAAAAGCGAGGTCCTCCCCACGCAACTCAAAGGGGCAGCAGCTACCTCTTCCCTAGGAAGATGGGTGGCTTGGGGGAAGCGGGGAGTTCTATGAGGGCTCTGTTTGTCCCCCTGGTAGTGGCACCTGGGACTCGCCCCCCTACCCAGGGGTGGGGGGTGCTGGGGCAGGGTGGCCAGCACAGCATCTGCATACCTGACTGTGGTGTCAAACTCAAAGGGAAAGATGATGTCATGGTGGTGGCAGATCTGGCAAATGAAGCCGCGCTGGGTGCACAGGTCGCAGTGGTAGACGTGCTGGGAGGCAAACTCGATCAGGGCCTTGAGGAAGCCTTCGTACACCCCGTCCGCGATCTGTGGAGGGCAAGCGCCGGCCGCAAAGGCCTTCTGAGAGGCCGTCTGCAAAACGTGGCCTGCTGCTCCTCCTGGCACACTGCCTGGAGCACTCCTACCCCAAGAGGAGTTTCCTTCCACTTGGGCAAGAAAACCTTCCCGAGTGAGGCCGGGCCATGTAGGCGTGCAGTCCCTGTTCACAGAATCCACTGTCCCCTCCCTTGAGGAAAGGAATGTCCCAAACCCTCGCCCTCCCTACACCCTCACAGCGTGGAAGGGGACTGAGCCCTGTGATCCTGGGCTTGGCTGTGGTGCCTGCCTGTCCCAGCGGGACCGAGGGCTCAGTCACTGCCCCAGGAAGCGTGGACAGCTGGACACCCATTCTGAGCTGCCGAAAGGCTGAAGATGGACGTCTTGCCTCAGTAAACTGCAGGCAGCAGCCCCCGTCCCAACATCTCCCTTTCTGATTTCTCCAGGAATAAGTTTCTAGGAATTAGGTTCCTCTGGGCTTCCCTGGTGACTCAGACGGTAAAGAATCTGCTTGCAATGTAGGAGATGCGGGTCCCATCCCTGCGTCGGGATTATCCCCTGGAGAAGGGAATGGCAACCCACTCTAGTATTCTTGCCTGGACTCTTTGTGACCCTATGGACAGAGAGCCTGGCAGGCTACAGTCCATAGGGTCACAAAGAGTCGGACATGACTGAGCGGCTAACACACACCTCAGGGGTGGCATTCTCACCTGCTGGAGGTCAGCGACACTGTACTTGTGAGGTGACTCCAAGAGATAATTCCTGTGGTTGAGCCTTCAAAGACAAGACAAGAGGTTCCTCAGAAGGAATCTGGACCCACCTGTGTTTGTTTTCATTCCCTCAGCACCGCTAACCAGGGAGAAAAAGCTCCAGCCTGGGCTCAGGACCTGGACTTGCAGGTGACCAGCTGTCAGGACCTTGGGCAAGTTTCTTAGCCTTGCTGAACCTCAGGTTTCCTCACCTGAGCAAGAGAGCTCTTTTCGGGATTAAATAATTTATTTAAAGCATTTGGCACAGTGCCTTGTACATAGTAAATGAATAATTATTAACCATAGTTGATAGCATTGTATTGTATAATTGAAATTTAAGAGCAGAACTCAAATGTTCTCTCTCTCTCTCTCACACACGCACTATACAAGTGGCTCAGATGGTACAGAATCTGCCTGCAACGCAGGAGATGCAAGTTCAATCCCTAGGTCGGGAAGAACCCCTGGAGGAGGAAATGGCAACCCACTCCAGTATTCCTGCCTGGACAATTCCAGGGACAGAGGAGTCTGGCGGGTTACAATCCTAGGGACACAAAGAGTTGGGCACGACTGAGTGACTAAGACCTTCACTTTTCATATACACACATATATATAATATATATAAAATATGTGAGGATGATGGATGTGTGAATTAATAAGATGGGAGGAACTCTTTCACAGTATAATCATAAATCATCACAAAAAATACTATAAATATCTTACAACTTTGTAAATTATACTCAATAAAGTTGAAAAAAAATTTTAAGATATTTTAAAAAGTCTACTTAAAAAATGATGATGAGGAGGAGGATGAAAGCTAACACTTGGAGCCAGACTAAGAGCTTGATATATATTAATTCATTTAATTCTCACAAGAATCCTGTGAGGTTGAAGCTATTATAACCCTGATTTTGAGAAGAGGAAATGAAGGCACAGAGAAGTTAAAGAACTTGCCTGTGGTCACACAGCTAGTAAGAGGCACAGCTGGAGTCTGAAAGCAGTGGTCTGGCTCCAGAGCCTGCGTCCTTATCTCCCGGGTGAATGCCTAGAGGCTGTTATTAATAGCTGTGGTCATTACTGCCACCATCACGTACCAGGGACAGTGCTGGGGACAGAAATGCACAGGACATGGCCTCCGCTTTCCTACTGTAGCCCCTGGTCTAGCTTAGGGACAGACATTTACGCATCTGGTTTTGGCGCTCTGGGAGAGGAGCAGAGGTGTCCTGAGTGTTCAGATCCTATTTCAGAGGTGGGGTGGGGGCAGAGGACGAGGGCTCAGCTGCCACCATCCTGGCTCTAGTTTCCACCTCACCAATGGCAGAGATCCCAAGGGTTACATCCTGAGAGACGGACAGGAAACACCTGCAAAAAATTCCTGCCTGGCCTTGCTGTGTGTCTGTGTGGCAGTGGGGTTGGGGGAAGAAGTCTCCCAGTCCGAGGACACGCGGGATCCTGCCCCAGGGTGCTTCGGACATCTGGAGGCAGGAAGGTGCCCGGCCCCGCAGTGTCTGAAGTGGGCGCTTGACTGTGCCCAGCCCAGGGCATGGCCCCGGTCCTAGGAGGAACCCCACCCGGGGCCGAGATGGCGAGTTCCACCAGGCAGCCCACGCTGTGCTGCCAAGTGTTCACTCAGTGCAACGTGCCGGTCTCCCCGGTAAACTTCCAGCTTTCTGGGAACAGGAAGCTGCCGTTTATCACCAGGAAAATGCCGGAGTGGGGGGCGGGCAGAGGGGGCGCACAGGCTGTTCCTGAGCTGCCAGGAAGGGTGGGGCCCGTTTGGATGGAGAGTCCTCTCTGTCGTCTGCCCTCTGCTCAGAGTCGTGGAAGCCCAGGGGGCCAGCCAGGCCACCTACCCTGGGCCTGTGAGGCCCTCAGTGAGGCGCTACAGCTGCTGTGGAGGGGAGGTCAGGGCAGCCCCCTGAGAGAAAGGGGATCCCAAGATCTGCCAGTTTCTCCTCAGCCCTTCCTGTCCTCTCAGCCTCCACCCCAACCAGCTCAGTCCAGGCCTCCTCCTCCTGTGCCAGCCACCACACCAGCCCCCACGCCCCACTGCCGCCAAACTGGTCTTGATGGGAGTGTGACCATCCCATGCTCAAAACTCCTCAACAGCTTCGGCTGCCAGCAGAATAAAATCCTATGCCTTTGTGGTGGCACAGAGGGTCTTCGAGGTCTAGCCCCTGCACCCACAACCTGGCTGCGCTGAGCCCTGCGAAGGTCCTGGCAAGCCATGCTCTCCCTCTACTCCCCAACCCCCCACAGCCATGGATTCCCTGCAGAAAATCCGACCCAGGCTTCCTCTGGTTCTTTCACTAGACCCTGGTTCACCACATGGCTGATGCCATTTGTGTTGGGGCAACTCCGCTTTCCTGTGAGTGAGGACAGAGTGGGATCTGGAAGCTCTTACTGAACTGATGGTGGCCAGACTGGAGAAGGGTGACCCCAGCTTTCTGCTTGGTTCTCTTTAATACTATTTGAATACTATCTTTGTAAAGAAGAAAAGCATTCTTTTTCTTTTTAAAAGGAGAAAGAAAACTCCACAAACATTCAGCTGATGCCACCTCCTCCAAGAAGTTCCCTGGCCCTCTGCACCCTGCCTCCTTCCCTCATATCACACGCCTCCCTGACCAGGGCCATCTGTTCACCTGTCTCTGTCCCTCCCTAAGCACTGGGCCCCTCATGTGGCCCTCACCACAACTCCAGCAGGCCACATGAACATGGGGATCACTGGCCCATTTTATAGACAAGAAAACTGAGGCTCGGAGAAGTAAAGCCACTTCCTTGAGTCACACAGCAAGTCTGGGGCCAGGTGAAGGCTGCTCCTGAGCTCATTCTTCACCTTATGCTGCTTCTGAAATGGGACTTCTGCAGGCCTGGCCTTGCTTTCATGAAGGCTGGAAACAGCAGCCAGAGACAAATAGGCAAGACCGCCCCCAGTTTCCAGACAGGGCAACCTGGACAGGCCAGTAAGGCTGCTGACCAATCTCAGCAGGGTAAGGATGGGCAAGTGAGGCTGGCACCCAGGACCCGCCCTACAGGCAGCTGGTCTACTCAGGTCTGCAGACATCCCTGAACTGGAGAGGGTCACAGGGTCCCACCTGACCTGAGATTTTATCCCCCTGGACAGGGGGACAGGAGGGCAGACTCTTGGGCCCTGGGGCCTGGAATCTCAGAAAGGATGAGAGTGAGTGGGACCCAGGACCCACTGATGATGGAGCAGCAATAGCCTCCCCAGAAGCAGCCATCTGGGTCCCTCATGGTGGCCTCCAGAAGGCTTTCTGCTCTTCCAGGCCCTGCAGAGGAGACCAGGGATCAGCCATCTGCTCTGAGAGCCTGTGAGGGGCCAGCCTCTGTGCTCTGCCTAAGAGAGGGCTCCGCATAGCATCTCTCCAATGCAGAGCAGCCCTGGGAGGACAGGGACCAGGACTGAGCAGGGAAGCCCAGCAGACGGGGGTCTGCACCAGCCCTGTTGGGAGGAGTGGCTGCACGGGGAATGTGGAGGGGCTTGTGAGCTGCTCCAAGTCCCCAGAAACCAGCAGTGAAGCCTAGTTGGGCAGCAGGCACCAGCTCGTCTACCTGAGGTCTGTCCTCCTGGGATCCCAGGACAGCATAGCCCCACAGAAGGTGTCACCCCTCACTCCCAACTGAGCGCTGAAAGCCCCCCTAGGCACCGGGTACCAAGAAGCTTTATGAAGGGCATCCTGAGGGTCCTGCCCCAACCTTGTCCTCTTGCAAGGATTTGGGGAGGGCTGCTGCCAGGGCGGCAAAGTCAAGCCACCATGGGGCGGAGGGCTGGTGGGGACCCGGGAAGCCAGAAGACCAGCCCCTCTCACGTCTCTGGCCTCCTCTCACCATATCCCCACTTCCCTTCTCACTGCCTGGAAATTTCCCGCTGTTCTTTCCACACACGGGGCCTTCATCCACAGCCCATGCACATCACTACTTCTGTCTGGAACACTCTTTCCTGCAAATCCCCTCTTTCCCACTCATTTCACAGGTCTCACACTGGAGGTCAGTTCCTCCAGGAAGGCCCCCACCATTGGCCCCCTCCAATATGGGTCAGACCCCCCACTCCGCTGTACTTCCAGAGCTCCCTGCTCTCTCTTCCGCCCTCACTCCTGGGGGTAGCCGCTGCCTGCTCCCTGCCGTGCCCTCCAGAAGGCAGGAGCCAAGTCCACTGTGCTCAGCCCTGGGGCCCACACCCCTTGCCGGGCACTGAGCGCATTCTCAATAAGCACTTGTCAAATGAATGAATGCATTTCATGCTCAAATAAAAGCCACTCCTAAATGCAGAAAGGGAGTCCTCCACCCAGCGCTGGCATTTCTCCCAAGAAGTTGCTTGTGCACTGACCCTGTGTGTAGTATGCGTGTGTATGTGTTTGTGTGTGTGTCTGTGTGTCCCCGTGTCCGGGCACTGAGCAAGCCACTCTTCAATGTGTGTATATGTCTGTGTCCCTGTGTGTGTGTGTGCCTGTGTGTATGTGTGTGTCTGTGTCTCTGTCTCTCTCTCTCTCTGTGTGTCTCCATGTGTGTCTCTCTGTATATGTCTCTATGTGTCTCTGTGTGTCTGTGCTCTCTGTGTGTGGGTCTCTCTCTGTGTCTCTTTGTGCATGTGTGTATCTGTCTGTCTCTGTGTGTCTGAGTCTCTGTGTGTGTCTCTGTGTGAGTGTGTATCTCTGTTTATGTGTCTCTATGTGTCTGTCTCTCTGTGTGTCTCTTTGTGTATGTCTCTGTGTGTGTGTGCGTCTCTGTCTCTCTCTCTGTGTGTGTCTGTATCTGTGTGTGTCTCTCTCTGTCTCTGTGTGTGTGTCTTTATCTCTGTGTGTGTCCCTGTGTGTGTGTCTGTATCTGTGTCTGTGTGTGTGTCTCCCTCTCTGTCTCTGTGTGTGTGTCTGTGTGTCTCTGTGTGTGTGTCTCTCTCTGTCTCTCTATGTGTGTGTGTGTCTCTGTCTGTGTGTGTGTCTCTGTGTGTCTGTATCTTTCTGTGTGTCTGTGTGTGTGTGTCTCTGTGTGTGCGTCTCCGTCTGTGTGTGTCTCCGTGTGTCTCTTTGTGTCTGTGTGTCTGTGTGTGTGTGTCTCTCTCTGTCTCTCTGTGTGTCTCTGTGTGTGTGTCTGTATCTTTGTGTGTGTCTGTGTGTGTGTCTCTGTGTGTCTGTATCTTTCTGTGTGTCTGTGTGTGTGTGTCTCTGTGTATGCGTCTCCGTCTGTGTGTGTGTCTCCGTGTGTCTGTGTGTGTGTCTCTCTCTGTCTCTCTGTGTGTCTCTGTGTGTGTGTCTGTATCTTTGTGTGTGTCTGTGTATGTGTCTCTGTGTGTGTGTGTCTCTCTCTGTCTCTCTGTGTGTCTCTGTGTGTGTGTCTGTTTCTGTCTGTGTGTCTGCGTGTGTGTGTCTCTCTCTGTCTCTCTGTGTGTCTCTGTGTGTGTGTCTGTATCTTTGTGTGTGTCTCTGTGTGTCTGTATCTTTCTGTGTGTCTGTGTGTGTGTGTCTCTGTCTGTGTATGCGTCTCCGTCTGTGTGTGTGTCTCCGTGTGTCTGTGTGTGTGTCTCTCTCTGTCTCTCTGTGTGTCTCTGTGTGTGTGTCTGTATCTTTGTGTGTGTCTGTGTATGTGTCTCTGTGTGTGTGTGTCTCTCTGTCTGTGTGTCTCTGTGTGTGTGTCTGTCTCTGTGTGTGTGTCAGCGAGTGTGTATCTCTGTCTGTGTGTGCGTCTCCGTCTGTGTGTGTGTCTCCGTGTATCTCTTTGTGTCTGTGTGTGTGCCCCGTGTCCGGGCGCTCACCTCTTGCTCAGCTCCTTCAGGGCTCCGCTCCGGCACAGGCCCAGGTAGTCCCCCAGCAGCTTCAGCTGCTCCCGGCTCCTCCCGATGAGGCGCATCTGCTCCACGTGCTCGTACAGCGACGCGTTCACCAGCTGCAGGTTGATGAGGGGCTGGGCCCGGATCTGTGTCAGGAACTTCAGGGCCTGCCTACAGACCTGAGGACACCACCGGGCAGTGAGGGTGAGACAGGAGGGCCATTTTGTGAGAGCCTGAGGTCGCCAGGCGCTGGGTCACCTACTCCCTCGCTCACCCCTCCAGCCACCTGCTGAGGGAAGCGGTACCACCTTCGTTTTACAGACGAGGAAACTGAGGTTCAGAGAGAGGAAGTGATTTGGCCAAGGCCCATAGCTCAGATAAGTCAGGATTTGAACCCAGTTGATCTGGCTTCCAAACCTGCTTGTTCCCCTTGGCACCAGCAGCTGTCCCTCCCTGACCACACAGGGACGGGAAGGAGGGTCCACACGCCTCTCCCCCTGGGCCTCACAGATCCTTCCCACTATTTCCTGGCCTCCCCGCCCCCGCCCCCATTTTTCTGCTGAAAGGAAACAGACACTACCCTGGGCCAACTCAGGAACCAGGTGACCAATCTGAGTCAGGCTCCAACCACAGGAAACCATGGATCAGATACAGCTTAACCAGAGGTTTCCCAAGCTTCTTCCGTCCTCATTAACAGCACCAACCAGGGCAGGGCCTTCCTTCAAGTCTCCATGTGGAGTTGAGTGATCGATCTGGGTTTCTCCCTCTTGATAGACGTGGAAGGTTCTACCCTCAGCCCTGACCCTAACGCCAATTACTGAGCACCTATTATTTGCCAGACACTGGGCTAAGGACCTCGACCGCATCCTTTCTTCAGCCTTACAACAACCCATAGGAGAAGGTGTCATCATCCCATTTTACAGATATGGAAACTGAGACTCAGAGGAGCTAAAGTGACTGATCCAAGCCACCAGAAAGAAAGCAGAGCCCAGGTGTGAATTGAGTGCTGTCTCTGCACCCTTGGCCGCCTCACTTACAAAGAGAAGCCCCCTTCCCCTGCAGTCTCTTTGGGGCGGATAAGGATGGAGGAGCACCATCAATCACACCCTGCAGTGCTTAGTCCGACTTTGGATCCTGGCTCCACCCCTTCTCAACTGTATGACCTCAAGAAACTTACTTAACCTCTCTGTGATTCAATTTCCTCATCTGTAAAATGGGGAAATAAAAGCACCTACTGCACGGGATTGAGTTTACATTAAAAGAAAAGCCAGGTAAGCAGCTTCTCAGTGAATGGGAGTTGCCATCAGACTCTGTGGGTGCCTGTGTGGTCCAGGCATCTGTCTGCTGGCCCCAGGGGACGGGACAGGGCCAGCAGGAGACTGTGAGGCCAGGGGCTGCTCTACCGGCTTCACCAGCATTTCTCACCTCACTGATATCTTCATCTTTCCCCATTTCCCAGAGCCCTGAGGAACCAGCCCCCAACCGACAGGCATCCCACTGGCAAAGGCCTGGTGAGTCAGTGACTCAGGTCAGACTGCTGTTGCCCAGCCCTTCCCACAACTCAGCCCCAGGCTTAGGGTGAGGCCCAGATGAAATAACATGCAGGAATGCGCTCTGAAAACTGCCAGGTACTTAGACAGGCATGAGCTTTGAGCTCTCCTGGGACTGTTCCTCCCCCACGGGTGTGGAGGAGACAGACAAAGGGAGAAGCCCCAGGCTTGGGCTGACGTCCTGCCAAGTGCCAGCCAGGTCTTGCACAAGTGGGTCAGCCAGACAGTGGACAAGGGGCCCCTAACCTGCCAGCCAGCCACTTCCTATTGTGAACCTTCCTGTCTTTCCCAGATCTGGCATTTTTGAGAGAGTTGGATGCTTCCTGACCTTAGGTACGCCTAGGGAATTGTTAGAATTTTCTAGTTGGAAAAAGGAAGTAGCACCAAAATTACAGCAGTGAATAGGGAGATGGCTCAACAGGGGCATCCAGATGTTGTAAATGGTGAGGGTGTTTTATGACCAGAGGGTTCTCTGCACTTGTGGTCATCTTGAGGTTTAATTTTCTCCATGGAGTTAGTTAAATACTAACACTGAGGGCAGAGGTGAGGATGAGATAACCAATAAAAAAGCCAAAGTGAAGCTAACGTTGGGACTTCTCTAAGCTAATGTGGTCCAGTGGTTAAGATTCTGTGCTTCCAATGCAGGTTCGATCCCTGGTGGGGAAACTAAGAGCCCATGTACAACATGGCCAAGAAAAGAGAAAGAGAACCAAAGTGAAGGTAACAGGTGCTTCCATCCCCAGGGGGTGGAGGTAAGGGTGGTATAGGTTCTGAGAATTATGTTCTCTGGGCTCTGATGGGGACATATAAGGAGACAGCATGGCTGGCAGGCCTGGGTGTCGAGAGAAGTAAACAGCTACTTCCTCTGTTTCTGTGTCTTGTCTTAGCAGAAATCTGTACCTTTGGGAGAAAGCCATCTGCACCCCTTGAGGCAGACCCTGACCGAATGAATTAGGGGCAGAAGGTGAGGCCTTAGGAAAGGGAAGGGGCCCCATCTAAGTGACTGGTGGGTTCTGTTTCCTTTAGTCCTCGCTGCCTGGAGACAGGCACTGTAATTAACCCCACTTCATGGACAAGGAAACAGGAAGTGGAAGAGTTTGCTCAGGGTAACACAGCTACGTGAGCAGATAAGCTCAGCTGAAGAAGAGGAAAATCTGAAAGACTGCAGAATACATCATATTTAAAAGCATTTGGTGAACATCAAAAAGTATCCAAGATGTAATACTAACTGAACAAACATGTTATAAAGCAGTATGAGCCCAGTATGATTCCAAAAGTAACAAAAAGTAGATGCTTGTATGCCTGGAAAAGGTTGACTGCTCCCAGGGGGAAGTGTACCAGCTGGCTGACCCATTCATTCATCCATCATCCATCCATCCATCCACCATCCATCCATCATCTACCCATCTACATTCATCCATCCACCCATCTATCCATCCATCCACATATCTATGCATCCATCCATTCATATCCATCCACCAAGCCACCCCTCAACCCACGCATGCAACTACCCACCCAACCCATCCACCCATCCTCTGTATCTAATCTATTCGATCGTTTCTGCCTATATCTATGCTGGGGCTCTAAGCAGTTTCATCTGTGCCCACGGAGAGCTACAGTGAACCATCCTGATTCCCACCCGAGGACCAAGGCAGGCGTGGACAGAGCTCTGCCCAGGGGCTGTAGCTGCTGCTGCTGCTGCTGCTAAGTCACTTCAGTCGTGTCCGACTCTGTGTGACCCCATAGACGGAAGCCCACCAGGCTCCCCCGTCCCTGGGATTCTCCAGGCAAGAACACCGGAGTGGGTTGCCATTTCCTTCTCCAATGTGTGAAAGTGAAAAGTGAAAGTGAAGTCGCTCAGTCGTGTCCGCCCCTTAGCGACCCTACGGACTGCAGCCCACCAGGCTCCTCCATCCATGGGATTTTCTAGGCAAGAGTACTGGAGTGGCTTGCCATTGACTTCTCCGAGGGGCTGTAGACCAGCACCAAATTACTTTCTTGGTCAGCTCCCCCATATCATGGGGCCTAAACTAGTAACCCTGGCTTCTCTAGAGCCAAACTCCCCCAAACATATGAATGGCAGCAGCAAAGAGGAGTGACCCCTTCTCTGTTGCTCAGCAGCCCTGTATGGCCATGACAGGCTGGGCTCAAGACTTACCAGGCGCTTGGTGAGGTCCCAGTTGTGGATGATCCTGGCCGGGATCACTGAGGCATCGTCTTGATGGCAGATGTCACAGTAATAGAGGCCAGAGAAGGCACAGAGCTTGGGTCGTACAAATGAGAAGCCGATTTGCCGGGAGCAGCCTGGGGAGAGGAACAGGGGGAGGGTGAGCAGCAGTGGGGCCAGAGTCAGCTCCTGAACAACAGTAGCTGCCAAGGCAAAGGGCCTGCTAGCTAGAGAATGCAGCCAGATTAGAAAGGAGAGCGTGAAGATAAAAACAACCACCATTCATATTCCCACCAATCAGAATCAACTCTGGTCATTAACCTTTATGACAAAACTCTGTAAGAATTATTGTCACTGTTTCCCAGCTGAAGAAACTGATGCACAGAGAGGTTAGGAAACCTGCCAGTCACACCATGAATGGGTGCACAGCTGGAGTCAAGTTTGGGTCAGGTTGGAGCAGAGCCGGCGTTCTCTTATTCCTAACTGCCTCTGTTCAATGTTTCCATGGCTTGTACACCAATCCCAGCCTCCGCTAAGCTCACCCCTCCACCGGGGCCCAGAAATGGAAGCAGGGAGTCAAGGTCTAGGCAAGGAGCTGGGGACACGGGGCTGGACACAGAGGTGGTGGACATGGCCTGGTGCCAGCTTGAAGCCAGGGCCTGTTACCTCAGGATGGGGCGCAGGGCCCAGCTTCAGCCCCTCTGCTGGAGCCCCCCAAAGCAGGGGGCAGAGGGGATCAAAGTAGGGTATGCCCAGGGCACCAGAGGCAGGGCTCAAATCCTGAACACAGGCCCTGCCTCCTACGGGGCCAGGGGGAGTCCCTTCAGCCTCCTGGAGACTAGAAGGACTGGTTCTTAGTGTATGCGCTGTTTTATCCTGACCCTCACTGAATTTTTGCAAGGTTCCAATTCAGCTACTATTTGCTACTTTGTGGGGTTATCACAAAGTTTAAATGAGGTTTTGAAAGTAAACTATGAGATACAAGCCAGATGTCAGAGGCCGGAGGCCAGGCCACAGAGCTCTGTGGGCAGAAAGAAGGCCCAAGCTCCCCAGTTTCAGTCTGGCTGGCTGGGGGCTGGCGGGGGCGGCAGGCAAAGTGGTGGCAGGTGTGGGGAAAGCTGCCTTCTAGCATCCACATCCCCAGTGGGGAAGCCCTCCTCCTAGCCCTGGGGGCCTGGCCTCCTCTCTGAACCTGGAGCCCTGGGCTTAAGGGCAAAGTGTGAGTGTTAGGGGCTGGCAGGTGGGGGAGGGAGGCAAGGGGTGAACAGGGGCTTGAAGACTTTTTTCTGTAAGAAGCTCTTCTCTATAAAAGAGGGAAGGCAGAATGCATAGCTTCTCCATCCTCCAGGGGTGGGGGGAGAGGGCAACCAACTGCAGACCACTTCCTTCAGATGCCTGAAGCAGGCTTTCCCCTCCAGTCCCACATGCTCCGCCCCGACGGGACGGCTCCTAGACCGCGCACAGCTGCATCTCCCCGTGCAGCAGGGCCACCTCCTCACAGTTCAGCTGGAGGGCCTGGGCTGAAGGAAATGGATAGTCTGGACTGGGGAGAAGACCTAGAAATGGGATGTGAGCAAGGGCATATCATGCAGCCTTGAAAGCACGGGAGTGGAGGGGCCCTGCGGGTGCCTGGCTAAGAGCACGGGTTCTGGGACCACCAAGTCCTCTTCTGGCTCCCCCATCACTCGCCGTGTGAACCTGGGACAGGTCCTTACCAGTCCTGTGACTCAGTTTCCTCAGCTATAAATAGAGACAAATCCCAACAGGGTTGTTGTGAGGATTAAATGAGACAATCCAAAGAAAGCATCTGGCCCAGTGCCTGGCATGGAAGGACTGGATCTGACGATGCTAATGACAGAGCAGATGTACTGATGTAGAAGAATGTGTATAACAGATTCCTAACTGCATTAAAGCCAAGCAGCAGAACAATAGATACAGCTGAGCTGTCTAAAATCGTGGGGACAAGCCACAGGTGCCCATTTAAATATATTATTAAAAAGGATTTTCCAGGTGGCTCAGTGGTAAAGAATCTACCTGCCGATGCGGGAGACCCAGGAGACGTGGGTTCAACCCCTGGGTCAAGAAGATCCCCTGGAGGAGGAAATGACAAGCCCCTCCACTATCCTTGCCTGGGAAATTCCATGGACAGAGGAGCCTGGTGGGTTGCAGTCCACGGGACTGCAAAGAGTCGGACACGACTGAGCATGCACACACACATGTTATTAAAGCCAAATTAAAATTCAGTTCCTTCCACACTGGGAAGCCACACGAAGTATTCAATAGCCACATGTGGCTTGTAGCTACGCACTACTGGATGGCACAGATTCTAGAACATTGTCATCATCACAGAAAGTTCTGTTGGCCAGTATGTAGTATGAGCCTATTGTTATAATTAAATACCTGTGTACACTTGTAAAAGCATGCAAAAATATTTGAAGCCCTGGCTCCAGAAGAATATAATATGATCATGGAACAGCCTAATTTGCTGCAACATCTCCAGGGCAGTATGGGGGCGCCTGTGGGGCGCAGGAAGGAGTGCAGAGCCTAGCGCTGGAACCCCAGTGTGGGCAGGCTGGAGGTGGGGGACAGCGCGTCAGCACCTGCGCAGAAGCAGCCCTGGGAGTCAAGGCCTTTCTCTGTGGGGATGGCCACCAGGTACTGCAGCAGGAAGCCATTCTCCCGCGTGGCGAACTTCAGCACCTCCTGACAGTTTTCATCCAGACTGCCACCGAGGGTCACCGCCTCCTCGGCCGTCTCCAGGTAGGACGCCAGGACCTTGCGTAGCACGTCCCTCCACAGGGCGGCCTCCTCGGCATTCCCGGCCTGCAGCTTCAGGATGGCCTTGGCCGTAATGATTTTGAAGAAGGCTGGGCCCCCGAGGCTTGTGTCCGGCAGGATATCTCGGATGGTCTCGACTCCGTGGCTGTCACTTAACATCTTCTCATTGTTTCTCACGCGGAAGCACTTGAGGGACTCCAAGGACAGGGAGAAGATGTAGGGCATCCATGTGCGGTCCGTGTACAGGTAGAGAAGGGACTCTTTTATAGCGTCGGGCTCAGGCACCTGGGAGAAGGACCAGTTGAACTGCGGGCCCTGGGGGGTTTCAGCCTCTGTGTGCAGGTCCAAGGGGGCAGGGTGGCCACCCTGGGGGGCTTCTGGGGGGTCCTCAGGCTGCTCCGGGTACTGGATGGTAACCCACTCCTCCTCCTGCTGGGGCCGGCACTTCTGCAGCGCCTCACGCACCCGGTCCAGCCAGTCCTCGGCTTCATCCCGGGACGAGGCGCGCAGGGTCAGCTTCTTGCCGGAGAAGAGCAGCTCGAAGCGGCCGTCGCTGTGGGCCGGCCCCACGGACTCGCAGCGCAGCAGGGAGCAGGTCTCCGCGCAGGTGCGCTCCTTGCCGCTCAGGTAGAGGCGCAACTCCAGTGGGGAGAGCTCGCAGAAGAGTTCCTTCCAGATGCCCATGGCCCCTCGTCGCTCCACAGTGCCCAGCTTCAGGAGCCCCCGGAATGGGTTGGACAGCCCTGCAGGCATAAAGAGGCTCTTTAGATGATAGGCCTGGCCCTTTGCCACCCTGGATAATCTCCGGGACCTGAGTCCTGTCATGGGTGTGGACTCCGTGACCATGCGGAGAACACAGGCCACCACCGGCTGGATGGGAACGTATTTTGAGAGCCTCCCTCCCACCCTCACTCCAGCTGATGACGGTGTTCTTGAATTTCACTGAGAAAATAAAAGCACTTCAACAATCACCTCCATGTATGCTTCACTACACGCTCCCCTTCCAGCATCTGCACCCACACTCTGAGCCCCGTCGCTGGGGATGAACTGACTGTGCTTCTGTCTGAGGCCACCCTCCCATCTGTGTAATTGTGCAGGGGTCCCCCACCACCACCCCGCCTACTCAAGGACAAGGATGTCTCTCCAGCAATCTTTTCTGCCCCTCCTGCGTCACTGTCTTCTCCCTCTCTCCTGGATCATTCCCACCAGCCCACAAACACGCTGTTATTTCTCCCAGCATTAAAAATATCTCTCGACTCTACTTGCATCTCTAATTACCACCCTGGGTCTCTGTCTCCTTCACAGAAACCCCCCTGAGGAGGTGTGGGATTGTCTCTGGGCGCCCCTCCTTCTGTTCTTTCTTGAACCTCCTCCAAGCAGCCTTCTGTCCCAAGTCCACAGAATCTGCCCTTGGGAAGGCTACCAGGCCCTCCTTGTTGCCAAGTCCTAAGGCTAGTCGGTGGTCCCCATCTGGCCTGGCCCATCAGCATTACTGCACTCAGCAGAGCCCCCCTTTTCCGAGGTCTTCTCTGCCGTCACTGGGCCTCCTCTCCTGTCTCTCAGATGCTCCCTCCTCTCACCGGCCTCTTCATGGAGGCCCTGGGCTCGGCCCTGGTTCTCTTCTCTACTAATACCCACTTTTCCTAGCTGAACTTCCCTGGTCTTGGGGCTTTATGCCAACAACTCCTCAGTTTTTATCTCCAGCCTGGACCTCACCCTTGAGCTTTAGATTCCGATCTCCATCTGCTCCGTGTATGTCTAATAGGCTTCTCGAAGTTGACACGTCCAAAAACGTGTTCCTGATTCTCCCACTCCAAACCCACTTCTCTCCTGATGGTCTTCATCTAGTAAAATGGCGCACTTCATCCTCCCAGATGCTTGGGCTAAAAACTTTGGAGCTACCCTTGATTTTTGTTTTTTTTCCTTTCACACCCCACATCTAGTCTATCAGCAAATCCTCTTGGTATATTCAGAGCCTTCCTCCACTTCTCACCGCCTCCACCACTACCACAGGGGCTTGGTCCACCATCATTCCTGGCCGGGCATGGCTGTGGCCTCCTGACTGGTCTATGCCCCCCTGAAGCCTCTCAAGAAATGAGCCAGGATGACTCCCCCGGAGAGTCCCCCAAGTCAGATCACGTCTCTCTCAGAGCAAAAGCCAACATCCTTCCTGTGGCCCACGAGGCCCCCCATCACTCCGACCTCATCTCTAGCCACCCGCTTCCCGTCTCCTCTGCTCCAGCTACTCTGGTCTCTGCTGCTTACTGGACACATCAAGTATGTTCCTGTCGCAGGGCCTTTGCACATGTTCTCCCTGCTTGAAATACAACGATTGCCTCGTGCCTCTCTCCCCACCTTTCAAGTCTCCTCAAATGTTACCTAATTTGTGAGAGCTTCCTTGGCCAGCCTTTATTTATTTATTTACTTGCTGGCTGTGCTGTGCAGCTTGCAGGATCTTCATTCCCCGAGCAGGGATTGAACGTGGGCCCCAGCAGTGAAAGTGTGGAGTCCTAACCATTGGACCATGAGCGAAGTCCCTGGCCATCCTTTATGAAATAGTACCCTGCCTGCCTCCCCAGTTTACTATTCCCCACAGGAATGACCCCCTGCCCCCACTATATGCTTACTTGTTCATCTGCTTATTTCCTGTCTCTCACACTAGAATACAACTCCCGTAAAGATAAGGACCTGGCTTTGTTTCCTGTTGTGTCCCCAGCACCTGGAATAGTACCTGGCACATCTCAGGTGCCCAATAAGTATCTGTTGAGTAGGGAGTGTGTGTACCACACACAGCCCAAGGCTCCCTGATCCCTGGGGGCTAGCCATCTTCCTGAACAAGGGGATCCAAAGGACACACAGTTCTCTCTCCCAGGCTGGACTAGCCTTAGAGATTTCAAACCATTGTGTAGGGTCTTCCTATCCTTCTGGGTACCTGATGATGCAGGCATAAGGCACACCTTCTCTGGTATGGTTGTAACCATCACATGGGCTGAAAGAAAAACCTAAGAGGAAGTGGCATGGAAACCAGGGCTGTGCCCAGGCTCCCTGAGCCAGGGCCCTAGAAACCCAGCCAGCATTCTCCGCTTGGGTCACTGCTAACAGAGAATGAGAGAAACAGACTGACTCTAGGACACACTTGCACATTTGCTTGTTTCTGAGGACTACAGAAAAATTAGGTTATGGTTATTTAATGATTTATGGAATTTCATAGGGTGTGGAGGTCAAGCTGGCCTCCTTGTGAACTGCTCACAGAGGACACTGAACAAACTGCAGATCTGATAAACCCCACCAGAGCAGCTAAATAAACCGTCTGAGAGAAAGGCCTTAGGGAGGAGCAGTTGAAACAACTGAGCCTTCAAGAGGCGGGGCTTCTGTTCTGGGCTCCAGACAGAGTCCAGAGGCCTATATACTCTTAAGATTATCTTATGTATCTTACATATAATCATTAAGATTCATAGAAGAGTTTCAGGCAAGTTATTTTCCATTTTCGTGCATGAAACAGTATTCGTGTACTCTGTACGCAGTTTTGAGCACTACTTTCTTAAGATTTTAAGAGTGGATGTATGTATTTGTGTGGCTGATTCACTTTGCGGTACACTTGAAACACAACATAGTAAATCAACTATATTCCAATAAAAATTAAAAAAAAGATTTTATGAGAAAATACAGTACTCTTCCTGAAATGCCTTCCTGAATTACTCTGCAAGGGTGCTCCTTATTACATTTTGGGATGAGGTTTTTCTTGGGAGAAGTACCGCCCAGTCAGTAACCGCTCTCCGAAAGGCACTGCTCATGCGCAGTGCGGCACCCGGAAGCCCGCAGAGCTGCCTACCCATCTGCCGGCGATGCACCACCCTGAAGTTTCTGTGTTCTGGTGGCGCCGGGGCGGCCCTGCTTCTCCCATTTCCTGGAGAAGGCGCACAAGCTTTGTCTAAGGCCTCCATGGAGCAGCTTCGTCTTGGTTCTTGCACGAGGAGGCCAGGCCTTGACTCGGGAATCCCTCTGGGAGAAGCTGTGGCGGCATCAGAAGGACTGTCTGTGGGCTGTTCCCGGGGAGGCCGGTAGAAGTCATCTTCTGAGATCCAGCTCTTGCTTTTCTATTGGAAAAGAAGCAAAGGCAGGTTTGTTTGTTTTTAAAAAACACCTTTATTGAGACACGATTCACATCATAAAATTAAACTATTTAAAGTGTATAATTCAGGGACTTCCCTGGCAGTGCAGTAGTTACGACTTCTGCCCTTTCACTGCAGAGGGAATGGGTTCCATCCCTGATTGGGGAACTAAGATCTAGCATGATGTGACCAAAAAAAAAAAAAGTGTGTAATTCGGTAGTTTTAGCATATTCATGGAGTTGTGCAACCATCACCACAATCTACGTTTAGAACATTTTCATTGTTCCATAAGGAAACCCCATCAGCAGCCACTCCCTGTTTCCCCTCAACCACTCCAGTTCTAGGCAATCAATAATCTACTTTCTGTTTCCATGTGTGAGGACTCGGTCATGTCCAACTCTTTGTGACCCCATGGACTGTAGCCTGCCAGGCTTCTCTGTCCATGGGATTCTCGAGGCAAGAAGACTGGAGTGGCTTGCCATTTTCTCCTCCAGGGGATTTTCCTAACCCAGGGATCAAACTCACCTTTCTTGTGTCTCTGCATTGCAGACAGATTCTTTACCCCTGCGCCACCTAGGAAACCCCCTCTGTTTCCTTAGGTTTGCCCATTTTGAATATGTATAAATGAAATTTTACTACATGTGGTCTTTTGAAACTGGTTTATTTCCCTTAGCATGGTGTTTTCAAGGTTTATCCATGTCCTGGCATGTATCATTACTTCATTCCTTTTTATTACCAAGTAATATTCCAGTTATGGATTTATCATGTTTTATATATCCACTCCTCAGAAGACGTACATATGAGTAGTTTTCTACTTTTTGGCAATTATGAATAATGCTGCAGAGAACCTTGATGTACAAGTTTTTCTGTGGATGCATGGTTTCTATTCTCTTGGTACACACCTAGAAGTGGAATTGATGGATAATATGATAACAAAAAAGATCTTCATGACCCAGATAACCATGATGGTGTGATCACTCACCTAGAGCCAGACATCCTGGAATGTGAAGTCAGGTGGGTCTTAGGATGCATCACTACAAACAAAGCTAGTGGAGGTGATAGAATTCCAGCTGAGTTATTTCAAATCCTAAAAGATGATGCCGTGAAAGTGCTGTACTCAATATGCCAGCAAATTTGGAAAACTCAGCAGTGGCCACAGGACTGGAAAAGGTCAGTTTTCATTCCAGTCTCAAAGAAAGGCAATGCCAAGAATGTTCAAAGTACTACTCTTCTCACACACTAGCAAAGTAATGCTCAAAATTCTCCAAGCCAGGCTCCAACAGTACATGAACCATGGACTTCCAGATGTTCAAGCTGGATTTAGACAAGGCAGAGTAACCAGAGATCAAATTGCCAACATCCGTTGGATCACAGAATTCCAGAAATTCCAATTCTGCTTCATTGACTATGCTAAAGCCT
This sequence comes from Moschus berezovskii, assembly GCF_049115385.1. Taxonomy (NCBI): domain Eukaryota; kingdom Metazoa; phylum Chordata; class Mammalia; order Artiodactyla; family Moschidae; genus Moschus; species Moschus berezovskii. The sequence goes on from NC_142479.1 coordinate 57,118,578, forward strand.
TTGACTGTGTGGATCACAACAAATTGTGAAAAATTCTTCAAGACACGGGAATACCAGACCATCTTACCTGCCTCCTGAGAAACCTGTATGCAGGTCAAGAAGCAACAGTTAGAACCGGATGTGGAACAACAGACTGGTTCCAAATTGGGAGAGGAGTACGTCAAGGCTACATATTGTCACTCTGCTTATTTAACTTACATGCAGAGTATATCATGAGAAACGCTGGGCTGGATGAAGCACAAACTGGAATCAAGATTGCCAGGAGAAATATCAATAACCTCAGATATGCAGATGACACCACCCTTATGGCAGAAAGCTAAGAGGAACTAAAGAGCCTCTTTTTGAAAGTGAAAGAGAGTGAAAAAGCTGACTTAAAACTTAACATTCAAAAAATGAAGGTCATGGCATCTGGTCCCATCACTTCCTGGCAAATAGATGGGGAAACAGTGGAAACAGTGACAGACTTTATTTTCTTGGGCTCTAAAATCACTGCAGATGATGACTGCAGTCATGAAATAAAAAGACGCTTGCTCCTTGAAAGAAAAGCTATGACCAACCTAGACAGCATATTAAAAAGCAGAGACATTACTTTGCCAGCGAAGGTCCATCTAGTCAAACTATGGTTTTTCCAGTAGCCGTGAATGGATGTGAGAGTTGGACCATAAAGAAAGCAAGAAAGCTGAGTGCCAAAGAATTAATGCTTTTGAACTGTGGTGTTGGAGGAGACTCTTGAGAGCCCCTTGGACTGCAAGGAGATCCAACCAGTCAATCCTGAAGGAAATCAATCCTGAATATTCATTGGAAGGATTGATGCTGAAGCTGAAGCGCCAGTACTTTGGCCACCTGATGCAAAGAACTGACTCATTAGAAAAGACCCTGATGCTAGGAAAGATTGAAGGCGGGAGGAGAAGGGGATGACAGAGGATGGGATGGTTGGATGGCATCACAGACTCAATGGACATGAGTTTGAGAAAGCTCTGGGAGTTGGTGACGGACAGGGAAGCCTGGCATGCTGCAGTCCATGAGGTCACAAAGAGATGGACATAACTAAGCAACTGAACTCAACTGATGATAACTATGTATAACATTTGAGGAATTTCCAAACTGTTTTCCTAAGTGGCTGTACCATTTTACCTTCCCACCAGCAGTGTATGAGGGTTCCAATTTTTCCACATCCTATCCATCATTATCATCTGTACTTTTGATTATAGTCAGATGAATGTATGGCTATAATATGAGGTGCAAACTTACGGTTTTGATTTGCATTTCTCTGATGTCTAAAAACAATGGGCTTGTTTTCATATGCTTATTGGTCATTTGTATATTTTCTTTGGAGAAAGGTCTATTCAAATCCTTTGCCGATTTTCAAATTGGTTTATTTGTTCTTTTGTCATGTTATGGGTTGAATTGTGTGTGTCCCCCCAGCAACCCTGCAAAAGATATGCTGGAATCCTACCCCCCAGTACCTTAGAACGTGACCTTATTTGAAAGTAGAGTTGTTGCAAATGTGTTAAGATGAAGTTATACTGGGGTACGGTGGGCCCTTCAACCAATGTGACCAATCTACTTATAAGGGGAGAAGAGAGAACACACAGAGACCACCAAGCGAAGCCGGAGATACAGAGGGAGAACCCTGTGTGATGACAGAGGCGGGGCCTGCAGTGATGTGTCTACAGGCCAGGGAATGCCCAAGGCTGCTGGTGACACTGCAGGTTGAGAGAAAGGCGTGGAACAGATTCTTCCTCAGAATCTCCAGAAGGAACCAACCCTACCAGCATCTGGACTGTGAACTTCTGGCCTCCAAAACCATCAGATACACCAGTTCCCCCTTATCTGTGGTTTCAATTACCCACAGCCAACTATATTTTCCACAAAAACATTAAATGGAAAATTCCAGAAATAAACAAATCACAAGTTTTGCACTGTGACCATTCTGAGTAGTGTGATGAAATCTCTCATCGTTCTTCTCCATCCTGCCTGGCAAGTGCCATCACCCCTTTGTCCCACCATTAGTCACTTCGTTAGTAGCCCTCTTGGTTATCAGATTGCCCACTGTGGTATTGCAGTGCTCTGATTTACTTAATAATGGTCCCGAGTGATGCTGGCAATTCGGATCTGCTAGAGAAGCCGTAAAGTGCTTTCTTTAAGTAACACAGTAAAAGTTCTCAACTGAATAAGGAAAGAAATGATATTCAAAGGTTGTTAAGATCTACGGTAAGAAAGTGTCTTCTATCTGTGAGATTATGAAGAAGGAAAAATAAATTTGTGCTAGATTTGTTGCTGTACCTCAAACTACAGAAGCTATACCCACAGCACGTGAACAAGTGCTTAAAGTTAAGATGGAAAAGGCATTACATTGGTACAGTAAGATATTGGGGGGGCTGGGAGGTCACATTCACATAACTTTTGTTACAGAACACTGTTATACTTGCTCTGTATTATTATTGTCGTGTTAATCTTTGACTGTGCCTAATTTTTTTTGATAGATTTTTTTCGATGGACCATTTTTAAAGTCTTCATTGAGTTTGTTACAATACTGCTTCTGTTTTCTGTTTTGATTTTTTGGTCACCAGGCATGTGGGACCTTAGCCTCCCAACCAGGGATTGAACCTGCACCCCCTGCATTGGAAGGTGAAATCCTAAGCACTGGACCACTAGGGATGGCCTTTACTGTGCCTAATTTATCATTGGTATGTGTGTATTGGAAAAAATATAGTATATATAGGGTTTGGTACTATCCACAGTTTCAGGCATCCACTGGGGATCTTAGAACATATCTCTGTGGATAAGGGGTAACTACTATAATACATTTCTGTGGTTGCAAGCCATCTAGTTTATAGTCCTTTGTTACAGAAGCTGCTGTTGCTGCTACTAAGTTGCTTCAGTCATGTCCGACTCTGTGCGACCCCATAGACGGCAGCCCACCAAGCTCCCCTGTCCCTGGGATTCTCCAGGAAAGAACACTGGAGTGGGTTGCCATTTCCTTCTCCAATGCATGAAAGTGAAAAGTGAAAGTGAAGTCACTCAGTCGTGTCCGACTTCTAGCGACCCAATGGACTGCAGCCTACCAGACTCCTCCATCCATGGGATTTTCCAGGCAAGAGTACTGGATTGAGGTGCCATTGCCTTTTCCAGTTACAGAAGCCCTAGGAAGCAAATACAAGTTGCAAGGTTTCTTTATAAGTTTGGGGTACTAGGCCATATCAGATACATGATCTGTAAATCATTTCTCCAGTTCTGTGAGTTACTTTTTAACTTTTTTGATAGTGTCTTTTAAGGCTTCCCTGGTGACTCAAGAGGTTAAAGCGTCTGCCTGCAATTTGGGAGACCTGGGTTCAATCCCTGGGTCGGGAAGATCCCCTGGAGAAGAGAATGGCAACCCACTCCAGTATTCTTGCCTGGAGAATCCCATGGACAGAGGAACCTGGTAGGCTACAGTCCATGGGGTCGAAAAGAGTCCGACACAACTGAGCAACTTCACTTTCACTTTTCACTTTCTTTCTTTAAGGCAGAATATTTTTAAAATTTGATGAATTCCCAATTTATGTTTTTTCTTTTGTCTCTATGCTTTTGGTATCACACTGCCTGGGCCTTCCCTGGGGGTCCAGTGGTTAAGAATCTACCTTCCAGTGCAGGTGACACAGGTTCAATCCTTGGTCAGGGAACTAAGACCCCATGTGCCATGGGGCAACTAAGGCAGCATGCCACAACTAGAGAGCCCCCATGCTGCAATGAACAGCCTGCATGCGGCAATGAAAGGACTCCACGTGCCGTGGCTAGGACTCGATGCAGCCAAATAAATAAATACATAAACATAAAAAAAAAAGAAAAAAAGAAATTACTGCCTAAGCCAAGGTTACAAAGATTTACTCCTATGTTTTCTGCAAAGAGGTTTACAGTTTTAGCTTTTATGCCTAGATCTATGATCGATTTTGAGTTAATTTTTGTATATGGTGTGAGGAAAGGATCCACCTTTATGCACATGGATATCCAGTTGTCCCAGCACCATTTGTTAAAGGGATGTTGAATCTTTCAGCGCTGCTTGTAGGGTTTGAGATGGAAGAGGCATGGGCAGGCAAGACCCAGAGATATCACTAGCTCTTCTGCCTCTACTTCCCATTTCTGAGCAGGTCCCCAAGGCTCCAGGCAGCCAGGCCATGCCCCTTCGCTTCTGCTGCTATCTCTTTGAATCTGATATTGCTCACTGGGCTGAGGGAAGTGCGGTGGGGGTCAGGAGGCTTGTGGGAATGAATTCTGGCTCTTTTTCTTCACTGTTTCAAGTGCTGCCTGTCTTTTTGTGCCTAAGCGTCACAGGAGAGCAGAGGCAAGGAAGCTGGCTGGATGCCCTCAGTGGCTGTCTACACAGAGGAAATGAGTCACCCAAGGGCTGCGACCAGCCCAGCTGTTGTGTTAAGTGCCAAAAACCTCACCCTGATGTTGCTATTTCCAACCCCTAAATTAAGATTGCCCTCCCCACTCCCACAGACAGGGAAGGGGAGCAGGGCTGGAGCTGCCCAGAACGTCAGAAGGATTGATTTGAACAGCTTAATCCATTCAGATGCTGTCAAGTTCCTTAAGCCAAGAGTGGTGAGTTCTGAGTCAGGGGCTTGGTGGCAGGGAGGCTCACAAAGCTTCTTCCAAAACCCTCAGAACCAGCAGGTGCTTCCTTCTGCCAGTGACAGGACAATGTGTCAATCAGGGTGGCTTCCAGGGACCACTCACAACTCAGGATCCTGAACAAAGCCTGTCTAAGTCAAGACCCAGGGGAACTCCCCAAGGAAAATGGGCTTCAGGAGCAATCCCATAGCCATCCAGGGAAATTCCTGGAGCCTGGCGCACACAACCTGGGAAACCCTTATGGGAGAGACCACTCTTCCTTAAGACTCAGTTCAGAGTCATTCATCACCTCCTCCTGGAAGCTGTCCTCACTCATCCTCAGCCTACACCCCCTCCAATCCACCCCCAGGTAGGTTTGAGATCCCTTCTGGTCTCCTATGGCATTTTACACTTACCTCCATCCTAGCACCTACAAGGCTGTTTGGAATGGTCATTCTTTGTGCCTGGCACAGAGTTATAAATGGAGAAGGCAGTGGCATCCCACTCCAGTACTCTTGCCTGGAAAATCCCATGGATGGAGGAGCCTGGTAGGCTGCAGTCCATGGGGTTGCTAAGAGTCAGACACGACTGAGTGACTTCACTTTCACTTTTCACTTTCATGCATTGGAGAAGGAAATGGCAACCCACTCCAGTGTTCTTTCCTGGAGAATCCCAGGGACAGGGGAGCCTGGTGGGCTGCCATCTATGGGGTCACACAGAGTCAGACACAACTGGTGACTTAGCAGCAGCAGCAGAGTTATAAAAGATGAGGGGGGTACTTCCCTCCTGGTCCAGTGGCTAAGACTCTGCACCCCCTAAGCAAGGGACCTGGGTTCAATCCTCAGTCAGGGAACTAGATTCCACATGCCACAGCTAAAGATCCCACATGCTGAAACTAAGACCCAACACAGTAAAAAAATATATATATATATTTTTTTAAAAGATAAGGCAGGAATTCCCTGGTGGTCCAGTGGTTGGGACTTGGTGCTTTTCACTGCTGAGGGCCCAGGGTTCAGTCCCTGGTTGAGGAATTAAGATCCCACAAGTCACAGGCATAGCATGGTCCCCAAAAAAACCCCAAAAGATGAGGGAATAAATCTTGACTATCCAAATGTTTTCAATGTAAAATAACAAAGGTGGGGTGAGGAAATAAGGAAGGAGACAGATGTGGACTTTGTGATGCTGTATGCGCTTATTTCACATGCTAGCAAGGTTATGTTCAAAATCTTTAAACATAGCTGCATGAACCGAGAACTTCCAGATGTACAAGCTGGGTTTCAAAGAGGCAGAAGAACCAGAGAGCAAATTGCCAACATTTATTGGATTGAAAAACATCTGCTTTACTGACTATGCTAAAATTTTTGAATGTGTGGATCACAGCAAACTGTGGGAAATTCTTAGAGAGACTGGAGTACGAGACCACCTTACCTGCCTCCTAAGAAACCTGTACGCAGGTCAAGAAGCAACAGTTAGAACTGGATATACAACTGACTGGTTCAAAATTGGGAAAGGAGTGAGTCAAGGCTGTATGTTGTCACCCTGCTTATTTAACTTATAGCAGAGTTGCTGCTGCCGCTGCTAAGTCGCTTCAGTCATGTCTGACTCTGTGCGACCCCATAGATGGAAGCCCACCAGGCTCCCCCATCCCTGGGATTCTCCAGGCAAGAACACTGGAGTGGGTTGCCATTTCCTTCTCCAATGCATGAAAATGAAAAGTGAAAGTGAAGGCACTCAGTTGTGTCCAACTCTTCGTGACCCCATGGACTGCAGCCTACCAGGCTCCTCCGTCCATGGGATTTTCCAGGCAAGAGTACTGGAGTGGGGTGCCATGGCCTATAGCCGAGTACAGCATGTGAAATGCTGGACTGGATGAATCACAAATTGGAATCAAGATTGCCAGGAGAAATATCAACAACCTTAGATACGCAGACAATACCACTCTAGTGGAAGAAAGTGAAGAGGAACTAAAGAGCCTCTTGAAAGAGGGTGAAAGATGAGAGTAAAAAAGCTGGCTTGAAATTCAACATTCAAAAAACTAAGATCGTGGCACCGGGTTCCATCACTTCATGGCAAATAGAAAGGGAAATGGTGGAAGCAGTGACAGATTTTGTTATCTTGGGCTCCAAAATCACTTTGGACAGCGACTACAGCCATGAAATTAAAAGACGTTTGCTCCTTGGCAGAAAAGCTATGACAAACCTAGACAGCATATTAAAAACACAGACATCACTTTCCCAACAAAGGTCTGTATAGTCAAAGCTACTGTTTTTCCAGTAGTCATGTATGGATGTGAGAGCTGGACCATAAACAAGGCTGAGTGGCAAAGAACTGATGCTTTCAAATAGTGGTGCTGGAGAAGATTCTTGAGAGCCCCTTGGACTGCAAGAAAATCAAACCAGTCAATCCTAAAGGAATTCAGCCCTGAACATTCATTGGAAGGACTGCTGCTGAAACTGAAGCCCCAGTAATTTGGCCACCTGATGCAAAAAGCCAACTCATTGGAAAAGATCCTGATGCTGGGCAAGAATAAAGGCAAAAGGAGAAGGGGGCAGCAGAGGATGAGGTGGTTAGAGAGCATCACCAACGTAATGGACTTGAATCTGAGCAAATTCCCAGAGATGGTGGAGGACAGAGGAGCCTGGCATGTTGCAGTCCATGACTTAGTGACTGAACAACAACATGCTCTCTGGTGAGGGCCTCTCTCTCCATGGAGGAGAGGGAGACTGCTGGGAAGTGTCCACACATGGCCCAGTGACCACGGGCCGCCCACCGGGAAATAAGACTCTGGGGAAAACTTTTTGTTCTCTTAAGCAATAGAGAAAAACAGCAGGAACACTGGGTCCTTGGAGCTTCTGCACATGAGCCTTGACTGAGCTCTATAACTTTGCCCCACTCCAGGATCCCGAGTTATTACAGGGAGCGGGGAGGTACACCACGGTGCCCCCTCCCCCCACCACCTTCCTGCCTCCTGCTCACTCAGGGCCCCCAATCTGGCCTGTTCCCTGTGGGGGGAAATCCCATTGACCCAGGATCTAAGCCAGAGCAGCACCTGCCACCAGTCCCCAAGATGGAAGAATGCCACGTGGAGTCACTGCAGGTACCAGGATGCTACGCACAACAGCTGAATCCCTGAGAGGGGGCTGGCAGAGCAGTGAGATGTCAGGTCTCTGGACCTCTTTCAAAACGTCCCTTTTGTTCAGTCTGTCCTCATCATGTCAGGTGAAAGGACTGCCTGCAGCCTGACTTGGCGGAGGGGACCACATTCCAGAGGTCAGTGGTCCCTGAAGGGAGTGATTAGAGCCAAGTCTTAGAAGTCAGACTGTCCTCTGGGAGTCAAACTGAGAAACCAACTCACGACCTTCCAGATGCCACATACGCAGAGTCACTCCAGTCCTTCTCAGCACTTAACACAAGTGTAATTATGATGCAGATGGCCTTTGTCTAACCCAGTGTCTGTCTCCAGAGAGCAGGGCCTCTGTCCTGCGCCATCACTCTACCAAGCATAATGCTGGGGCTCTGGGGCTCTGAATAAAATTAATTAAAAACAAAGTTTTAAAGAAAGGCTGAATGGTCTCGGATAAACAGCAATGTGACTAACTGACAGCAGCATAGAAAAGTCGAATCCCAAGGGCAGCACAGGGACTCTCCTGAGCAAGAGGGATGGATGGGCACACAGCTGCCCCTGTGACAGGCCCCGGCAGGGACCAGCATCTTACACTGGCCTCGGCGTGGTCTGGTGCACTGATGCCCTGTTCCCCAAGCAACCCTCCAGCAACCCGACTCCCCTGAGGCTGGCCAGGAGGCAGTGGGTGACCTGGTTGGACTGACCTGCCTGCCCCATGCACCCAATAGAGCATTCCTCCGTGTAAACTTACAAGCTGGCATCTTGAGAGTCTTTGGAGAACTTAAGAACTATTCACTGATACCTACTCTCTCTCAGGTACAGTGCTCAGAGCTAAGGGACCAGGCATGGTCTTTTGTACCATGCAGATAATATTCTAGAGAGAAATAAGGCAATAAACAAGTAGACAAAGATATAACAGAATCTAACCAAGTGAGGAGGGTCATGAAGTGAGGCAGCTGAGAGGGAAAGAGAGTCACTGGGGAGGGGGTTTTGAAACGGGGCGGTCAGGGAAGGCTGAAAGGACACAGGAACGGCAGTGAGATGGGAAACAGTTTAAGCAGAGGGAATAGCAAATGTAAAAGCTGGGGGGCCTTCCCTGGTGGGCCACTGGTTAAGAATCCACCTGCCAATGCATGGGACACAGGTTCGATCTCTGGTCCAGGAACTAAGATCCCACATGCCACAGGGCAACTAAGCCTGCAAACCACAACTACTGAAGCCTGACCGCCTAGGGTCCGTGTTCCACAAGAGAAGCCAGTGCAATGAGAAGCCCGTGCACCGCATCTAAGAGTAACCCCCGCTCATCGCAACTAGAGAAAGTCTGTGTACAGCAACGAAGACCTAGTACAGTCGAAAATAAATAAATAAGTAACCTTATTTAAAAAAAATGTAAAAGCCAGGGCTGGAAGGTGCTGGGTTTGTGAGCAGCTGCATGGAGGTTGGGGTGGGGTCAGGGGAGGTGTCAAAACTTGGTGAGCAGAGGAAGATTTTTGTTGACAAAGCAAGCCGTCCCGTCCACCAGCTTTGGGACCTCGGCACAATAGGATGTCTGAGCCTGCAAGGCAGAAGCCAGCCCTGGACAGGAGTGAATGCATCCCAGTCAAGGCCACTTTGGGGAACCCTGTTTGGGGCCCACAGCCGCCGACCCCAGGGGATATCCCTCTCCTTTAGTGGGGGCCACAGAGCCTTTCTCTTTAACCTCAGCGTGAGCTGCTGTTTTCATAGTCACAGCCTTCAAGGCCTTATGACATTCTGGGCTTGAAGTCACCTTTGGGATAGCAAAAACGGAGAATCTGATCCACACGTCCAGGGCTCCATGATTTATAGTCATATTCAATAAATGGCGTGAGGTCAACCTGACATCCATGTGGAAAACACCTACCTCATACCAGATCTAAATAAGCTCAGGTGGATCATATACCTAATTGTAAAAGGTAAAATAAGAAAGCTTCTAGAAGAAAATACAGGGATTTCCACAGCTTTCAAGCCTTAGGGTAGAAAGAGATTTTAAAAATAGACACAAAACACATTGATTGAAAAACAGAAAGACTGATAGGACTTCCCTGGTGGTCTAGTGGCTGAGACTCCACACTCCCAATACAGGGGGTCCCAGGTCTGATCCTGGTCAGGGAACCAGATCCCACATGCTGAAACTATAAAAAAAAAAAAAAGAAGACTCCACATGCTACAATCAAAGCCCAGCATAGCTAAATAAATAATACTAAAAAGATACCATTGAGAGGTTGCAAAGAGTCAGACACGACTGAGCGACTGAACTGAACTGAACTGAAAGGCCAGCCATAGATTATATGAACATATATGCTATATATATATATATGTATTTTTTTCTCCAATAAAAGACACACCCATAGTATATAAAGAGCTGCTACAAATCAATAAGGAAAACACAACTCAGTTCAAGAATGGGACAGTGACTTTAAAGAAACTTCCAAAAAGCAAATGAAAAGGCATCAGTATCACTAGTCATCAGGGAAATGCAAATTAAAACCACGGTGAGACCCCACTATACACCTCCCAGAGTAGCCAGAATGTAAGAGATTGACAATACCTCTGACTGTGATGAAGGACAATGAAAATGCTCACATTGCTAATGGGAGTATAAGTTAGTACAAGCACTTTGAAAACTGTTTGCCAGTATCTAAGTTCAGTTCAGTTCTCAGTTCTGAACAGTCCAGTCGCTCAGCCACGTCTGACTCTTTGCGACGCCATGGATTGCAGCATGCCAGGCTTCCCTGTCCAGCGCTAAACACATGCCTACCCAGTGACCTAGCAATTCCATTCTTAGATGCACACCAAAAGAAATGAATGGAGAAGGCAATGGCAAGCCACTCCAGTACTCTTGCCTGGAAAATCCCATGGACGGAGGAGCCTGGTAGGCTGCAGTCCATGGGGTCGCTAAGAGTCAGGCACGACTAAGCGACTTCACTTTCACTTTTCACTTTCACGCACTGGAGAAGGAAATGGCAACCCACTCCAGTGTTCTTGCCTGGAGAATCCCAGGGACAGAGGAGCCTGGCGGGCTGCTGTCTATGGGGTCGCACAGAGTCGGACATGACTGAAGTGACTTAGCAGCAGCAGCAGCAGAAACGAATACATGGGTTCAGCAAGTATAGGAATGCTCATATCTCCTTTCTTCATAATAGCCCAAACCTGAAAACAACTCAAATGTCTGTTACGGGACAGTGAATACATTACGGGAATTGAATATACGGGACATTGTGATATATTCTATGGGCTTCCCAGGTGGTGCTAGTGGTAAAGAATCTGTATTCTTATGGTGGCATACTACAGAACAATGGAAAAGAACCTCAGGCTATAGATGAGTCTCACATATATAACGTTCAGTGAAAGAACTAAAAGAATATATATATATATATATGATTCTATCTATATAAAGTTCAACAACAGGAAAGACTTTATGGGCTACAAGTCAGAACTGTGGTTTCCTTTGGAGGTGGGGGGCAGTGAGTGGAAGAGGGCAGAAGAGAAACTTCTGGTGGCTGGACATGTTCTATATCTCAATCTGGATGGTGGTTATGGAGTATGTGATATATAAGTATCCACTGAGGTGTACACTGAGGATCTGGGTGATTTAAATACATCATTCCTCAACAAAATGTTTAAAGGGGAAAGTGGGACAATTCAACAGGCAAACAGTAGTCTTTCCAGGGACTTCCCTGGTGGTCCAGTGGTAAAGAATCTGCCTCCTAACGCAGGGGATGTGCGTTTGATCCCTGGTTGGGGAACTAAGATCCCACATGCCGCTGCGCAACCATGCTCGTGTGCTACAACTAGAGAAGCCCTTGAGCCACAGTGAAGACCCTGCATAGCCAATAAATAAATAAAAATGGTAAAAAAAAAAAAAAGTCTTTCCAATAAATGGTGCTTGTATAACTGTATAAGCACATGTAAAAAAATGAAGTCAGGTACCATTCTTTTATCAAATACAAAAATTAACTCTAAGTGGATCATAGATTTAAATGTAAGAGATGAAACTATAACATTTAGAACACATGGGAGTAACTTTCCATGACCTTGGATTAGAAAAGGAGTACTTACAGATGAAACCAAAAGTACCAGCAACAAAAAAGAGACTACATCAAAATTCAAAACTTTTATGCTTCAAATGATACCATCAAGAAAGTGAAAAGATAATGCACAGAATGGGAGACAAATCTGCAAATCATTTATCTAAGAAAGGTCTAGCGTCCAGAATACAAAAAAAAATTGTAATTTATTACATAACCCTATTTAAGTCTGGGCAATCTTTTTTGGTCATGGCATGTGGCATGTGGAAATCTTAGTTCCTTGACCAGGGACCGAACCTGTGCCCCCAGCATTGGAAGCACAGAGTCTTAACCACTGGACCACCAGGGAATTCCCAAGAATGAGCAAATGTTTTGAATAGACATTTCTTCAAAGAAAAACACAAATGGTAATAAGCACATGAAAAGATGCTCAACATCATTAGTCATCAGGGAAATGTAAATCAAAACCATAATGAGATACCACTTGTTTAATAAAAAAACAAAACAGTAAGAACTGTTGGTGATGATGTAGAGAAATACACTGCTGGCTGAAATATAAAACAAGGCAACTGCTTTTGGAAAACAGTTTGGCAGTTTCTCAAAAGGTTAAATATAGAGATACAATATGATCCCAAAATTGTACTTCAAGCTATGCATCCAAAAAAGTTAAAAATATATGTCTGAGCAAAAAATTATACATGAATGTTGATAGTAGCATTATTCACAACAGTCAAAAAGTAGGAAAAATGCCAATGTTCATTAATTCATGAATGGATAAATGTGATACATCCATATGATGGAATTTAAAATGGATATTAAAAAAAAATGACAAAGTACTAATACATGGCACAACATGGATGAACTTTAAAAACATTTTGCTAATTGAAACCAAGCCAATCACAAATGTGATTGTATGATTCTATATATGTAACATGTCCAGAACAGGCAAAGCTATAGACAGAGTAGATTAGTGGTTGCTTGGGGTTGAGCAAGGTGAGGAGAGGCAGGAGAGTGGGAGGAAAGGACAGGAGTCATTGCTAATGGGTAGGGGGACTCTTTTATGGAAGATGAAAATATTTAAACTTAGACTGTGGTGATAGTTGTACAACTGTGAATAAAGGAACTGAATCATATACTTAATTAGGTGAATAATATGGTATGTGAATTATATTACAATAAAGCTGTTAAAAGAGGGGGTGGGGGTGCCTCCTGTAGTCTGTTTCATGGCCCTGGCCCATCCTGAGTTATAGAACCTGGAAGCTACAGGCCAAAGGAGGGACGTTTGTGGATGGAGCTGAAAGAGTAAGACTGTATGCCCAACATGAGCCCCAGACACAGCTGGGATGAGCTCTGGGTTTTGTGTGGGTACACGTGCACTCCAGTTCTTACTTCTGCTTTTCATGACCCAAGAACAAATGTGAAATGGCATAAGAACTCGAATTCACAGTTTGACTACTGCTTCGCTGGGCCCCCAGTTCCAGCCTCTCCCTCAGGACTGTTTCCAGAACAGTCCCAGGGCTGGCTTCTTCAGGTCAGCAACACACTGCAATAGCTTATTCTAGAACAGTTCGTCCCACAGAAACACAAGGCAAGCCACATAGGTCATCTTAGATGCTCTAGGACCCACATTAGAGAAAGTTAAAAAAAAAAAAGGTGAAGCTAATTTTAATAACTTTAATTTTAATTAAAATTTTAATTAGTTTTATTTAATTAAAACTTTAATATTTTATTTAAAATACGTATTTAAAATGCTTTCATTTTAATGTGATCAATAAACACACTTATGCCAAGGGGAAGAGAAGAGATAGGGAGTCTGGGATGCTATATTTAAAATGGATAACCAACAAGGACCTACTGTACAGCACATGGAACTCGGCTCAATGTTATGTGGCAGCCTGGATGGGAGGGGAATTTGGGGGAAAATAGATACACGTATATGTATGGCTGAGCCCCTTTGCTGTTCACCTGAAACTATCACAACATTGTTAATCAGCTATACCCCAATACCAAATAAAAAGTTCAAAAATTAAAAAAAAAAAAAAAAAGACACAGTGGCAAAAAAAAAAAAAAATCTGCCTTGCAATGTAGGGAACTCAGGTTTGATCCCTGGTTGGGAAACTAAGATCCCACATGCTGTGGAGCAAGTAAGCCCAGGCGCCACAGCTAGAGAATTCCTGCACCACAACAAAAGATCCAGCATGCCGCAACTGATGACGCAGCTAAGTAAATAAATAATAACAAGCACCGAGGAGGAAACCAAAGCTCAGTGAGGCAGAAGCTGGTGAGTGTCCGTGGTGAAGAGCAGAGCCTGTGGTCGGGAGAGAACTACCTTCTCCATGGGGTGGATGTGCAGGTGATAGGAGACACCCATGGGAAGCGATGGGCAGAGAGCCCAGCTCCCATCCACTACTCACACCCCACAGGACATTAGCTCCATCACCACGATGTTCTATTAATACTGAACCATGCAAGGCGAGGGGGCTCAGAGGGAGAAGGCAGAGACCACTTGGGGTCACTAGCTGGAGAAACCCTACACTAGCTCTGAGACATGCACCAACACCCCCTCTCCTCCTGTCCCTTCCCCCCAAAACTCAGCTTATGCCACTCACCGGACTGGTTGGGGAGGGAACCGCAAGGCTGAGCCGAGGTCTGTCATCCTCCGGGGGCTTCTGCTGGCCAGTTTCCTGGCCAGCTGCTCTGGTGGCGTCTCTCACAGGACGAGGGGGCTGCTGGCCTGAAGCACTCCCCGAAAGGACAGCTTGGGCAGGGCCCAGCTGCGGCCAGCCCAGGGGGCCGGGCGCCTGGGCAAGCGGCTCCTGCTTGTGGTCCCCATCTCCAGTCCCAGGGGAGGCCTGGGCGTGGCGGGGCTCTGCTGGTTCCTCCGAGTGCAGGGACGTGCTGGTGTCGAGGCCAGGGAGGGGGAGCGGGGCCTGCAGCGTGGGAACCTCTGTTTCTCGGCTCGGTCCATTGGCTGGCACAGAGTTTACCTGGGCTTTGCTGAATTCCGACAACACCCTAGAAGTTTTTAAACAAAGAAACCCGTGTGATGGGGCTGTCAGCTGGAATGCCCAAAGCTCAGTGGAAAACTGTTTTGTGATTGAACAAAATAACCCCCTTAGTCATGATGGTGCTCCCAGCTCCCACATACAGACCCTCCCGCCAAAGTTTTTCTCCAGCTGGTACCTGGGCAGGTTTGGTGGCCAGGTGAGTTGTGCGGTCCAGGGTCTCAGGTGACAAAGCTCACAAAGCAGAGAAAAGGACTCGAGGCGAATGGGAACTGCCTGTCTTTTACCCTCTGAGTGGGCTAACTGTGGGTCTGGCGAGTCTGCTCAGCCAAATGGCCGTGTGGCCTGTCCCGCCCCACGCCGACCTTCGCAGAGCCTCGGTGAATGGTGTGTCCGGGCTGGGCTCCAGGACTCTACTCCCTGGGATATGGGCTGGGGTGAAGTGAGGATCCTCTTTGTCCCTGGAACAGTAACTGGGCAGCAGGGCTGGGGTGATGGGCTGGGCATGGAGCCAGAGAAGCCTCACAGTTCCAGAAGCTGCTGCTGGAGAACAGTGTACACAAGCCACGTGGTATGTGTGCCCACGTACATGGGGCATGTGCCTGACGGGACTGGCACTTCCTGCCCCTCAGTGGTAACGTCTGGGGCCAAGGGAGCCAATGTCACTGCCTTTGTGTACACACACACATACACACACTGCTATACCTTCTGGAATGTGCACTGGCTAGTGGCTGCTCCTCCCTCCCTCCCTCTCCTGAGGCTCCAGAGAATCCAAGTTCTGTTTCTGAAGTAAACCTATTTGCTGTCTCCACCTCTGGTTATGTATCCAGTGAGGATGCCATGGCCAAATGCAGGGTCTGGTGTCAGAGGAGCTGTCTGGAGCCTAAGAGATCACACACATCTGCCTTAAAGACTTAGAGTAGGTGTAGAAGACACAGCAAGCTCCCTTGCGTGTGGGCTCACGGAAACAAGGATTTCAGATCTCAAGTTTTCATCTGACTGCCTTCTAGGTGAGCTCTGCTCTTATTTATACCATCATGACACCGAACATTTTAAAGCATTCTAGTAAAAGAGGTGACCAACCCATGCATTTCTGGGCAACTGATTTTCAGCATAGGTGCCGAGACATTTCAGTGGGGAAAGAACAGTCTTTTCAACAAATGGTGCTCGAATAAGTGAATAGTTCCATGCAAAAGAGTGAAATTGGACCCCTATCTCACACCACAGAAAAAAAAATTAACCCCAGGGGATTTCTCTGTTGGTCCAGTGGTTAAGAATCTACCTTGCAATGCAGGGGACATGGGTTCAATCCTTGGCTGGGGAACTAAGATCCCACAGGTCACAGAGCAACTAAGCCCACAAACCATGACTTCAGAGTCCGTGTACTGCAACTACTGAGCCCAGGCCACAAGTAGAGAATCTACTGATCCCCCATGCCACAACTAAGACCTAATGAAGCTAAATAAATGAATGAATATTAAAAAAAATTAACCTAGGTAATTCCCTGGCGGTCCAGGGGTTAGGACTTGGCCCTTTCATTGCTTTGGCCCAGGTTCAGTGCCTGGTCTGGAAACTAAGATCCCACAAGCTGCGTGGCACAGCCAAAAAAAAAATTTAACCTCAAATGGATCAAAGACCTAAAGGTAAGAACTAAAACTATGAAACTCTTAGAAGGAAACAAGCATAACGTTTCATATCTTTGGATCAGGCAATAGTTTCTTAGATATGACATCTAATACATAAGCAACTAATAAAAAGTCTATCTAATAGAAATATTTGCATACAAAATGTGTAAATTTACCATATATCTAAGGGTCTAGGATCCAGAATATAGAGCTCTTACAATTTAATAATAAATAACCCAATTTAAAGCCATTTAAAAAATAGGCAAAGGGTTTGAAAAGACATAACTCCAAAGAAAGCATACAAATGGCCAATGAAGACAAGAAAAAGCGTTCAAAATCATTAGACAATAGTGAACTACAAATCAAAACCACAATGAGATACTACTCTGTGCCCAGTAGGATGGCTATAATGAAAAAGACAGAGAATAACAAGTATCGGCAAAGATGGAGAGAAACTGGAACTCTTACACATTGTTGGTGGAAATATAAAATGGTGTAGCTTCTGTGGAAAATGGTTTGATAGTTCCTCAGTTCCTACAGGACTCAGAACTTCTATACTTAGGTACATACCCAAGAGAATCAAAAACATATGTCCACACAGAACACTTGTACATGAATACATATAGCAACACGATAGCCAAAAAGCAGAAAAAAAAAATATCTGTTAACTGATGAATAAACAAACAATAGATAAACTGAAGTATATCCACACAATGGACAGTGGAATATTATTTGCCCATGATATGTGCTATAACACGGATGAACCTTGAAAACACGGTATTGAGTGAAAGCAGTCACAAAAAGCCACATACTGTATGACTCGATTGATATTAAATGTCCAGAATAGGAAATTCCTAACGAATGGGTAAGGGATGAAAATATTCTTGATTAGAGAGTAGTAGATGCTGGGGACTTTCCTGGTGGTCCAGTGGCTAAGACTCTGCACTCTCAATGCAGGGGGACTGGGTTCAATCCGTGGTCAGGGAACTAGACCCTACATGCTGCAACTAAAGATCACCCAGGCTGCAACAAAGATACAAGATCCTATGTGCTGCAACTAATACCTAGTATAGCCAGATAAATATTTTTTAAAAAAAGATAGTATAGATGTTGAATTCATAGCCTTGAGACTATAGTGAAAACCACTGAATACTACACTTTAAAATGGTGAATTTTATGGTACCTGAATTCTGTCTCAGTAATGTGGGAGACCTGGGTTCGATCCCTGGATTGGGAAGATCCCCTGGAGCGGGGCATGGCAACCCATGCCAGTATTCTTGCCTGGAGAATCCCAATGAACAAAGAAGTCCATGGAGTAGCAAAGAGTCAGACACGACTGAGCGACTAAGCACAGCACAGCAAATAAATGGATGACCTGTCAGAGAAAGGTACAGTTGTATTTGTGGGAGAGTTATGGGGGGAGGCAGGTGGGGGCTCATTCTTGCTCTAAAGACACATTCTAAAAACAGAGCCACGAGAAATCCAAGAGTGCAGCTTGTAGGGAGAAGGCAATGATGAGCTCTGGAGAGAAAAGGGGAGTTTCCACCAGCAAAGGAAGAAGGGACATTTAAGCAGAGACATTACTTTGCCAACAAAGGTCCGTCTAGTCAAGGCTATGGTTTTTCCCATGGTCATGTATGGATGTCAGAGTTGGACTATGAAGAAAGCTGAGCGCTGAAGAATTGATGCTTTTGAACTGTGGTGCTGGAGAAGACTCTTGAGAGTCCCTTGGACTGCAAGGAGATCCAACCAGTCCGTTCTAAAGATCAATCCTGGGTGTTCATTGGAAGGACTGATGCTAAAGCTGAAACTCTAATACTTTGGCCACCTCATGCGACAAGTTGACTCATTGGAAAAGACTCTGATGCTGGGAGGGATTGGGGGTGGGAGGAGAAGGGGACGACAGAGAATGAGATGGCTGGATGGCATCAGCGACTCGATGGACATGAGTTTGAGTGAACTCTGGGAGTTGGTGATGGACAGGGAGGCCTGGTGTGCTGTGATTCATGGGGTCGCAAAGAGTTGGACACGACTGAGCGACTGAACTGAACTGAACTGTTATGTGTCCAAACCGCTGGGACAGAATGGGACCTCATCGGAAATGCACTAGCGAGTCAGATTTTTGACAAGGTCCTCTGTGCGGTCTCGACTCCCTGTGGGCTCCCAGGAGGTGGTGTGGTGAGTGATTAAGAGCAGGGCCCCTGAGTCTACCTGACCTTGGTGAGCATGTGGCTGTGGGCCCCACAATGTGAACATGAAGTTCATGGACATAATTCCTTTATCTGAAAAACAGATGTGGTAACAGCATCCACCTTTTATGACTCTGACAAAGATTAAATAATACAGGTAAAGTGCTTAGTACAGGGTTTGGTACAAAGTGAGTACTTGATAAACACTAACCTCATTATCACTGATAAGGCTGCTTACAAACATAACAATGTAAGCAAAGATTTATTGAAACACTCACTGCTGCTGCTGCTGCTAAGTCGCTTCAGTTGTGAGCCTGTGCGACCCCAGAAACGGCAGCCCACCAGGCTCCTCTGTCCCCAGGATTCTCCAGGCAGGAATACCAGAGTGGTTTGCCATTTCCTTCTCCAATGCATGAAAGAGAAAAGTGAAAGTGAAGTCGCTCAGTCGTGTCCAACTCTGTGCTAGCACTGCCAAAATGTTTTATCAAATAGACATGAATCCTGATCTAGAAGAAAGATTTTAATGACAAGAATGGATGGGGTGTTAGAATAAGTGAGTGATTTAATGCCTAGAGAAATGCCAGCAAATGGCAAGAAGCCTGTGTGATCAGTTAGAGCTTCCGTCAAATCAAAACTAAAGGCAAGGTGAAATCAAGTTTACAGAGCTTCACCAGAACTGGTACCAGTCTTCACGACCCAGTGAGAATAAGAGACATGTACATCAAGTGGGAAAAAGGGATAGAGATGCGATTGTGAAGCAAAGGCAAAGAAAGAAAACTGTCAAACGTTTTGACAGTTTTATATTTGTATTTATAAAATACAACATAGAAATGAAACAGTGAAAAAAAGAAAAACCAAGAAATGAAACTGCGAAACTGTCACAGTCCTTCCACTGGGGTCTGGTGCAAGGCCCTGTTTACCAAAAACTTTCTATTTGAAAAGTTTCTAACTTTGTGCTTTCATTTAGAGAGCAATCTGGCAGAAAAATACATGTATTATGAGTACGTATATGTGTAAAGTAAATAAAAAGCATGGCCTGGAGAACCTGAATGGTCACCTTATAAAGGACCCCTGATAAGCAATTCTGAGCCTGTGATTTTCTTGAACATGCGAACTGTGGTGGTGATACACGGTACTATTTGGCAGTCAAGAGCCACTAATGAAAGCACAGAGGTGGGCTGCATATACTAAGAATCATTTCTCCCCCAAGGGAAGGCCTCATGACAGTGACCTCTGACAAATATTACTAAGCAAGGTTTTTCAGCAGTGGAGATGGGGAGAGGCAGACTTGGTGTCACAGGTACCCAAAAGTAAAATGACACCACCACATGGTCAGCACGCATGCTGAGTCAGACACTGTTCTAAGCACTTGAAGATCTCTATTCACTGCATCGCCCAGCAATCCTTTGAAGCATTCTCACCCCCATTTTACAGATGAGGACATCAAGGTCAGAAAGGTTTACTAACTTGCCTGAGTTGGCAAAGCTGGTTGATGGAGGACTCAGGCAGTCTGGCTCTGGAGTCCACACTCTTTACCACTAGACTGTACCTATGCTTCTCAGCAACAATTATAATTCAGACCTAACGAATGCAGAAGAAGCTGTGAGAGGCAGTTAATCCTCTCTTCACAAGGTAAACTGTAAACTGGTTTCTGCCAAACATAAATAAATTTAATTTGAAATGGGTTTTGCATTTCATGTCTGATTTGTAGTTTTGTTTTTTTCGTATACAGCCCAGATTGCTGGATCTTAGTTCCCCTACCAGGGATTGAACCCTGGGCCCAGGGCAGTGAAAGAATGGAGGTCTAAATGCTGGACCACCAGGGAATTCCCAATTTGCAGATGTTTTGATTTTATAGTTGTAAGAGTTTAAGCACAATGTGTTTATGCCCAATTTTAAGTTACATACATTTAAGTACCACATAACTTAAGTAAACTCTTTAAGTGTTGGTGAGAATCTCCCTTAAAACGTACACTCCAAGAAACGCTGGTCTCTGTGGATGCTCTAAGAACGGTGATGCTGGCTGCGTGCTTCTGCGTGTGCATGGTGTCTGGTTCCCCATATCACTGTCCAGTGTGGGTCTATACTTCCTGACCTCTTCTTCCCTTTCATTCCCCCAGAATACCCAGGACAACACTTCCCCTGAAGGAGGGTGGATGGTCACTGATTCAACAACCTCAAGCTGGAATTTTCCAATCACAAGACACATGAAAGATAAAGGCAAGACACATGACAGAGAGAAGACTGGCTGGTCTGCAGGGGGAGGGAGAAGCACCAAAGGCTAGGACAGGTGGCTGACAGTCAGTCACGCCTCAGGCCCTGCCATCTCTGGGGCAGGGGTTGCTTCTTCTCAGCACATTTTATCTAATCCTTCCGTTTGGACATGTGAAAATTCTATCTGATGTGCTCGATGTTCAAAAGCCACTTCTGGGAACTACCACACATTCTTACGTGTGCAACTGATTGATGGGCATTTCATTTGACTCTCAAACGGCCCTGTGAGGGAATTTCCATTTT
This sequence comes from Moschus berezovskii, assembly GCF_049115385.1. Classification (NCBI taxonomy): domain Eukaryota; kingdom Metazoa; phylum Chordata; class Mammalia; order Artiodactyla; family Moschidae; genus Moschus; species Moschus berezovskii. The sequence goes on from NC_142479.1 coordinate 57,139,683, forward strand.
AAAGATAAAAAATGAAACAGTAGCTACAGTAACAATAGCACAGGGAAATCTACTCGAAACTCTAATGACCTATATGGGAAAAGACTCTAAAAATGAGTGGATAGATGTACATATACAACTAAACCCCTTTGCTGTATGGTGGAAACTAACACAACATTGAACATCAACTACACTCTGGGAAAGAAAAAAGATAAACAGAACCTCAAAAAGGGTTAGCAATATGCAGGACACCACTGCGCTTGTAACTGGTGGAACTGGCTTGAAACTGAATCTGCTTCCGGGCCAGTCCAAGACACCTAGTCCTGGTGTGACTCCCACACAGGTGGGAGCCCTGTAAAGCCCTGAACCAAGGAGAGGGGCAGGGCAGGGACAGCGTTGTGGAAAGAAGGTCCTAACTGCAGCTGATGGGAAAACGGGTCCTACCTGGAGGGAATGCTTCATAAACAGTGACCGTTTTTACCTATTAGATGAGCCAACATCCATAAGTTTGCTAAAATCTTCTGTTGTCAATGATGAGAGGACACAGGCATTCCCCTGATGAAGTGTAGATAGGCAACATCTATGAAAATTATTAATTAATCTACCCCTTGGTTCAGTAATTTTTCTTCCGGGAATTTACTGAACAGAGAGAATTTGCATAGACCTAAAGGGCCATATTCACAGGTTATTTTAGAAACCCTGAACTCCAATGTCCATTAAACTCAGGGATGATTCAATAAACTAAGGTACACTCATACAGTGGACAAATATGTAATAGAAAAAGAAGCTCTGATAAGATCTCCCAAATAAGGTATGTGTGTTTGTGTTAATCACTCAGTCATGTCTGACTCTTTGTGATCCCATGAACTGTAGCCTACCAGGTTCCTCTGTCCATGGAATTCTCCAGGCCAGAATACTGGAGTGGGTTGCCATATCCTTCTCTAGGGGATCTTTCCAACCCAGGGATCGAACCTGGGTCTCCTACATTGCGGGCAGATTCTTTACCACTGAGCTACAGGGAAACCCTGGTAAGGTATAGAATGGTGTATTTATGATTTATACTAGCTTTTGTGGAAAGAAGTGGGGAAATAAGAAACAAGAGATAAAGGACTTCCCCTGTGGTCCAGTGGTAACGAATCTGACTTCAGTGTAGGGGACGTGGGTTTAATCCCTGGTCGGGGAACTAGGATCCCATATACCATGAGGTAACTAAGCCCGTGTACCCCAACTACTAAGCCTGTGCTCTAGAGCCCATGAGCCACGTGTGCCACAACCAGATAAGCCTGTGTGCATCATAGCTAGAGAAAGCCCATGTACAGCAACGAAGACTAGCGCAGCCAAAAAGAGAAATAAGAAAGATAATAACCGATAAAGGAAAAGAATCTATTTAGTTTAGTTTTAGTTTAGTCACTCAGTCGTGTCTGACTCTTTGCGACCCCATGAATCACAGCACACCAGGCCTCCCTGTCTATCACCAACTCCCAGAGTTCACTCAAACCGGATATATATACATGTATATCTCTCTGAGGCTAACACAACATTGTAAATCATCTATACTTCAATTAAAAGAAATAAGAAAGAAAAAGTTCAAATCTATATATTCACACATGGTATAGCTGGATTTAGAGACACTGGAAAAATATGTAAGAAATTAATATTTATGGTTAAAGAAGTTGGAGAGATTTTTCACTGTACACATTTTAGATTTTTTTTAACCCTAAAAATAGATGATCAAAAACCAATGTTAAAAAGCCTGAATGAAGGAAGGCTCTGCCGAGGCTCCTGTCTCCAGTCAAGTTTGTCACTCCATGTCCTCCTCCTCCACACACTCGCTCGTCCCCATTTGCCTGCCACTCCTGTGCAGGCATCACCCAGGTTTTATGTCCTCCAGACAACCTTCCGTGAGGTCCCAGAAGATCACGCTGTGCACTGTGCTTCACTGTATTTTTTGGAAGTTGTATACAGAGCTCTGAATTATTGGTTTCCTTCTCTCTAGATGAAGATGACAATGATATTTGACATTGAAACTCAGACAGACTAACTAACTTGATACAGGTCACCTAAGACAGAGCTGGGGCTGGGACCAGCTCTAAAGGCATCCCAGGGATTTCCCTGCTGGACCATGCTAAGACTCCATGCTCCCAATGCAGGGGCCGGGGTTCGATCCCTGATCAGGGAACTAGATCTGACAAGCCACAGCAAGAGTTCCCATGCCATAACTAAAGATCCTGCATACCACAACGAAGATGGAAGAGCTCAAGTGTTGCAACTAACTTGGCACAGACAAATAAATAAATATTTTTAAAAAATGCATCCTATGCATTCTCCCCACTAGTCCCAGTTTGCCTCCAGGTACAGCTCCCAGCAACTCTGGTCCCTGAGGTCTATGACCTCTCTGTCTGTCCTTCTGCCCTAACAGAGTCCTGGGCTCAGTGCCAGGCAATCAGGAAGGGCAGGAGGACAAGAGGAAGAGAAGCAGGGAGGAAGGGGGAGGGGTGGGGGAGGGGAACTCACTCTTGCAGAGACATGTCCGAGTCGTCGGCGTTGGCCATCCCCAGATCTGAGTCATAAGACATGGGCTCCTCGGAACGGTCTGGACTCTTGGAGCCATTCTCTTGGAGGAGGCAGCTGTCAGAGTTGAGGCTGCAAGAGAGCTGGGATGAACTGGCCGTGTCCAGGCTGAGGGAGGAGGCGGTGAGCTGCCGGTTCCGTCGGATCTTGTGGCCTGAGTGCTGGACTTCGATGTCCTCTGAGCCCGAGGAATGGGAGATGGAGTCCAGAGACTCCTTCCGCTGCAGTTCAGCTCCAGGGGTAGTGAGGGGGTCGAGCTCTGAGAGTGGGCAGAGCCCCGAGAGGGCCAGCGGGGTGAGCGTCCACTCGTTGAGGATGGCAGACTTGTAGGAGAGCTCAAAGGACAGGGATGTCAGGCCCTGAAGGAAGCTCAGGAGGAACTCGCCCTCCTCGGCGTCACGGAGCAGGGCCGTGGGCTGGTAGTACTCGCACAGGCGGGCCTGCTCCTGTAGCAGCAGCTTCAGGTAGCACTCCATCAGGCCGTCATTGAGGGCCAGCCGCAGCCAGGCCCGGCAGCGGCCCACGTCCGTGCTCACAAAGATCAGGTGCTCCAACTCCGAGATGATGTGTCTGGGAAGATGGAGAACAGACACATTTCAAGAAATGACTGCCAGTCACCGAGATGTCATTTTATCCACTGGTTAGCAAGAGCCAGGAACAATGACTGCAAGTATACATAGGCATGAAAAATTCTTGGATAACAGCATTTGAAGGGGAATTCAGAAAGATTCAGCTGTAACGCCCAGTATTCTTAGGTTGGTATCATGAAGGATCAGTGCCATCTTCATGACAACTATCTGTCTGGCCTGACAACACCTGCTCATCTGGGACACGTCTGTTGAGCCCCCAGGACTCAAAAGTCTTTGGAGCTGTGAAGACACGGAGTCAAGACATGGTCCCTACCCTCGGTCCAGGTAATGACTTTTCAAGGGCACACTGAGGTGAGCCCTATTATTAGCAGCACTGTGGTGGGGGCCAAGCAATCATTTCTGGGTTGAAAGGGGGTCTCTGCACTGGGCCTTGAGGGATTTAAAGAGGCAAAGATGGAAGAACTTTCAAGGCGTAAGAGACTGATAGAGAAAAAGGCATAAAGGGGAGAAAAGCAACAGACTATAACAGGAGTGGGGAGCGCTCTGGTTACAGCCTGGGGAGAAGTGGAAGATAGGGTTGCAAGGCGAGGTAATAATACAGGGTCTCGAGTATCAAACAGGGGAAGCAGAGTGGGGCAATGGTGCCCACACCTGGCTGTGCATTAGAACTCTGTAGAGAATGAGACCAGGATACAGGTTCCGGGACCCCAGGCAAGTGAATCAGACCCCAGCCTGACACATGGCAGCCTATGGCTACAGGGTTTTGCTCAGGAAAGCTACACGTCCACAGCTATGCAGACTTCAAGGTAGGGTGTTCCATCCCAGCCCCATGTGTACCAAACTCAGCTCCTAAAATGTTTCCGCCTGCTGTAAATACCCCTCCTCTGACTATACCATCCCCGGTGCATGGCTCCTCCATGGGAGCACTGACCATACTCTGCAGAACCCAGGGATGGAGCTCTGGTCAGCTTAAGCTCGCTAAAGGCTGGCTGACTGACCGAAGAAAAGACAGAAGGCGATAAGGGGACACTTAGGCACTTGCACCCAGGTAAGAACCTGAGACAGGGCAGCAGCAGTAGGCACAAAAAGGAATATTCGAGACTGACAGGACACCTTGGGGCAGGATTGACAGGACACCAGGGGCATTTAATAGACCAGAGAGGCTCCATGCCAGCTGCCTGCTCCAAAGTCCAGGTGGTTTAGGGCAGGGCAGGCAAGACAAATGTCTCAGGGCACACATTCAGATGCTCTAGCTGGAGGCTGCTCTTCTTAAATTGAAAAAAAAAAAAAAAAAAAAGCCCTACCTCCTTACAAGTATGATACTTAGCACACAAATATACAAACATCTTCAGGCAGGGTCAGCAAATTTCTGGAAAGCGGCAGACAGTAAAGATTTTAGGCTTTGCAGGCCGTACAGCTTCTGTTGCAACTACAGAATTTGCCAAAGGATGGAAAAAAGAAGGCTCCTGCTTCCACTCAGGGTGCCCAGCCCAGGGGTCTGACACTGCCCCAGGCCACTGCCTGAGGGGCTCCCTGAGGCTTGGTCTAACACTACCCTCCTCTGGGCCATCTCCTCTCCACGACACAGGGCTCCCTGTGGCTTCCCACAGAAAAGTCCTGGAAGCAAGAGCCCAGAGCCCCACATTCTGAAGCTCCACCCCGACGTGAACTCCACCCCCACCCAGCGGCTCTCACTTGTGGGTGACAGCTTTCAGGAGAGGCCAGAAGACGGGCTGAGGCAGAGGCTTCTGGTGGGCGCCTTTCTTCCTCTTCCCTCCGGCCTCGGCGCGGATGTGCTTGGCGTGCAGGCCGTGGATGAAGACGGCTTCCAGGGCGCTGCACATGCTGTTGGCATCTCCGTCTTCGCTTGTGACCACCGCGTCCGAGGACACGTATTGCTTCTGCAGTGCCTTCACAGCGCCCACTAGCTTCTTCTTGATGACCTGGGCGGCGCCAGACACAACACAGGTCTTTAGGGGCTCCTGCGGTGACCTCTGCAATGTCACGCTGCTTGTCGCCAAACACGTGGGTCCCCATGCAAGCACAAATCTGTGTATCTATGCAACAAGACTAGGATAGGCCGGGACTTCCCTGATGGTCCAATGGCTAAGACTGTGCACCCTCAATGCAGGGGTCCCTGGTCAGGGAGCTAGAGCCCACATGCCCCAACTAAATATATGGCATGCAGCAACAAAGATCCAGTGCAGCCAAATAAATTAAAATTTTTTCTTTTTTAAAATTTTTTAAAAAGAAAATCAAAAATTTTTAATTAAAAAAAAAAAAAAATTTAGTACAGGCTAATGGTAGAAAATAAAGAGAAAGAAGAAAAAGAAAAAAATCACACTGAAAGGTTATTATTATTATTTTTTTGCAAAGATATTTGTGGGGTTTTTTTGCTTGGTTTTCAGATTTTTAATTTATTTACTTATTTACTGGCCATGCCATGAGGCTTACAGGATCTTAGTTCCCCAACCAGGGATTGAACCCGGGCCACAGCAGTGAAGGCACCAGGTCCGAACCACTGGACTGCCAGGGAACTGCCTGTTTGCTTGTTTTTTAAACCAAACTTCAGTGAGCTGACAGCCATATAAACCTTGTGTTTAAGTACTGACTCCATCATAGTTACAGATATGGGAGCTGAAGTAATTCATCTAGGGCGGGAGTGAGATTTTTCCATCTTAATCATATGACCAACATTCCACAGAGAGTCAATAAGTTAAGAGGCAAAAAGTGCTGTGTTAGAACAATAAAAACGCCCAGAAACAGGAGCGTGGTTTATAGGAAGAAAGATCCTAGACCTGGCAGTCAGAGCCTGAGTTTAGTCTTAGTTCTGGTAGTCACCACCTGGGTCACCTCAGATATTCCACTTAAGCTCTCTGAGCCTCAATTTCCCATCTGTTATACAGAAATAATACTTTGTGATTTACAGCACTGGAGCGGGGGTACTCTTTGAGGGCAGGACTAGCTTTTTATTCATCCTCGTGCCCCCAATGGTCCTGGTTCTCGGCATGTGTACTCGGTAAATGTTTGCTAAATGAATAAATCATAAAACATACATAGGAGTCTTCGCTGGTGGTCCAGTGGTTAAGAAACCACCTTGGGATTCAGGGGAAGAAGCCAGGGTTTGATCCCTGGTCAGGGAATTAAGATCCCACCTGCCTTGGGGCAATGAAGCCCAAACGCTGTAACTAAAGAGCCTGTGAGCCACAACGAGAGAAAGCCTATATTTAAATACACATAAAGCCCTTTGGAAATACAGAGTTAAGATTGGCCTAGCATAATAGAAGTACATATGTCAAAATTACCTACCGGTTTGGAAAAGGACTGGAAGGGATTACAGAAAAACTGGTTTGAATTATTAGGTGACAGGATTATGGACAAATATCTCACTGGTTTTTATTTTAGACAACACAATCCATGTTAATGTTCTTTGCAAAATTAAATGTTTTTTTTGTTAGAACAGCTTTAATGAGACATAATTTACATATCATAAAATCCACTCATTAAAACACATAGTTCGGTGGTTTTTAGTACATTCACAGAACTGTGCAACCATTTCTACTATCTAATTTTAGAACATTTCATTGCCCTCAAAAGAAACCCTGTACCCATTAGCAATCACTCACTATTCCCGTCTTCCCCCAACCTCTGGCAACCACTGATCTACTTTCTGTCTCTATGGATTTGCCTATTTTCTGGACATTTCATATAAATGGAATCATACAACACGCAGCCTTTTGTCTGACTTCTTTTACTTAGTATGTTTTCAAGTTTATCGGTGGTGTAGCATGGATCAGTAGTTCATTCCTTTTTATTGCTAAATAATATTCCATTGCACAGATATATCACATTTTATTTATGCATTCGTCAATTAATAGATATTTGGGCTGTTTCTGCTTTTTTTGGCTGCAATGTTGCTATGAACATTCACGTACAAGTTTTTGTGTAGACATATGTTTTCAGTTCTCTTGGGTTTTGCTGGGTTGTATGTAACACTGTTTCACTTTTTGAGGAACTATCAAAGTGTTTTCCACAATGGCTATACCATTTTACACTCCCACCAGCAAGGGATGCCGGTTCCAACTTCTCTACAACCTCACCAACACTCATCATTGTCTGCCATTTTCATTACAGCCATCCTAGTAGGTATGAAGAAGTATCTCACACTGTTCAGCATGTGGGATTTTAGTTCCCTTACCAGGGAGTTAACCCACATCCCCTGCAATGGAAACTCAGAGTCTTAACCACTGGACTACCTGGGAAGTCCTTCATTATGGCTTTTTTTTTTCCTTACTATTTTATTTTTAAAATTTTTATTGGAGTATAGTTGATTTATAATGTTGTATTAGTTTCAGGGGCACAGCAAAGTGAATCAGTTATATATATATATATCTCCACCCTTTAAAAAAAAAAAAAAAGATTATTTTCCCATACAGGCTGTTACAGAGTCTTGAGTAGTGACCTGTTGTACACAGCAGGTGCTCACTGTTGTTACTGTTCAGTTGCTAAGTCATGTCCAACTCTTTGCAACCCCATGGACTGTAGCACGCCAGGCTTCCCTGTCCTTCACTATCTCCTGGAGTTTGTGAAGGAGAGCGGACATGTCCCCAGTGCATGTCCATTGATTCAGTGATGCCATCCAACCACCCATCCTCTGTTGCCCCCTTCTCTTCCAGCCCTCAATCTTTCTCAGCATCAGGGTCTTTTCCAATGAGTCAGTTCTTTGCATCAGGTGGCCAAAGTATTGGTCCTTATTAGTTACCTATTTTATACATAGCAGTGTCTATATCAGTCCCAATCTCCCAATTTATCCCTCCCCCACCCTTACCCCCTGATTACCATAAGTTTGTTTCCTACACTAGTGACTTTACTTCTGTTCTCCTCATTATGGTTTTGATTTGTCTTTGTCTAATGTCTAATGATATTGAGCATCTTTTTATGTATTTATTGGTCATCTGTATATCTTCTTCAGAGAAATCCTTGGTCTTCAGGTAACCTGTATTCAATCCCCATTGTTTTATGTAAATCCCCATTTTATCACCAATAAGATGATTTGGGGCAGGATCTTTTGGGCGCAACTTTTTCTCCACCCGAGGCTTCTCTTTCTGAACAGTGCTAACTCATTTAAAAGTGAGAAAAAACAAAGACACGGCTCTCCCAGGCACTGCTTCCCCCACCCTGATCTTCCCTCGTTGCCTACCGGGATGGCAGCCCGGGGGTCCAGTCCATTCTCCACCCCTGAGAGCATTTCCACTCCAGCAGCAGCTCCCCAGGAGAATCACATGACACCTGCAGGGACAGACATGGCCATAGGAATAATCGCTGCGCCAGCCCGCCTCTTCACCACGCCTCACCCCCATCTTACGCAAACTGCAACTGAAAGGACTTTGAATACAAACGTGAAAACTGAGTGTGGATTTTAAGGAAGGAAGGAAAAAAAAGGCTGATGGATTGGACCTCATGAGGAGAGGAGCCCTGGGTGCCAAGGGTGGGTCTGTCCCAAAAGGTGGGTAGAAAGGGCCCTTTGTGCTTAGTTGCTCAGTCATGTCTGACTCTTTGTGACCCCATGGACTATAGCCTGCCAGGCTACTCTGTCCATGGGGATTCTCCAGGCAAGAATACTGGAGTGGGTTGCCCTGCACTCCTCCAGGGGGTCTTCCCAACCCAGGGACTGAACCCAGGTCTCCCACATTGCAGGTGGATTCTTTACTGTCTGAGCACCAGTGAAGCCCAAGAATACTGGAGTGGGTAGCCTATCCCTTCTCCGGGAGATCTTTCCGACCCAGGAATCAAACCAGGGTCTCCTGTACTGCAGGTGGATGCTTTACCAGCTGAGCTACCAGGGAAGCCCAGAAAGGGTCCTTCATGCCACACCAAACACTGGCACAAAAAGGCAGGGGATGAAAGGCCTTTCTGATACAGAGCTGAGGGTGCAAGGGGACTGCTGCAGCTGAAGGCGCCAAGAACCCACAGGGGCTGAGAAACAGGAGCTCACAATTCACATGCAGGGCCGGAGCCTTGCAACTGTCCCGACTCCTCTCCTACTCCAGGCTCGGCCGGCTCAGCGGGAAAAAGTACAACTGACATGGCTTCAGACAGAATGGCACTCCTGCCACACTGCTGCTTCTCCTTTGGGCATGAGGGTCTAGCCTGAACAGCGCAGGCACATGTCTAAACGGTTACAACATGGGTTCTAATCTTAATTTGCCACGAACTGACTTGGCACACTGGGCATGTATCAGACGTCTCGGATGGAGACTATGAGTGTGGACAGCACCAAGCACAGGGCCTGATGTTTACCAAGGATAAATGGTATCTCTAACCCTAGTGGACGTGGCCATCCAAATTTACAGGCAAAGAATGCCACTGCCTATATAAGCGTGTGCAGGCAGCTCAAGTCAGTATGCAGAGATATCTCTTGGGGCAGCTGGCTTTCTCCTGAGGCAACTAGGCCAAGGGTGGCATGGTGGGGGATGGTGGGGACTTTGGCCTGAACCTGAGGGGGCTGCTCCCTGGTCCCACCGCAGCAACTTGGACAGACCAGGACTAGACAAGCACACTCACATCTAAACAAATCTCGAGTGGCCACACAGCTGAGCATGAGGGGACACCAAAAAAAAAGAAAAGAAAAAAAGGGTTATTGCTGTCTCTGCTCTCAAAAACTCATGGCCCATGGAATCCCATGGCAGTCCAATGGTTAAGACTCCATGTTTCCATTGCAAGGGCTGTGAGTTCAATCCCTGGTTGGGAAACTGAGATCCCACATGCCATGTGGCGCAGCCAAAAAAAATCAACCGAAACTCACAGCCCAAAGACCTTACTAAAACCAAGGCATGCTCAATGGTTTTTGTACCTTTTACATATATCACCTCATTCATTTCTCATAACCACCCTGGGTGTGTTTTATTATCTTAGTCTGACAGATAAAAAACAGAAGCTGATGCGGATCAAGGAAATTCCCAAGATTCCAGGGCTGGTAAGTGGCCAACTCTACCACCCACTGCCAGGACAAGGGTCACCCCTGCTCAAGGGAAACCCTCAGACTGATGGAGTGTGATCACCTCCCTTCTGGAAGAGGTGGGTGTGGGCGAGGGCTGAGGCAGGGAGGGAAAAGGGGGCAGGGAGGCCTGGGGGTCCAGGTGAGGGGCTGCATGGGACACTGAGGTCAGCCTGGCAGGAAAGGTTTACAGGAGGACGTGAGTGCGACACTTGGAAGTGACAGAGGCAGTGTGGCCCTTAACAGTGGGAGATGGTCTGATTCAGTCCCTGGTCCCTGGAGCTGGCAGAGGGTAGACAGGACCCAGAGCTGACCTCCCCCAGTAAAGACACGGAGTGAGGGAGGGGTTTGGAGGGTGGCCCCTGCAGAGCCAGGCCTGGTCAGGGCGTGACAGACCACAGGATGCAACCCTTGACCTCAGGCCCTGCCTTACTGCCTCACCCTCACCTCATTCCCCCCCCCACCTACAGGGACTCTCGGGCCCTCGTCCAGTCTCCGGCTCCCAGCACCCCAGGCGGAAGGACCAGTGTTGCAGACAGTCCCTCTGGACAATGTTCCTTCCAGGCCACCTTGTGTGGCTCAGGAGGCCAAATCCAGGTGTTCTGCTCCAAGACCCTGGGCACCAATCCCCTTCAGTAATTCCAGTGGCCACAGGCCTCCCCTCAGGCCACAGGCCTCCCCTCGGGCCTGCCTCTTCTGGAAGGAGCCTCAAGCCCCACAGCTGCCCTTCCCTCAACCAGCCATAGGTCAGGACAGGAAAGGCTTAGACCTCAGCAACTCGAACAATAGCCTGGGTTCGTTAAGGCCTCATAATGAATTAACTGAAAATAATATTCACGGGCGGGGAGGTGGGGGGTAGCCCTGTTAGTAAGCAGGTGCTCCAGGCCAGAAAGGGTCTCTTTACGCGTAGACGGACGCTGAGAGGTCAGAGCAGGGCCAGACAAGTACCTGTCGCTTTTGAAACCAAGTGTCAGAAAAGCTACAGAATGACAGTGCAGAGGTGTTCAGAAGGCAATGGCCACTTGATAATTCACAAAACAGGACTGAGGCTTTGGGGTTCATGCCACACTTTAGGGCACACCTTTCTTTGCAAGAAGCCAAAGCACCCCGTCTGTGTGGGTCTGCCCCAGCATGCCTCAGGGAGGCAGGAAACAGCTCAGAAGCAGGAGTGTGATGGTTGATGACACGAGAACTTGCTGATGGAACCAGAATGGGGCTCGGTCTCCTGACTGCTGGGTCAGCATTCCGTCATTCTCCAGGCCCCCCCAGTCTACCTGCCCATGGGACGGGTTTCACTTCCTGTCCTCAGAACACTCTTCACTGACACCAAAAACCAAACCAAAGGGGTGGGGGGTGGGGCTGCAAAGAGACCTAGGCTAAAAAGAGTAAGGGAATAATGTGGGGAACACTGCTAAAAAGTTGTTCAAACACCACTGGTGGAGTTTGGCAGAAAAGGTGACTCTGTCTGCCCCTTAGGCAAATCCTAACCTTGAAAAGTCTACCTCTCCTCCTAAGTATCAATTCACCTGGGCTCAACGCTTCAAGCTTCTCTAATCTCATGTAATTCTTAAATCAATCCTGTGAGAGAAGAGTGATTATCCCCATTTTACAGAGGAGAAAACTGAGGCTCAGTAGGAATAGAATTCTCTGGTTTCCTCATTCTAAATCTTGTGTCTTTTGCCAGATCAAAGTGTCTCAGGTCTTTGATTCCAAGAGTTTCAGGCAAAACTTATTACTTTCGAACTAAGTAATAATTAACTTTGCACTCAGAAACTCAAACAATCTTACCTATCAAGTCTGTAGTCCCAATGAGCTGAGGCCAAGTCCTTTCCATGGTACCCAGGTTTCACAGTTGTCTTTTCTTAAACGTTCCAACACACAGGAAGGAATTGTTCTGGTTGCTTTTCTTTCTTACGCTGCCTGGCCTTCTATGTATGTCCAATTTCACTTCCTCCAGAGACCAAGGAAGAATGAAAAGAAAAGAATGGCTTAGATGAGACTTACACTAAAGGAAGAAAAGAACCGCTGGGCTTCTTCAGTTCTGAAACACTCCATCCATCAGTAAACAGCAGCCTCCTCTCCTTAGAGACTTCTCAGCTATTCCCAACAGCCTGCTCTCTACGGCCTGAATCCAACCCTGTAGCGGGCTATTGAGAACAGTCTGGCATTTAAGCCATCCAGCTGCTGTATGAACTGATGACTCATGGTTTTCAGTTGGAAAAGAAGGACAAAGTTATCTTCTGATTCAGAAGGGCAGCTGATCTTTCAGACATGTGAGTGCTGAGTGAGTAAACTATACCTCTTTCCACCTGAAGACAGCTGCATTTCTGGACAAGTGTCTTGAGGCAGGAGAAGGGAGTGGGGGAGAGTGTGGAACGGGCTTTGAAGTCATCAGATGCCGCTAGAGGGAGAGAAATCTCTCTCCCTGTGATTCCCAAACCAAAGGCTAGTGAGTAAGGCCAGAAATGTGAAGTCAGTGAAGACAGAGCAGTTTTCTGTCCTCCTTCCTTCCTTCCATCAATAACACCCATCTCCCCCATATTCTTGTCCCATCCTTAGGATTCCAGCAAGGACCAACTCGGAATGAATGATAACAGGAACTCTGTCTGACTCATTCACCACTGCATTTCTGGTGCCTAAAGCAACACACAGCACACAGTCGTGCTCAAAAAACATCTACTGGATGAACAGAAGAATGAAGCAAAAATAAGGCTCAGGGCAGGAATCTCCATTTCACAGGCTGAGAGAAGCTGAGGTATACAGTTCTCAGCCAGGATGGTACACTTTCCATTAAACCACCCTGCCAGCTGGCTAAAACTATTTCAATGTATTCCACCTTAATAGGGTGGGGGGTGGACACTGAAGGGAGAAGAGCATTCAACTTTTCAAAGGAGCAAGACTAAATGGCAAGAGGGCTTCCCTGGTGGTCCAGGGGCTAACATTCCATGCTCCCAATGCAGGGAGCCTAGGTTTGATCCCTGGTCAGGGAATTAGATCCTGCATGCCACAATTAAAAAGATCCTGTGTGCTACAACTAGAACTCAGTGCGCCAAATAAGTAAATAAATGTGAAAAAAAAAAAAAAGACTATGAATGGCAAACAAAGACTACTGGGGACCCTTTAAAATTGCTACCAAATGGCCTCTGAAGCCTTTAAATCCAGGTTGTCAGAATCTGAAGAGAATGTGTACCCCCAAAGCCCAGGCGATGATAAATGCTGAAAGCGGGGCCTCAGGAATGTCCCTCTGCCTCAGGTACTCAGATATCTGGGCTTCCCATGTTCATGGGTAACCAAATGGCCCAAACTCAAAGAGCCAGCACCTGCAGAAAGAGGAAGTGATTCAACAGCCGCTATACCCGCCTGAGCCTTAGCCTCCTGGGAGCCCTCTCACCTACGCTCTTTACAATGTGTAACATCATCTCTGGCATCCATTGCGTTCCCTGTGTTCAGTGTCAGGACAGGTCTGCTCTCAGCTCTAGCTGGAAGGAGCACCAGGTGAGGGTCCATAACAAGTGAGAACACACATGGACGCAGCTCTGTGAACACTGCCACACAGTGGTACTCCCTGAGCTTATTCCCGGCCAGAAAACCAACCAACAGGAAGTGATGGCCTCCATTGCCCGGCTATGAGGGAGCCAGGTGAGTGGCCATTCTTCACCTTCCAGGTATCTGGTGACACCTACCATTCCAGCGGCAGCACAAGTCATTTAATATGAATGTCAGATAAACAGTTTCAGGGGGCAAGTCCAGGGGACCAGACACCTGGGAAAAAAATCCCGACCCTGACCCAAGGCAGGGAGCTCTACTTCTCCACACTGACCTACCACCTGAGGCCCTGCCTGCACCCATCAAGCTGCTCAGTGTCTAACTGCTGGGCTCCCAGCAAGCAGTGACATTTGGCTGTTGAGGGGCAGCTGGTGAGGTTGGCAGAGGCACTCTGCACTAATTCTCAGACTGAGTGGGGACGGGGTTAAGGGAAAAACGAGTGTAGAACTGAGAAGGGGACAGCAGAGGTGAGAGAGCAGGAGACCTCATTTTTAATAAGATTGGGTGACGATGCTAAGAACTGGGCACCAAGAGTCGGGAGCAGTTTAGCAAAGACTTAGAGACAGAGTGTCCTCTGATGGTTGGAGATGGATAGGAAGTCTATGGTGGGCTAGGAAGTGAGGGGTTGAGTCTGTGAAGACAAGAGGCGCTTGAGAAAGGGCTGAGATCAGAGTTATCAAAAAGAACAACAGGGCGTCTACTTTGGTGGTGGGTCTTAAACGAGAGTGGGACAGAGATGCGGTGTTCAGGATGGGCATACCTTGGGGAGCTGGGCAGAGCGTATGGAAGATTCGGATAAGAAGGCTGATCGTGAAAAGGGCGAACCGAACCACAATCGAGGCCAGTGTGCAGCATGAGGATCGCCAAAGGGATTGAGAGGTAAAGATGACATGTGTTAGGGGGAAGTAGAGGCATGTGGTCAAGGTCGGGGTTGGAACTGGGCTACAGTGAGGTCAAGGATGAGGCTGCATTTACGCAAGACCGGTGGTGGTGGGGTGGGGTGGTAAGCCCTAGGGTCAGGTCACGAGTGGCAAATGGAGGGGACAGGCCAGCAGCGGCAGTGCGGGCAGAAGGCTAGGGTCGGAGTGGGGCGCGGAGCTTGGGCTGGGAAGGGTGAGGGCTCAGAAGCAGGGCAGTCTCAAGGCAACCAGGGGTCTGGGCTCACGGAGAGGGCTGGTGTCCCCTTGCCCATATGCGTCCCGGCCTCGCCGCCCCTCTGCTGCCCGCCTCGCCCGGGATCCTTAACTCACCGAAGGGAGAAGCGAGGGGGCGGGGGCACTGCCAGCCGCTGCAGCCCCTAAGCCTCGGATGGGACGCCGCGGCCTCCCGGCCGCTGACAACAGGAAGCGGCTCCAGCGGCGCCTGACGCCGTCACGTCAGCTCTGCGTCCGGCCCCGCCCCTGCCCGTGGAGCCAATCGTGGGGCCCGGAGGGGCCTCGGGGCGGGGCCAGCGCTCTCCTGTGCTGAAGGGGTCTCAGCCCCGGAGTAGATACGTGGTCTGGGAGGCTCACGGTCACCGTACCCTAGCGGGGCGCGGAGAAGCAAGGCGGCCGGCGCCCGGCGGAGTGCGTCCTCACTGCCCACCTTCCGCTGGATCTGTGTCAGGCGAGATCCTCCTTCTGAGTTCCCGACCTAATCTGCGTAGAACTGGGGCCGTCACTTGGCCTCCAGCGAAGGTTCCCTGCTTGTAAAATGGGACCAACGCCTACCCTATTTTTGCCTCCCCCAGGGCATCAGTGTAGCTAGATGGGCAGAGCCCAGGCCCAACTTGGAGCTTCTGTCCCGCCAGGCGTTTCTCAGGAAAAGCGTGTGTGTTTTAAGCACAGCTTGTATCAAGGGAACGCCTTGAGGTCCCCTGGGCATTATCTAGTAACGTACCATCATGCCTGCGCCACACTCGCTCAAGCAGTTCTCACGTAGCCTTGCAGTTGTTTGCTTTCCGTTGTAGAAGCGATATTTCTCTTTCAAATGGAATCAGAATAGGGACTTCCTTGGTGGTGCAGTGGTTAAGACTCCATGCTACCAATGAAGGGGGTTTCATCCCTGCTCAGCGAACTAGATCTCACAAACCAACGAAGACCTGGCACAGCTAAATATTTTTTAAAAAGGCGGGTACTGAGAACCAAAGGTCAAAAGTGGGGGTGGGGGGTGGGTCCTGACATACTTGAGACATTTAACACGTGCAGGTTTCGATCTAGTGAGACTAGGTCCTGCGTGTGTGAAGAGGTACCACGACATGCTGGGCTGTGGGACTTTGGGGTGGCTTTACAGGACTGGGGGATGGGGGACACACCAGTTCTTGGGAGAAAGCTCCACTGATCCCTCCTGGGATCTTATGCTCCATCCACCTCTTCAGGGAAGGTGTCCCTTGTATCTCTGGGAAGGTTGAGGTCCCGTGTAAGCAGATAGGATGGGGTGATGGGGAGGTCCTAGGAGAAAAAGAACTCAATATAGCTTTATGACATAAGAGAAGCCATTTTCCACCTAAGCTGTTTTGTAATCTAAGCCTGGCCACGATGCTTGCCCTTGAACAGGTCTCAGTAATTAATGATCTGAAAGGAACAGAGGATTGCAATCAGGAAACAATAATTCAGCTATGAAACGGGAATCCTAGTTCCTCCTCAAGGGCTGGACATAACAATCTGATACACATCTTTGAGTTGTGCTACAGGAACTAAGTCACCCTTGCCCCCCTCACCCCCCACATCCCCACCCTCCCTCCCACCAGGCAGAGGGTGGTAACTGCATGCTCAGTTACCAGCCTGGAAGAGAAATAAGGAATGATGTTGACCTTTTCTGACTTTGTGACTTCAGTCAACTAAAACTTGAACTCTGTCAACATTGGCCCTTATTCTATGTTAAATCCCTCTGCTGAAGCCCCTTCATGAAGATCCATACACCACCCCAGCCCCTTCATGAAATACGCACGTTCAGAAAGGCAAAACAGTCTGAGGAGGCCTTACAAATAACTGAGAAAATAGAGAAGCAAAAGGCAAAGGAGAAAAGGAAAGATACCCATCTGAATGCAGACTTCCAAAGAATAGCAAGGAGAGATAAGAAAATTTTCTTAAGTGAACAATGCAAAGATACAGAGGAAAACAATAGAAAGGGAAAGACTGGAGATCTCTTGAAGAAAATTAGAGATACCAAGGGAACATTTCATGCAAAGATGTGCACAGTAAAGGACAGAAAGGGTATGGACCTAACAGAAGCAGAAGATATTAAGAAGAGATGGCAAGAATACACAGAAGAACTATACAAAAAAGATCTTCAAGACCCAGATCATCATGATGGTGTGATCACTCACCTAGAGCCAGACATCCTGGAATGTGAAGTCAAGTGGGCCTTAGGAAGCATCACTACAAACAAAGTTAGTGGAGGTGAGGGAATTCCAGCTGAGCTATTTCAAATCTTAAAAGATGATGCTGTGAAAGTGCTGCACTCAATATGCCAACAAATTTGGAAAACTCAGCAGTGGCCACAGGACTGGAAAAGGTCAGTTTTCATTCCAATCCCAAAGAAAGGCAATGCCAAAGAATGTTGAAATTACTGCACAATTGCACTTATCTCACATGCCAGCAAACTAATGCTCAAAATCCTTCAAGCTAGGCTTCAACAGTATGTGAACTGAGAACTTCCAGATGTACAAGCTGGATTTACATAAGGCAGAGGAACCAGAGATCAAATTACCAACATCCATTGGATCATAGAAAAAACAAAAGAATTCCAGAAAAACATCTACTTCTGCTTCATTGACTATGCTAAAGCCTTTGACTGTGTGGATCACAACAACTGTGGAAAATCCTTAAAGAGACAGGAATATCAGACTACTTTACCTGCCTCCTGCAAAACCTGTATGCAGGTCAAGAAGCAACAGTTAGAACTGGGAACAATGGGCTGATTTCAAATTGGGAAAGGTACGTGAAGGCTATATATTGTATGTCAACCTGCTTATTTAGTATGTCAACCCTTTTTATTTAATTTCTACGCAGAGTACCTCATGGGAAATGCCAGGCTGGAGGAAGCACAAGCTGGAATCAAGATTGCCAGGAGAAATATCAGTAACCTTAGATATGCAGATGACACTACCCTTATGGCAGAGAGCAAAGGGGAATAAAAGAGCCTCTTGATGAAGGTAAAAGAGGAGAGTGAAAATCTGGCTTAAAACTCAACATTCAAAGAATGAAGATCATGGCATCCACTCCCATCACTTCCTGGCAAATAGATGGGAAACAATGGAAACAGTGACAGACTTTATTTTCTTGGGCTTCAAAATCACTGTAGGCAGTGACTACAGCCATGAAATTAAAAGACGCTTGCTCCTTGGAAGAAAAGCAATGACAAACCTAGTTCAGTTCAGTCGCTCAGTTGTGTCCGATTCTTTGCCACCCCATGAACTGCAGCATGCCAGGCTTCCTAGTCCATCACCAACTCCCAGAGCTTACTCAGACTCATGTCCATCAAGTCTGTGATGCCATCCAACCATCTCATGCTCTGTCGTCCCCTTTCCTTCCACCTTTAATCTTTCCTAGCATCAGGGTCTTTTCCAATGAGTCAGTTCTTCTCATCAGGTGGCCAAATTATTGGAGTTTCAGCTTCAGCATCAGTCCTTCCAATGAATATTCAGGACTGATTTCCTTTAGGATGGACTGGTTGGATCTCCTTGCAGTCCAAGGGACTCTCAAGAGTCTTCTTCAACACCACAGTTCAAAGGCATCAATTCTTTGGTGCTCAGCTTTCTTTATACCAACTCTCACATCCATACGTGACCACTGGAAAAACCATAGCTTTGACTAGAGGGACCTTTGTTGGCAAAGTAATATCTCTGCTCTTTAATATGCTGTCTAGGTCAGTTATAGCTTTTCTTTCCAGGAGCAAGCATCTTTTACTTTCATGGCTGCAGTCATCATCTGCAGTGATTTTGGAGCCCCCCCCAAAAAAATGTCTGCCACTGTTTCCATTGTTTCCCCATCTATTTGCCAGGAAGTGATGGGATGCTG
This sequence comes from Moschus berezovskii, assembly GCF_049115385.1. Classification (NCBI taxonomy): domain Eukaryota; kingdom Metazoa; phylum Chordata; class Mammalia; order Artiodactyla; family Moschidae; genus Moschus; species Moschus berezovskii. Next base: position 57,158,366 of record NC_142479.1, read on the forward strand.
CTGCTAAGTCACTTCAGTCGTGTCCGACTCTGTGTGACCCCATAGACGGAAGCCCACCAGGCTCCCCTGTCCCTGGGATTCTCCAGACAAGAACACTGGAGTGGGTTGCCATTTCCTTCTCCAATGTTTGAAAGTGAAAAGTGAAAGTGAAGTCGCTCAGTCACGTCCGACCCATAGCGACCCCACGGACTGCAGCCTACCAGGCTCCTCCATCCATGGGATTTTCTAGGCAAGAGTACTGGAGTGGTTTGCCATAATCTTAGTTTTCTGAGTGTTGAGTTTCAAGCCAACTTTTTCACTCTCCTCTTTCACTTTCATCAAGAGGCTCTTTAGTTCTTCTTCACATTCTGCCATAAGGGTGGTGTCATCTGTGTTTCTGAGGTTATTGATATTTCCCCTGGCAATTTTGATTCCAGTTTGTGCTTCATCCAGCCCAGCCTTTCACATGATGTATTCTGCATATATGTTAAATAAGCAGGGTGATAATATACACCTGATGTATTCCTGATAATATATACCTTGTTGTATTCCTTTCCCAATTTGGAACCAGTTTGTTGTTCCATGTCCAGTTCTAACTATTGCTTCTTAACCTGCATACGATTTCTCAGGAGGCAGGTTAGGTGGTCTGGTATTCCCATCTCTTTCAGAATTTTCCACAGTTTATTGTGATCCACACAGTCAAAGGCTTTGGCATAGTCAATAAAGCAGAAGTAGATGTTTTTCTGGAACTCTCTTGCTTTTTCAATGATCCAATGGACTTTGGCAATTTGATCTCTGGTTCCTCTGCCTTTTCTAAATCCAGCTTGAACAACTGGAAGTTCACTGTTCACGTAGTGTTGAAGCCTGGCTTGGAGAATTTTGAGCATTACTTTACTAGCATGTGAGATGAGTGCAATTGTGTGGTAGTTTGAGCATTCTTTGGCATTGCCTTTCCTTGGGATTGGAATGAAAACTGACCTTTTCCAGTCTTGTGGCCACTGATGAGTTTTCCAAATTTGCTGGCATATTGAGTGCAGCACTTTCACAGCATCATCTTTCAGGAATTGAAATAGCTCAGCTGGAATTCCATCACCTCCACTAGCTTTGTTTGTAGTGATGCTTTCTAAGGTCCACTTGACTTCACATTCCAGGATGTCTGGCTCTAGGTGAGTGATCACATCATCCTGGTTATCTGGGTCATGAAGGTCTTTTTTGTACAGTTCTGTGTACAAACCTAGATGGCATATCAAAAAACAGAGACATTACTTTGACTTCAAAGGTTACTATATCAAACTATGGTTTTTCCAGTAGTCATGTACAGATGTGAGAACTGGACAATAAAAAAGGCTGAGCACCGAAGAATTGATGCCTTTGAACTTGGTGCTGGAGAAGACTCTTGAGAGTCTCTTGGATAGCAAGGAGATCAAACCAGTCAATCCTAAAGGAAATCAACCCTGAATATTCATTGGAAGGACTGATGCCAAAGCTGAAGCTCTAATACTTTGGCCACCTGATGCAAAGAGCTGTTGAGATGGGAGTCTGAGTTCTTCTCCATGGAGCCAAAAAATGGAATCCAGGAACATGCAAACACTCATGGTAGCAAGCGAATAGGATTTATTAAAGAGGAGGAAAGTACAAAGCTTTCAGCATAGACAGAGAGAGCCAGTAAAGAGTCCCTCCAAGGTGGGACTTACAGCAGTTTTTATATCCTTCCTTAAATCACATTATTTCTAATCAGTCAATTTAAAGGTCAAGAGAGGTAACATCTTTAGAGCTTCTCTTGATCCTTGTGTTAAGTCACCACCCTTTTTTGTACCCTCTGGCCATTTTACCATGGACCAGATGTGTGGGCTTAAGATTAATGCTTTATTGACTATGCCAAAACCTTTGACTGTGTGGATCACAATAAACTGTGGAAAATTCTGAAAAAGTTGGGAATACCAGACCACCTGACCTGCCTCTTGAGAAACCTGTATGCAGGTCAGGAAGCAACAGTTAGAACTGGACATGAAACAACAGATTGGTTCTGAGTTCTGTCTCAAAGTCTCAGAGTTCTACACTGACTGCCTAGTAATTTCTACTTCACTGTTTTTATTGTTCAGTTGCATCTGACTGTTTTGACCGCATGGACTGTAGCACGCCAGGTATCCCTGTCCTTCACTATTTCCCAGAGCTTGCTCCAACTCATGTCCATTGAGTCGGTGATGCCATTCAACCATCTCATCTTCTGTTGTCCCCCTTTCCTGCCTTCAATGTTTCCTAGCATCAGGGTCTTTTCCAGTGAGTCAGCTCTTCATATCAGGTAGACACAGTATTAGAGCTTCAGCTTCAGCATCAGTCCTTCCAATGAATATTCAGGGTTGATTTCCTTTAGGATTGACTGTTTGATCTCCTTGCAGCCCAAGGGACTCTGAAGAGTCTTCTCCAACACCGCAGTTCAAAAGCACCAATTCTTCAGCACTTAGCCTTCTTTATGGTCCAACTCTCACATCCATACATTGAAAAAGACCCTGATGATGGAAAAGATTGAAGGTAGGAGGAGAAGGGGATGACAGAGGATAAGATGTTTGTATGGCATCACTAAGTCAATGGACATGAGTTGGAGCACGCTCTGGGACGTGGTGAAGGACAGGGAAGCCTGGCATGTGTCAGTCCATGGAGTCACAAAGGGTTGGAGAGGACTAAGTAACTGAAAAACAGCAACAAAGAATGGAGAAGCAGAACTTAGTTCTCAAGTCACCTTTTCAACCCACTTCAGGTGGAGACACCATATACATAGGAGGATCAAGTTTAAAGGGAGTAATTTGGAAAGAGAGGGAGGAATATCCATGAGTTATCCAGTATAGGGCTGTGGTTTGGGCAGTAACTGGTGCAGTACTCCTTTTCAGTCCTTGTATGGGCCTTTCCAGTTGTCATGGCAGTTGTCAACTGTCCTCGTGCTGATGGGTGTGTCATTTAGTATAATCGTTCATTACAGTGAGTATATAATGAGGTTCAAGGTCTACTGGAAGTCAAATCTTCCGGCATCTTGGACCAAGTTGGTTATAACTAGTTCTTGTTTTTCTCTCTGCGCTTCCTCCTGAAACTTAGGTAAGAGCAACTAATTTCCATTTGAGGGAGAGGCAGCTGTATGATTCTGGAGCAACAGCCTTGATAATAATTGTGTCTTTTGGCTCAACACCCAAGAGATGAACCCAGCTTTTAGGGAACACCCGTGACTGTTCCCACTTATAAGTGGCTGTTGGGGGCCAAGATAGGGATAGGTAGTCAGTTAGTCATGAGCAGGATGTTAAGGGATCAAAGATTTGATCCATAAATAAAGAGGGGGATTGTGGAGCCCTATACAAAGCTCACAGGTGTGGAGCCTTATATCAAGGTCATAGGACAAAACTTTCTAGAATTAACCAAGCCCCATAGCAACTGTTACCATGAGTCTCCTGGTCTAAAACAGGCAGTTCCCCGACCCCACATTATGTAAAATACTCACCCTATTCAGTTCAGTTCAGTTCAGTCACTCAATCGTGTCCCACTCTTTGCTACCCGGTGGACTGCAGCACTCCAGGCCTCCCTATCCATCACCAACTCCTGGAGTTTACTCAAAGTTATGTCCATTGTGTCCGTTGAGTTCAGGGTTGATTTCCTTTAGGACTGACTGGTTTGATCTTGTTAGGTAGATAGAATAGGGAAAAGGAGTCCAAAATGGCGGTGGCTAAAAGAAGAGGAAGAGAAAAGCCCGTGAAAATAGAACAGAGGAAAGTCTGAGGACGGGAGTGAGGACTGCAGGTAGAACAGCACTCCTGACTAAGCCCAGTTTGCACAGGGCAGGCCCAGGGGAAGAAAACATACAAGAGGAGGAGCCAAGCGCTCTGTCGCTCGCTCTCTATCTACACCCGCCCCCCCCCCCGGCCCCCGTGCATGCTGGTGCGCTCCTCCACTCTCTTCTCTTCTTCGAGGATGGATTCTCCTGCTATCTACTAAATAAAATAGAGCTGTAACACTGACTTGTCTAAGAGCTATGACATGGTTTGTTCAAGACCCGAGAGGACGTCTGTCGCCCCAAATCACTGTTGTGATGAGACAAGAACCGAGAAACATACACTCGCCTGACAATCTCCTTGCAGTCTAAGAGATGTCAAGGGCTTTGGCATAGTCAATAAGGCAGAAATATATGTTTTTCTGAAACTCATTGAGTCAGTGATGCCATCCAGCCATCTCATTCTCTGTCCTCCCCTTCTCCTGCCTTCAATCTTTCCCAGCATCAGGGTCTTTTCAGATGAGTCAGTTCTTCTCATCAGGTGGCCAAATTACTGCAGTTTCAGCTTCAGCATCAGTCCTTCCAATGAATATTCAGGACTGATTTCCTTTAGGATGGACTGGTTGGACCTCCGTGCAGTCCAAGGGACTCTCAAGAATCTTCTTCAGCACCATAGTTCAAAGGCATCAATTCTTTGGCGCTCAGCTTTCTTTATAGTCCAACTCTCACATCCATACATGACCACTGGAAAAACCATAGCTTTGACTAGATGGACCTTTGTTGGCAAAGTAATGTCTCTGCTTTTTAATATGCTGTCTAGGTTGGTCATAAATTTTCTTCCAAGGAGCAAGCATCTTTTACTTTCATGGCTACAGTCACCATCAGCAGTGATTTTGGAGCCCCCCAAAAAAGTCTGTCACTGTTTCCACTGTTTCCCCATCTATTTGCCACGAAGTGATGGGACCAGGTGCCTGATCTTAGTTTTCTGAATGTTGAGTTTTAAGGCAACTTTTCACTCTCTTCTTTCACTTTCATCAAGAGGCTCTTTAGTTCTTCACTTTCTGCCATAAGGCTGGTGTCATCTGCATATCTGAGGTTATTGATATTTCTCCTGGCAATCTTGATTCCAGCTTGTGCTCTATCCGGCCCAGGGTTTCTCATGATGTACTCTGTATATAAGTTAAATAAGGAGGGTGACAATATACAGCCTTGACATACTCCTTTTCCTATTTGAAACCAGTCTGCTGTTCCGTGTCCAGTTCTAACTGTTGCTTCCTGACCTACCCACAGATTTCTTAGGAGGCAGGTCAGGTGGTCTGCTATTGCCATCTCTTTCAGAATTTCCCACATTTTGTTGTGATCCACACAGTCAAGGGCTTTGGCATAGTCAATAAAGCAGAAATAGATGTTTTTCTGGAACTCTCTTGCCTTTTTGACAATCCAGCGGATGTTGTCAACTTGATCTCTGGTTCCTCTGCCTTTTCTAAAACCAGATTGAACATCTGGAAGTCCATGGTTCATGTACTGTTGAAGCCTGGCTTGGAGAATTTTGAGCATTACTTTACTAGCGTGTGAGATGAGGGCAATTGTGCAATTGTTTGAACATTCTTTGGCATTGCCTTTCTTTGGGATTGGAATGAAACCTGACTTTTTCCAGTCCTGTGGCCACTGCTGAGTTTTCCAAATTTGTTGGCATATTGAGTGCAGCACTTTCACAGCATCATCTTTCAGGATTTGAAATAGCTCAGCTGGAATTCCCTCACCTCCACTAGCTTTGTTTGTAGTGATGCTTCCTAAGGCCCACTTGAATTCACATTCCAGGATGTCTGGCTCTAGGTGAGTAATCATACCATTGTGATGATCTGGGTCTTGAAGATCTTTTTTGTATAGTTCTTCTGTGTATTCTTGCCACCTCTTCTTAATATCTTCTGCCTCTGTTAGGTCCATACCATTTCTGTCTTTTATTGAGCCCATTTTTGCATGAAATGTTCCCTTGGTATCTGTAATTTTCTTGAAGAGATCTCTAGTCTTTCCCATTCTATTGTTTTCCTCTATTGCTTTGCACTGATTACCCACACTATAACATCTTAACCATACTAATACCACCCTTCCAGTAGAATTTGTCTCTGTTTTAAGAACTTCCCTGGTGGCTCAGACGGTACAGTGTCTGCCTACAATGAGGGAGACTCGGGTTCAATCCCTGGGTTGGGAAGATCTCCTAGAGAAGGAAATGGAAACCCACTCCAGTATTCTTGCCTGGAAAATCCCATGGATGGAGGATCCTGGTGGGCTATACAGTCCAGGGGGTTGCAAAGAGTTGGACATGACTGAGTGACTTAACTTCACTCACTTCTTAAGGTTATAAAGATTTGCAACTAACTCTTGAAAGGGGTCCTCCCTTGAACTGGCCTATTGTTCTAATCACGTCTCCCACTCTAATAACCTCTATTCTCTTCTCAAAAAAAAAAAAAACAAAAAAAAAACCTGTCTGGCTGTTGGCATTGTGCTCTGCGCCTTTTGAAATTGTCCAGGAGTGACAACCACCCCATCTTTAGCTTTGGGCTTGATAAGTCTGACTGCTGAATGCGTTCACCAGGGTTAATTGTTGATCAGGAAGATTAGAAAGAAGGCCATAGAGGCAAAGTATTCTCATTGTTAAACTCCTTTTTAAAATTAATTAATGTTTTCATTTTTAGCTGTGCTGACTCTTCATTGTTGTGCACGGGCTTTGTCTGGTTGCAGTGAGCGGGGGCTTCTCCCTAGTTGCTGTGAGAGGATTTCTTGTGGTGGCTTCTCCTGTTGCAGCACAGGGGGCCTAGCTGCCCTGCATCATGTGGGATTTTCCCAGACCAGAGATCGAACCCATGTCCCACCACTGACAGGTGGATTCTTAACCACTAAACCACTAGGGAAGTCCCAGTGTTAAATTCATTTTAAACAAGGTAAGAGAGTTACTAGGGAAATCTGTTCACCTTGGCCAAAGGGCAGTATGTTTGGTCATAATTGGCACAGCAAGAGCCTTACCCGCTTGGCACAAGCATACCCTCCCCTCAAATGGAGCATGCAGTGTCACTTGGTTATTCTGATAGGGACAAGTAAAGGTACAAGATAGGTGATTAAACAGTTATTTCCACTAGGGCACTGTAAGTAGGAAGAATAGTGTGGGAGACTCCTGTAAGTTAGTGATTGCTCAAGAAAGCAGGGGTTTGCTTAACCACAAAACCAAGCAGGCTCGCTGAGCAAGAAAACCATGCAACAGAAGCACAAGACATGCCCCAAACAATAAAACAATGGTGACATGAGACCCACATCCTGCCCAGTGGGCTCAACACTAGGACATACTCTCTGCCGACATAGAAAACAATAATTTATGGAAATGTGACATTTCAAAGTGAAGGACACTCATTGTAATGAGACCTGAAATAAGTTTTCCATAGTGTCATGACAGTCCTAGCTTGACCACATAGGGACAAGAAAATTATGTCCCTGCCCACTGTCTCCCCTGCAACGAGATAGAGGAGGAACTAATGGTGGAAGTCTATTCATGAATGAGGAAGAAGAAGGTCTTTTCCCCTCCCCACTTTTCTTTTGTTTATAAAACTGTAACCCACTAAGTTCTTGGGGCAAGGCAACCTCTCACCGCCTGCTTGTAAACCTCAAAAGCATCCTAGTCTAATGAATCACTTCTTATCTATCACTTTGCCTCTTGCTGAATTCTTTCGGTTCTGAGACATAAAGAACCAGAGCTCTTCAAGCCCCTGAAATGCCACCCAGCAATTTCAATTTCAGTGAATTTCTGCACAACTGCCATCTGCAAAAGCTGTGGGAAACCCCTGGAATAATCTGTTGTCTGATTTTTCAGGAGCACACCCATCTCTCAGTCCTCTCCTTCTTCCCAGGCTTCTCAGCCTCTGTGGAAAGTCTGCGAGCTTATCTTCTTCTCTTCCTCTTGCTCTACAAGTCTTGTGAAACTGAATAAAGCCTTGAATCCTGGCAGGGATTGGGGGTTGGAAGGTTGGAGAGTGAAGGTGAGGGTGCATTCCCATGAAAAATTTTACGTGGACCATGAGTGCACCAGGTAGACTCCAGCCAGGAAAGGAATCTCACGTCACCACATAATTTGAACAAAAATAAAGGCAGCCACAAAGTGTTAGATAAGAGAGCTCAAAAGGCATCCTGGAGGAGGTGGCTTTTGATCTGAGTCTTCTTGTCAATAGAGGATCCCACATACCACAACTAAATATATCGCATGCTGCAGCAAAGACCTGTTCCAACCAAATAAATAAATATTAAAAGAAGAAGAAGGAGAAGAAATGGCTGGTGGGTAGAAATGCAAGCTGAGCTCAGGGGAGGGTGGACCCAGAGTGGGAGGGGAAACAAGGAAGTAAGGAAAGGGGAAAGTCAGAGCAGGGGGTTGGGATAAAAGGGAAGATAAAGATAGATTACACCAGAGAGAAAGGGAGGAGGTACAGACACAGTTGGAGACCATGGCAAGGAGGGCTCAAAATATTTGCAAAGGCAGCTCATATCCTGCTGGTCTGAAAGCTGAGATTTCTAGCACTATCCAGAGTTATCTGAAGCCAGATAGAGGAACTGCAGCCATCCAAATTCCCTGGGGACAGGTCCAACATAGAGAATCCTGAACCCCACCCCTACTCTAGAGTCACTACAAGACAGCATCCAAAAATCTGGGCTTGATCATCCCTCTTGTCTTCGGCCCTCACCTCTGATGGATGTGAAGCATAATAAAATGTGAGAATCTCCGCCCCAACCTGGGAGATAAAGGGCAAGGGTTTGACATTTGTGGAAAATAGAAGCTCCTACAAAGCTAGTGGAGGTGATGGAATTCCAGTTGAGCTATTTCAAACCTTGAAAGATGATGCTGTGAAAGTGCTGCACTCAATATGCCAGCAGATTTGGAAAACTCAGCAGTGGCCACAGGACTGGAAGAGGTCAGTCTTCATTCCAATCCCAAAGAAAGGCAATGCCAAAGAATGCTCAAACTACCGCACAATTGCACTCATCTCACACGCTAGTAAAGTCATGCTCAAAATTCTCCAAGCCAGGCTTCAGCAGTATGTAAACCGTGAACTCCCAGATGTTCAAGCAGGTTTTAGAAAAGGCAGAGGCACCAGAGATCAAATTGCCAACATCCGCTGGATCATGGAGAAAGCAAGAGAGTTCCAGGAAAACATCTATTTCTGCTTCATTGACTATGCCAAAGCCTTTGACTGTGTCGATCACAATAAACTGTGGAACATTCTGAAAGAGATGGGAATCCCAGACCACCTGACCTGCCTCTTGAGAAACCTGTATGCAGGTCAGGAAGCAACAGTTAGAACTGGACACGGAACAACAGACTGGTTCCAAATAGGAAAAGGTGTACGTCAAGGTTGTATATTGTCACCTTGCTTATTTAACTTATATACAGAGTACATCATGAGGAACGCTGGGCTGGAAGAAGCACAGGCTGGAATCAAGATTGCTGGGAGAAATATCAATAACCTCAGATATGCAGATGACACTACCCTTATGGCAGAAAGTGAAGAGGAACTCAAAAGCCTCTTGATGAAAGTGAAAGAGGAGAGTGAAAAGGTTGGCTTGAAGCTCAACATTCAGAAAACAAAGATCATGGCATCTGGTCCCATCACTTCATGGGAAATAGATGGAAAAACAGTAGAAACAGTGTCAGACTTTATTTTTTGGGGCTCCAAAATCACTGCAGATGCTGATTGCAGCCATGAAATTAAAAGACGCTTACTCCTTGGAAGGAAAGTTATGACCAACCTTGATAGTATATTAAAGAGCAGAGACATTACTTTGCCAACCAAGGTCCGTCTAGTCAAGGCAATGGTTTTTCCCGTGGTCATGTATGGATGTGAGAGTTGAACTGTGAAGAAAACTGATCGCCGAAGAATCGATGCTTTTGAACTGTGGTGTTGGAGAAGACTCTTGAGAGTCCCTTATACTGCAAGGAGATCCAACCAGTCCATTCTAAAGGAGATCAATCCTGGATGTTCATTGGAGGGACTGATGCTAAAGCTGAAGCTGCAATATTTTGGCCACCTCATGTGACGAGTTGATTCACTGGAAAAGGCTCTGATGCTGGGAAAGGTTGGGGGCGGGAGGAGAAGGGGACGACGGAGAATGAGATGGCTGGATGGCATCACCGACTCTGTGGACATGAGTATGAGTGTACTCCGGGAGTTGGTGATGGACAGGGAGGCCTGGTGTGCTGTAATTCATGGGGTCGCGGAGAGTCGGACACGACTGAGCGACTGAACTGAACTGAACTGAACTGTTGGTTAGGATGGAATTGTGCTCTGCCCTTACCAAGCACTTAGGAAGTAGGCGTCCTTGTTATGCCCATAGTATTGCAGGAAGGGGACCTCCTTTCAAGGCCTGAGAGTGAGGGCTTGTCTAACATTTGGAGATGAATTGTCCAAAGGAGAAGACATGCTAACAAAGCAAGAAACTTTATTGGGAAGGGGCGCCCCAGCAGAGAGCAGTAGGGTAAGAGAATCCAGGAGAACTTCTCTGCCATGCAGTTCACAGTCTTAGGTTTTATGGTGATGGTGTTAGTTTCTGGGTTGTCTCCACCCAGTCATTTTAAAAAATTATTTATTTTTATTTATTTAATAAAAATTTATTTATTTAGCTGCTCTGAGTCTTAGTTCTGGCATGTGGTGGTATTTTTAGTTGTGGCATGCAAAATCTCAATTGCAGCATGTGGGATCTATTTCCCTGACCAGGGACTGAACTGCATTGGGAATATGGAATCTTAGTCACTGGACCACCAGGGAAGTCCCTCTGGCCGATCACTCTGACTCAGGGTCCTTTCTGATGGCATGCACATTGCTCAGCCAAGATGGATTCCAGCGAGAGGAATTCTGGAAGGTTGGTGGGACATATGGACTGGCGTCTCCTCTCTCCTTTTGACCTTTCCCAACTTCTTCCTGGTTGGTGGTAGCTTGTTAGTTTCATGTTCCTTCCCGGGACCTCCTGTTGTAAGATAACTCATGCAAGTGGTTATTATAGTGTCTGGCCAGGGAGGATGGTTTCGGTCAGTGCTTCCCCTAACAACTGTACAAATAAGAAAAGAGGCTTAAGAGAGGTTAAGTGACTTGGGGCCCAAGGCCACACAATGAATAAACAGCAGAAGCAGGATTCTCACTCAGCTCTTCCTGATTCTGGTTGGTGAGGAAGCATAGTTCAGTGGCAGAGCAAGTGAGCTTTGGATGCTTAGTTTTGAATCCCGTGCTGTTTGCTGATAGTAAATGAATGGACGTGTGTGCTCAGTAGTCTCCGACTTTTTGCAACCCCATGGACTGTAGCCTGCTAGGCTCCTCTGTCCGTGGAATTGTCTAGGCAAGAATACTGGAGTGAATTGCCGTTTCCTTCCCCAGGAGATCTTCCTGACTCAGGGACCGAACCTGCATCTCCCACATCTCCTGCACTGGTGGCGGATTCTTTACCACTGAACCACCAGGGAAGCCTAGGTGTTTGCTAAACTTTCCCTAAAACAGTCCAGGGTTCAGGGCCATCCAGTGAGCGTGAAGCTAGGACAACTGCCACAGTGTTGTTAATTTTCATAGGTCCCTTGAGATATCACTGAAAATGAAACTTCTAAATTGAGTTTTATTGATGTTTAGAAAAGAGAAGTAAGTCATAACATCCTCTGGCCCCTTAGCCTCAGGCAGAGTGGTCTGGAATGTGTGACTTCAGGGAAGTTCCTAAAACTCGCTGAGCCTCAGTTCCTCATCTGTAAATTGGGGAAAACATCAGATTAAATAAGATAATATCGTTAAGACAGTTTCTGGTCTGTAGGAAGCACTGGAAGATGACTAGCTATTATTATTACAATTCTGGTAATTCTTCTGAGCCACCAGGGAAGCCCCAGAATACTGGAGCAGGTAGACTATCCCTTCTCCAGGGGAACTTCCTGGCCCAGGAATCGAAGCAGGATCTCCTACATTGCAGGCGAATTCTTTACCAGCTGAGCTACCAGGGAAGCCCAAGGCAATTCTTACCTTCCTAATTCAGTCAGGCCCCTGCCTTTCACTGCTCTTCTGAGCACTGGAGTGAGATCTTTTCTTCTTTGGATCCCAGATATATTCTTACTTGGCATCAGGTTAAAATCATTAAACAGGTAATTACTGCAACCATCTCTTTCAACAATGGAATAGCTGGTGTTTTCCCAGGTTCTTTAGTAGGGAACTGATTCTTCCCACTCTGTCTGCATTTCAGCCGCGTGGCATGGCTTGCCGGATCCTAGTTCCAGGACCAGGGATCAAACCTGCATCCCCTGTAGTGGAGCCCTAACCACTAGACCACTAGGGAATTCCACTTCTCACTCTTTTTTAAAATGGATTTAAATTTTTAAATTATTTGTCAATTATACCTCTTATTGAGGAAAAAAAAAGTCACCAAGTAATGAACTGAAAAAAAAAAAAAACAACAAAAAATTGTATTACATGAAGTTTACATTCAGATAGTACTAAGTGAAATGACATGGTGATGAAACACAAGGATTCATAGCAGTTCCTTGCCCCAGACCAGGTCCTTTCCCACCTTCCTGAGCCAGCTCACTGGGCCTAGGTACCTCTACGGAGCAGGTTTTAGATGAATCTTCTGCTGCTTTTCTCCATTTCTCTTTGCACATCTAGTTCTTATTTATCCATTTTAGACCCTATTGAATTCCTAGTTGGCACTGGCAAGGAGTTGCCACCCCCAAACTATTCTTGAGACTTAGTTATGTCACTCTCTCCGGATAATTAAGTGTTTACAGGGAATTCCATGGTGGTCCCGTGGTTAAGATTCAGATCTTTCACTGCCTAGATTCGGTTCAATCCCTGGTCATGAAACCATGTGATTCAGATTGGGATTTGAACTCAGTCTTTTAACTGATATCACATACCTCATCTCAGGACTTAATGAAGCTCAGTTTCTTGGTGTCATCACAGAAAGAATTCAGTGAGAGACAAACTGACAGGTAAGAAGTGAGTTTATTTAGAGAGAAACCCACTCCACAGAAGGGCCGTCTCAGAAGGGGAGACTGGCAGCAGAGTATGGGGTTGTCAATTCTGTGGGGCTGGGCACTTTCATAGGATAATGAGTGGGAGGAATATTCCAGCTATTTTGAGGAAGGGGAGGAGGTTTCTAGGATCGAGGCCACTGTCCACTTTTTGACTTTTATGGTCAGCCTTGGAACTGTCTTGGTGCCTGTGGGTGTGTCATTTAGTATGCTGATGTGTTGCAATGAGCATACACTGAGGGTCAAGTTCTAGTGGAAGCCAATTTGCCTGCCATCTGGGGCCTAGTTGGTTCTAACCAGTTTATGTCCTGTCCACCCACTATGTCCTTCTTTTAAAGATTGTTCCCTGCCCTCTTCCTGTCTTATCCCCATTCCCTCCTTAACAAGCAGGATCCCTGTTCCCTGTTACACCAGTTCTCAAACTCATTCAGGAGGCAGGGTGTTTATTAAACAGGAGGGATGGGGGCAGGGCACAACCTTTAAAAGAATGACATAGCTCTTTGAGGGCTTATTTTCTGAAATGACCATGTGTCCTGGAGGGGAGTTATGCCTTTTGAGACATTCTGTCTATGGAATGTGTATCTCTCTAAATAAATCTACTTTTTACCTGTCACTTTGCCTTTCACTGAATTCTTTCTGTGATAAACATCAAGAACCTGAGCTTCATTAAGTCCTAAGGCCAGTTATGTGAACTCAATTCAAAGACAGTGGGTTCAAGTCCCAGCTTCTGGCTGGGTTCAAGTCCCACCTGAGTTGTATAGTTTCAGCTGGCAAGAGCAGTTCCAGGGCATGGGGCCATCTCGGAAACTGAGAGCAGCCATGGGAGAAAAACCCCACACAGAGTGTGGGCCATCTCAGAAGGCAAGAGGCTCAAGGTCTACCAGCAGTCAAATCCCTTCCATCTTGGACCTCACTGGTTCTAGCCAGTTTGTGTCGTATATTCAAGGACTATGTTTTTCTTCTAGAGATTGTGCCCTGCCCTCTTCCTTCCCATCTCATTTGGAATGTGTGCATTGTTCAGAACAATTCTTTCTGTTTTAGAACTAGGAATGACCTTGTCAACAGGTCCTATGACTGCTGTTTATTGATGCAGAATAAAATCATGATCATCTGAATTTATTTCTCAGGAAAAATAATGCTGTTAACCAGTGCTTGACGGTAGGTTGTTTTTCCTTTAACATCCCCTGGCTACTTCACATTGTTGTCTATGAGTTCACAAGAGCAGAGAGATGGTGGCACAAATCATAACATCTATTAGCTTACTTTGTTTTACGCTGATTGCGAAGTAATATCCTGAGAATCACGGTCCTGGTATGGTGACCCTATGTGGAGATTTCTAATTCCCAGTTGTTGTTATTTTTAATATAAATACTTCATACAAATACATGACAAAAAATTCAAAAGGTACAAGAGGGGATATGGTGCTGCAGCCTCCCAGTTTCCTTCTCTGAAAGCAACCACCATTACCAGTTTCTTCTGTGTCCTGGACATATTCTGTACCAGCATCATCCAATAGAACCATGATGATGGAAGCAGGCTACCTGCGATGTCCAATACGGTAGCCGTAAGCCAACCCACTCCAGTACTCTTGCCTGGAAAATCCCATGGATGGAGGAGCCTGGTAGGCTGCAGTCCATGGGGTCACTAGGAGTTGGACACGACTGAGCGACTTCACTTTCACTTTCATGCATTGGAGAAGGAAATGGCAACCCACTCCAGCGTTCTTGCCTGGAGAATCCCAGGGACGGGGGAGCCTGGTGGGCTGCCGTCTATGGAGTCACACAGTGTCGGACACGACTGAAGCGACTTAGCAGCAGCAGCAGCAACAGCAACCACATGTGACATCGGAGCTGTGGGGGCTCTGATGAATGATATCATTGTTCTTAAAACTGTCCTTAAGTCCATGTGGAACCCTTTTGTATTATTTTGTATTATTGCGCTTTTGTATTATTTATTTATTTGGCCATGTCTCATGGCTTGCAAGATCTTAGTTCCCCACTCAGGGATTGAACTCTGGGCCCATGGCAGTGAAAGCACTGAGTCCTAACCACTAGGCAGCCAGGGAATTCCCTAGGGTTGTGCTATTTTTTTTTTTTCAATCTGCGTCATAATTTAACCAAGGCTCAGACATAACTAGAAATGTACTGTTTTATTTCTTTTTAAAGATTTTTTGATATGGGCCATTTTTTTCAAGTCTTTATTGAATTTGTTACAGTATTGCTTCTGTTTTATGTTTTGGCCCCAAGGCATGTGAGATTTTAGCTCCCTGACCAGGGACTGAATCTTTACCTCCTGCATTGGAAGGTGATTTCCTACATTACCTCCTGCATTGGACCACCAGGGAAATCCCCAGGATTGTGCTTTTAGACAGCCTTCCTCCTAGGATATTTCAGGCAATGAGAATCTACCCAGTTTCAAATGGCATCTAGAGAAAGACATTTCAATACCTTGTTTTGATGTTTACTCTGTACAAACGCTTTCTTCGGTGAGGTCCCTTCGGACAGCAGTGGATACAGAATTCAGTATCAGCCAGATCTGGGTACAAGACCCACCTCCAAATAACATAATCCCTTTGCAGCTTGTGGAACAAATACAGTAGCATCATATGCTGACCTTTAGGAGCTTAGTCTGTATTTCACAAGGAATCATATGGGCAGAATGAAGAAATGATCTAAAAGTCACTCAAGAATATCCCTGAATCATCGCTGGGGGCAGGGCCTGCTCTTATATATTGGGGATGGGAAGAGGATGTGATTCTTGCCTTGTCAGCGTTCCTGACATAATAGAGAAAGTGTTTGGGTCTGCACA
Source organism: Moschus berezovskii (assembly GCF_049115385.1). Classification (NCBI taxonomy): domain Eukaryota; kingdom Metazoa; phylum Chordata; class Mammalia; order Artiodactyla; family Moschidae; genus Moschus; species Moschus berezovskii. The sequence continues at coordinate 57,173,941 of NC_142479.1, forward strand.
CTGACAGACAGTGACTTTCACAATGCTCCATTCATAGGAGACACCTTTGAGAGTGGAAGGTGTGCATTCTGCAAAACCCTTCCTTCTGCTACAGAGCCAGGGCTACCCTTACCAACAGGTCCTATGGCAGCTGTTTATTGATGCAGAACAAAATCGCAATCATTGGCACACATCCCAAACCAAGACTCACCACATCCTGGGAGGGATAGAATCATTAGCCCTGATCCCTTATCTCTCACTACATCTATACTCATCTCACTGTGGGCGGAGTGGACTGTCCAGTCCCTGGGCTTGAACTTGGTCATGTGACTTGCTTTGGCCCATGGAATGGGCAAAAATGAGAGTGTGGCAGTTCCGTGCCAGGTTGGAGAAGGCCTGGTGATGCTTCCTCTCGTATACTTCACTTGGGGCAGCTGCTGCCTCTTCAGCCTGGGCCCCAGGATAAACATGCTTGGAAAAGAGCTACCTCACCTGGTCTGCAGACCAGCAGTGAGGAGCAGAGTGGACCCAGCCAGCAAAGCATTAAACCACAGTGGCCCCAGCCAAACCGCAGACTCGTGAGAATTGCTATCTTAACCCAATGAGGTTGGGATGGGTTTATTACATAGCATTATTGTGGCAATAACTGACCAATACATGTGCATACTCTTTTATTAGATTATAAATTAAGCCGCTGTAGTAAAGAGACGCTACACAATAGTGAGTTAAATAAGAAACATTTATTGATCTTTTGTGTACGAATCTGGGTAAGCAGCCGGGGTTAGTTTGGCGGCTCATGTGTTGGGGAGCCAGGCTCCACCATTCTTGCTGTAGCCCTCTTCCACCTGCAGCCTTCATACTGTGCACAGATCGGTCGTAATTTTCCCACAAGTCCAAACACACCGTAGCGCGGTGCCAAACCCTCTTTCCTACATCACCCTCCAAGAGCTGAAGCCTCACTCTGAACCATGTTTCCACTTCTGCTCCAGGCCTCGGGGCCGGTCTTTTTCTTGGATGGGTGTGCTCCCACCACGTCTGCAAGCTGCTGCTCCACTGCCCCCCCCAGGGGGTCTCAACAGCATCTCACTCTCACCAGCAGCCAGGCCTGGTGCTCCCCAGGAGTAGAGGTCCTCACCTCCTTGGGGAGTGCAAGGGGTGGGCAGAGATGTCCATTCTGCCTCCCAGTCCTCCTTGCAGCCGACATCTCCAACCCTCAAATCCCTGCTGACCTCCGGCCCTGAAGAAGCCAAGAAACTCTGCATCCCACACCTCCCTGGTCCCCTTGCTTCCATATCTCAGCACTTCAGTGAACACAGGAAGCAGGGGTCCCCATGCTTCAGAGGCTGACAGAGGCTGGAGGGGTGGGTATGTGGGTTTGGACAGTGACAGACTCTCTCCTGGACTAGCCAGGCTCCTCTGAGCCTCCCTCTAGATTCAACCTTGGCCCATAAAGACTTGAACAAACACCAACAGTTTCTAGCAGTTCAAGGCCACAGCTCTAGAATGACTCTGCTGCTGCTGCTGCTAAGTTGCTCCAGTTGTATCCGACCCTGTGCGACCCCATAGACTGCAGCCCACTAGGTTTCCCCGTCCCTGGGATTCTCCAGGCAAGAACACTGGAGTGGGTTGCCACTTCTTTCTTCAAAGCATTAGAGTGAAAAGTGAAAGTGAAGTCATTCAGTTGCGTCCGACTCTTCGCGACCCCATGGACTGCAGCCTACCAGGCTCCTCCATCCATGGGATTTTCCGGGTAAGAGTACTGGAGTGGGGTGCCATTGCCTTCTCCCAGGATGACTCTTCAGTTCAGTTCAGTTCAGTTCAGTCGCTCAGTCGTGTCCGACTCTCCGCGACCCCATGAACTACAGCACGCCAGGCCTCCCTGTCCATCACCAACTCCTGGAGTACACTCAAACTCATGTCCACAGAGTCGGTGATGGCATCCAGCCATCTCATTCTCCGTCGTCCCCTTCTCCTCCCGCCCCCAACCTTTCCCAGCATCAGAGTCTTTTCCAGTGAGTCAACTCGTCGCATGAGGTGGCCAAAGTATTGCAGCTTCAGCTTTAGCATCAGTCCCTCCAATGAACACCCAGGATTGATCTCCTTTAGAATGGACTGGTTGGATCTCCTTGCAGTATAAGGGACTCTCAAGAGTCTTCTCCAACACCACAGTTCAAAAGCATCGATTCTTCGGCGATCAGCTTTCTTCACAGTCCAACTCTCACATCCATACATGACCACGGGAAAAACCATTGCCTTGACTAGACGGACCTTGGTTGGCAAAGTAATGTCTCTGCTTTTTAATATACTATCAAGGTTGGTCATAACTTTCCTTCCAAGGAGCAAGCGTCTTTTAATTTCATGGCTGCAATCAGCATCTGCAGTGATTTTGGAGCCCAAAAAAATAAAGTCTGACACTGTTTCCACTAGCCCCCCTTAAAGTGCCTGCCTAGAAAAACCCCAGGCTGCCTAAAGAATTTGCTGTTTGTTCCAGCCAACACCTGAAGCTAGGAACTTTGTCTCCCAGCTGCTGGGACAGGGTCGGAGCCCACCTCTGATTAGCGTCAGTTAGCCAGCACATGTGGGTTTCACATACAAGACCAATCTTTCATCCTTGAAACGTAAACGCTTGTCCTTTCAGTTCTTACTCATCTGCACCCACTGCACAAGCCCTTCAGTTGCATCAAAACCTCTGGTCTGGCGCCCCATTTTCTTCTGGTTCCTACTTGGTCTACATCCCCATGTTGATCTCTTGGCCTGACTACTTTTAGGCCACCATCAAAGTACTCTTTATAGAACTCAAGCTTGGTCGTGTCTCTTTTCTCTGCTTAAAACATTATAGTCTGCGCTCTGTTTGGTCAGGTCCACATGCCTTTGCCAGGCCCTTCAGGAGTAGTTCCCTGCTCACCTGCACAGCCTCATCTGCTGTCCTTTCCCCGTTGAGCTCTATGCTTGGGAACACCAGACTGCACATGCTTCAAGCCCAGCCGAGATTTCATGCTTCTGACCTCTGTGCTATCCTCCATCCAGAATGCCCTTCCTTCATCTTGTCCTCCTAAGAAGCTTCTGTGTGGCTTTCTTCCTCTTCCTCTCCTCCAAGCCACCCTTCACATTTCCTCCTTTCCAGTCAACCAGGAACTGAACCACTTCTTGGTCCATTGCCATCGTCTTGCCAACACACTGTCTTCTATGTGTATCTTCGGGTGTCTGGGCCTCCTGTTAGGCTTAGGGTCCCTCATGGCAGTTACTTTGTCCCAATCAGCTCTTTCCCCAGCACCAGGAGCAGTGTCTGGCTTACAGTCCAGGCCCAGCTCAAGTTCTCCTTTTCCCATGGAGTCTCCCCAGCTTCCTCACCTTCCCTCCTGCGAGGCTTACAACTTTTCTGTATCACTTTTGTCCTAATCACACATTGTCTCATTTCATTATCTTTTAAAAAACGGCTGATTTCTCTGGCAGATTTCATCAGAATCAGTGAGATTTTTCATTCATTTGGTAGCTATCGGCCTTGTGTCTCCCTCTCCTGTCACTCAGCTCTCAACAAGGAGCTGGGCCCTGCGCTGGCTTGTCCATCATGCGATGGTGCCAGAGGCAGCCCTAGGCCGACAAGCTTTGTACCACCTGACCCTGGGCACTCTTCCCTCTTTCAAGCTCTCTCCAGGGATGTGTCCCTGATCCAAGGAGAGACATCTCACTCGCAGGCTGGCCAGGTGATGTCTCCGGGCTCTGGCAAAAACACTGCTCAGTCTAGGTCAGAGGACGAGATGGTTGGATGGTATCACTGATTCAATGGACATGAGTTTGAGCAGGCTCTGGGAGAGGGTGAAGGACAGGGAAGCCTGGTGTGCTGCAGTCCATGGGGTCACAGAGTCAGACATGACTGAGCAGCTGAATAACAGCAGCAACCTTTAGGTCAAGTCGGGCAAAACAGACTTTAACTCTTGGAAATTTTAATTTAGAAAACTGGTAGGGTAGCATGTGAGACCGATATAAAATTGTGCAAAGTTGAGGCAGTGTGATACAAAAAAATGATATCTAAACCTTGAGAGTCCCTTGTACCGCAAGGAGATCCAACCAGTCCATTCTAAGGGAGATTGATCCTGGGTGTTCATTGGAGGGATTGATGCTGAAGCTGAAACTGCAATACTTTGGCCACCTCATGCGACGAGTTGACTCACTGGAAAAGACTCTGATGCTGGGAAAGGTTGGGGGCGGGAGAAGAAGGGGACGACCGAGAATGAGATGGCTGGATGCCATCACCGACTCTGTGGACATGAGTTTGAGTGAGCTCTGGGAGTTGGTGATGGACAGGGAGGCCTGGCGTTCTGTGATTCATGGGGTCGCGGAGAGTCGGACAAGACTGAGCGACTGAACTGAACTGAACTGAAACCTCACTTTATGTACCAACTCTGAAATAATGAAAATGTCCCCAGATAGGAACCTGGAGCTACTGGGAATCCTGGTCCGTGCTTTGCGAAGCCCAGCAGCGCAGGGTCTCTACTCCCTGGTCTGGTCAACTCCTTGTCTTTGTGTCTACATCTCTTACTGAAATCAACCTCCCTTTCATTACAGGGTTTTGAGCGGACATGGGGACTTTCTGCTCTTGTGAACTAATAGTGTAACCAAAGCCCCTAGTATAGTACCTGGCGCATAGCGGGTGCTCCATAAACAGCGGCCGCCCCTTCCCCATAATTATTATCATCATCACTGTTATTGACTCTTTGGTGGCAACCAAAGGTTCCACACTTCTCTCACCCCTATTGGAATCTAGCAGTTCTGCGCTACAACCCTAACATATTTTTGCACATATGGCCTGGGGCACTTGAGAAAACCTACGTTCTTTTTAGAATTTATTTGTTTTTGGCTGCACTGGATTTTTGTTGCTGCACGTGAGCTTTCTCTAGTTGAGGTGCGTGGCTTCTCTTGTTGCAGAGCACGGGCTCTAGCGCGTGGGCTTCAGTAATTGAGTGGCGCACAGGCTTAGTTGTCCCACAGCATGTGGAATCTTTCTGAATCAAGGATTAAATCCGCGCCCCTTGCACTGAGGGGTGGGTTCTTAACCACTGGACCCTCAGGGAAGTCGTTACCGACATTCTTTAAACCCTGTTTCCTATCTGTCAAACGAGGATAACAAGATATGTTTCCATGGATTGTTGGGCTAGATAAGACCATAAAATGCCTAAACCAGGGCTGGGCACCACATAAGCCCAAATAGAACATGCTAGCTGATGCTGTTTCCTATTATTAGTATTATTGGTCATGCCCTTTAAACAAAGTAAATACTCATTGGCTGAAGTTACCGCCCAGAGAAAACATTTGATTTTCATTCTTGGTGAGAAATTTTGGGAGATGACCTGGGCAAGCACTGAGAGAACAGATGTCTTCATGCAGCATCCGGGAACTCATAAACCAGAAGAAACGGGTGGGCCGATCACTTTGCTTGAAATCTCATCCAACTAGCAGAACCTGCTGGGCTGTCTCTCAGGCCCACTGCTCCTCTGGGGGACTGTGAGCTCTCATCCCATGGTTTGCACCATTCTTCACCTTGTATTATTAAAGCTCCGGCGCTATCTGTGGTCCTTTTGGTAGATTATCAATTCTTGTTCATTCAGAATTTCTTGCTCATTAATATCTTTCTTTCTCCCTGACTTAGTAAATGCGATTCATTAACGATTTTCTTTGCAGAAGGACTAGAAAAGCCTTTGCACCTTTCCCACATGGCACTGTCATTACATCATCACTTGGAGTCAAGGCAGCCCTGGACACGTGTTGGGTGAGGCAGGAGTGGGTTTGGTTTGGTGCTGGAGGGAGCTGAGCAACACATGACTGACCCTCAAAGGGGTCAAGATAGGCTGGGGCCTGAGGAGGACCATCTTGGGTGCTCTCACATGTTTTTCTTTATCCTGCCCCTCTGGCCCCTCCCTGCTAGCTATTCAAAGTCTCAGATTTTTTGTTTTTTTTAAAGAAAAAATACAACCCAATGTGCATTTTCCACCAGCTTGAAGGGGTGGAGAACCCCCTACCAAGACAGGGAACACATCCGAACATGAGTTTGAGAGCTTGGGAGAAAGTCAGGCCTTGGTCCTGTGGTGGAGGGAGACCCAGTGATCCAAATATTCTGTCAGCCCCAGTGACTTACAAGAGGGGCCAGAAGTGGATGATCCTCCATGAGCAGGAGGTCAAGTGTGTTGTAAATAACTTGTACTTGATGAACCAGAAGAGAAAGCACCAGAGAAAACTGTTATTTGATTTAATGATCTATACCCCCTGAGGATGACCTGCTTTCCAGTTCCCAAGGGCTGGTTATACTGGGGAAACAAGGGATGCAAGCCCCCCTCCATCCTTGTATTTATCCTCTTCTGCCCGCATTTCCTCTGGTGGACATTCTGGCCTCCCTGAAGGAGTCCAGTTTCAAAAAAAAGCTCTGCTTTCTTCTTGCAGGCCCTTGATGCTGCTGCTACTGCTGCTAAGTCGCTTCAGTCGTGTCCGACTCTGTGCGACCCCATAGACGGCAGCCCACCAGGCTCCGCTGTCCCTGGGATTCTCCAGGCAAGAACACTGGAGTGGGTTGCCATTTCCTTCTCCAATATAGTGGTACATAAATACTCAACTATTGACATTTTAATTCCTTACCACAGGGTTAGAATTGGTTATGGATTTATACATTTTAATATGAGAAAAATAAGTATTTTACAAGTGACGCTGAGGGGCCAGTCTCAGAAAATAAAATCTGCAGGTGGCTTGCGGCAGGACGGGGCTCACTCTGTGGCGGTGTCGGCGGCCGCCTCACTCTCCTCACCCGCTGGCTCTTCAGCAGCTGAATCTGTAGCCGGAGGAGCCTCCTCTGTGGGTGCTTCAGGGGCCCCCCTGGGATGAGAAGAAGAGTGCCAAGGCATTTAGTCTCGAAAGGGGCAATTACACTTTTCCTCATCTGGGGCAAGAAGTGTCAATGGTCCCTTATCATTTACCCTGTATCCTTATTGAAAATCTCATCTTCTTCTGAAGACTCCTTGTCATGCAGCTTCTGTGCCATGTTTTTCTTGCGTGTGGCGTTGAGAGGCCTGTACATGTCCCGAAGCCAAAGTGGCCGCCGCCTCCAGAAAAAGCCCTCCTGGGACACAGAGAGCGACATGTTAGTTCTGCTTCTCCCCTGCTTCCTCTGGCCACAGCACTTGATCCTTCCCAGACCTACCTGACTCTCACTTGTCCCTGAGCTTCTCTTACGCAGCAGAAATCCAAAAAAGCCCCTTGGAGGAAAGCATACACAGTTAGCGCCACGGCCGCTTTCCATCTCTCACAGCTTATTTGCTCTGGTCTTAGCAGGACTAAATGGGACTTCAGTCAGCAATCACAGTGAGCAAAGTCACCGCAGATCTGGGGTCGTGAGAATCACTCCATGCATGCTGGCCTTCCAGAAGCTCTCCGGGTCTGTCCAAAATTGCCCCCCGCCTGCATCTCTGGGGAGACCTGTGCATGTGGCTTAGCGTGGCCTTCAGGCATGACTGCGGCCACACTCACATTTCTCAGCCCTCAGCCAACTGCCCTCATGCAGTGAAAACACTGCACAACCATGCTGGGCAGACGCACATTCCTTTCAGAGGCATTCCACACTAGCCCCCTTTGGACTTAGTCTCATGTGCTGCATTTGCGGGGGTAGGGGTCGGGGAGGGGAGGAGGTGCTTCTGTTTTCTTAGCTGCTCTGTCTGATAAACTGCATCTCAGCAGGTCAACCCCTAAGTCCAACTAGCAAACTTATCTAGCACTCTGACTTGCATATGCTAGGGTTGTCACTGAGGTGTGAGTGAATTGTGAAATCAGTTTAAAGGTTATGACCAGCAGGAAAATTCAAAAGTATTCTTTTTGAAAACAAACAGAATTGAAACAAAAAACAGAGTGCACAATGAGTTTGTATCAGAAACCACTTCTGTCCATAAAGTATGTGTGTACTGAGCTGTGACATAAAATGCAGCTCACAGCCCAAGCACAGGGTGATCACGAGGGGCCCTGGGTGGAAAGGTACAACCTTCTTTTTGATAATCACTAGCAGAGTGACCACGGGGTCAGATGTTTTCTCTTTCTCCATTTTTTTTTTTTTTTATTATAAAAGGAAAAGACAAACTACTGTCTAAAGTTTCTTCCAGTTAAAATTTTATGAGGTTTAGATAAAGGGAATACGGAGTGGGGGCTGAAAACCAGGAGGATAAGAAGGGAAGCTTTCCTGCCCCTTTACAGAAAGAACATATAATTTGTTCTACTTTTCATCAGCTTTGACTAAGGCTAGCCCCCAAATCTCTAACTTCCCTACCCCAGAGCCTCCAAGAAGACCTCTGACCTGGCCTGATGCCTACCACCGGCAGGAACAGGTACAACCGAAACCTCTCCCCGTCCACCCTCTTTCCTTAAAGAACAAGTGAAACCAGATGAATCCATCCCAGTCCTGTGCTAGGCCAGATTTGGTTGGGGAGCTAGTTCTGCTGATAAATTAGCGTAAAGCATTAGAGTAAATAAAGCTTCTTCCTGCCTTTGGTGAGGAGACTAAAACAGATGAGTTCTCAGCTCTCCTCTAGTTCTAAAATTCTACTTTAAAAGACCAATATTTACCTTCTGCTTCCTTCTTCCTCTGATGCTGTTCTATGAGAATAAATCTGTTTTAAAAGAAAACATGATCACAATCATGACAGTCACTTCCAAATCTTTATTCATTACTTTTTATTTTCAGTCTTATCTACCCAGTGAGTTGATAACATTTTTAAGGACAGGAATTCTATCCTGTTTAAGAATCTTTTGACTTTCCCATAGTACCTAACCTTGACTGTTGCATGCAGCTGGAGACATATTTTATGGGCCATTTTAGATCAAGTTCAACAGATAATTCCTAACAAAAAACTTTCAGAAGTAGGGAAAGAAAATAAAAGTATTGACCAGAAACCTAAGCACTGTTTAAAAATCAAGAACAGCAGGAAGAGGCCTATCATTACCATTACTATTGATCACTGTGGAGAAGGGGGGTCGTAATGAGTACAGTAAGAAAAATGGGAGAATTGGAAAGGAAGAGATAAACATATCTGCATATGGATGATGGACTTTAGAAGACCAAAGGAATCAACTGAAATTTTAAGTACTGTAAGTAATATGAGAATTCCGTAAGATGGCTTATGTACAAAATCAAGAGATCAACATATAAGCTTTAATAGCTTTCCTATATAGCACAAATAACTAGCTAAAAAATAGAAAAAAGATCCCATTTATAATATCAATAAGAATGCATAAAGTAACTAGGAATCAACTCAACCAAAAATGTGTAAGACTTATGTAATGAGAATATTAAAACCTTCCTGAAGGACATTGAGAAGAAATACATACATGGCATGGGATTCTATCTTCCGAGAAAACTGTAAGGAGGTCAATTCTCCTCAAATTAACCTACAAATTCAATGCAACCTTATTTATATCCAAGGAAATTTTTAAACAAAACTTGGTGAGGTGACATTTGGTAGAGAATATATGCAAGAACACTTATGAAATGTATGAAAAAGAAGATCAAAGAGCAGGGCCTTACCCCAACAGATATAAAACTACATGTTATAGAGTAATTGGAGTTAAGCAGTATGATATTGAAAAGATAACTGGATCGAGAGAATAGAATCCAAGTAAAGATAGTATTTTAGACAGGGGAGAAAGAATGAACCATTCAGTGAAAGATTTGAAAACAAGTGGATCTTCACGTACTAGGGAAAAAGTTAGATCCCCTACCTCAACCACACTAAAAATCAAATACAGCAAGTTCTAGACAGATTATAAAAGTACTTGAAAATGATGATTAGAGATGATTTTTATGTCATGAGGTGACAAAGGCTTGGCTAACAAAACCCGCTGCACACGAGTCATGAGGAGAGGATGGCCCAGTGTGGTGGCGGGCCGTCAGTGCCTCTCCTACTCTCCTCAGCCCTCACCCGCTTCTCCCCGGATTGTCTGTCTTCCTGCTGATTTATAAAACCCCTTGGAGTTCCTTAGTGGTCCACAGGTTAGCACTTGGCCATTTCACTGTGGTGGCCTGGATTTGATCCCTGGTCAGGAACGAAGATCCTGCAAGCACAGCATGGCCAAACAAACAAAAACACCCCCCACCACAAACCGCTTTATAATAAATAAATATTGGCTTTCATTGAATTTCAGCGTTTCAAACCTCCCGTTGTTTCTGTCTCTAAGGAGACAAGACAAAATAGCAGAGTAGGGAGCACAAGCTTTGCAGTCGGGTAATACTGGCTCCTGCTTTTGGTTTGACCACTGGGGCCTCATGCTCATTTCCTTCCTCTATGAGGGAGCGACAGGAATACCATCCTCACAGGACTGTGGCGATTGAGTCAGACAATACACAGAAAATTCTTCATCTTCCACTTGGCATGAATCAGTGCTAAGTTGGTGTCACAGACCAGGTGGTCAGATCCATCAAAGACTCTGCTTGTGGTACCGGGCCCTGAAGCTGCTTTCCTGCCACAAGATTATTAAAATACTGCTTTTCTTCTAATACTTTTATGCAGTATTTTTTTTCACATTTATGGAAACATGTTTATTTAAGGTGAGAAATGGGGATCTGCTATTATTCCTCCCCCCTCCCCACAAATAGTCAGGCAGCCTATTTGATTATCATTTATTCATTTTCTTCCACTGATTAGAATATTAAAACATGACAAATATCTTAAGAACACATGGGTCTATTTCTGGACTCTCTACGCTACTTCAAATAAATATTCCATTGCATTATTCCTCACTGTGGAACTCATACAATGCCTCATCTCTGTTCCGTCAAACACCATTAGTGTCTGTCATGGGAAAAACATTGCACAGTCCCTGTCCTCAAAAACCTTGTAAGTGGGGAGAGGAAACAATGAAATGGTATAAATACAAAGGCAAGGTTAAACTACATGGAAACTAAAAACAGTAAAAAGAGGATATTATAGGACTTCCCAGGTGGCACTAGTGGTAAAGAACCTGCCCACCAATGCACAAGACATAAGAGATGTAGGTTTGATTCCTGGGTTGGGAAGATCTCCTGGAGGAGGGCATGACAACCCACTCCAGTATTCTTGCCTGGAGAATCCCAAGGGCAGAGGAGCCTGGAAGAGCTACAGTCCATGGGGCCACAAAGAGTCAGACACGACTGGAGACTTAGCTTGCACATGTAGATATACTAAACAAGCAAAGGCCATATGCCACCTGAAGATGCAGAGGGTACAGTCTGGGCAATGGCCAACTGCTAGCAAGCTGACCCCATGCTAAGTCCCCAGACCTCATGTTAAGTCCCCAGCCTTCTAGGCTCAGAAATTACTCTTCCCCACCAAGAGAGAACTCACATCTTCCTCTTGTGGCAGTTTCACTTTATCAATAATATCACAGGACTGATCAAAAATCAGAATGCCAAATTCTTACTTGACAACGAAAAATACATTTGTTCTACAGACAGGGCACCTGTGTCTACACAACCAGAGAATTAAAATTCTGTAGAGACAGGCCTCCAAGGCACACCAAAGCACAACCACACACTCAAAAGGCTACTTGGTGAGAACAGAATTAGAACCAAAGGAATCAGCTGAATCCCACATTAAATGGAAAGGCCTGTGGTAGCCAGATGCTCTCAACAGGTGCAGCCTGGCGATGGGCCTGACTCCAGTTATGCTGCCTCAGGTGCCACCTCTTCTCTTGGACAAGGTGAGGCTGGGCACTGCTGGTCCCTCTTCACCTTTTCTGTACTTTCACTACTGACCAGCCTTCCTGCAGACGGACACATTTCTCTCTAGCAGGTAACACATCATGTCAGGTTTTATTCAAGTCTGACAGACCAGGAAGCCATTGGTCCTTACACTGCTCTGCTTCTCTGCATGAGGCTCTTAGGGAGCCACCTTCTAAAGAACTGTTTACCACTTTTGTAGGTTCTGAGGTGAGGGGACTGCTTTGCTGGGGCCCTTAAGAACTGTTGACAGGCCTCATGGGACTAGGGTCAGGAGGGCTGGATTATTCAGGGAAGTCTATTTGAAGAAAGATGAACTTGAGTTGGCTTTTGAGAGTCACAGGACTCCCACAGGAGTAAAATAAAATAAAGGAGTAAAGTAAAATAAAGGAATTTATTTAAATGAGCAGGCAAAAGCAGGAATGGTATGGTGTAACAAGCACATGGTGAGGGGCTGCTTTGGCTGGAATGGAGGGCTGCCAGGACAGAAGAACAGATAAAGCAGATTGACTGGGTAGAGTAGAATCAAGATGGTTAGCTCACTAAAATTGTTCTTTTGGACTTCCCTGGTGGTGCTGTGGATAGGAGTCCGCCTGCCAATGCAGGAGACATGGGTTTGATCCCTGGCCCAGGAAGACCCCACGAGCCATGGAGCAACTAAGCCTGTGTGCTGCAACTACTCAGCTCCCACACATAAAGCCCGTGCTCTGCAACAAGAGAAGTCACCGCAATGAGAAGCCTGTGCACAGCAAGGAAGAGTAGCCCCACCACTTATCTCGACCAGAGAAAGCCCGCACAAAGCAACAAAGACCCAGGGCAGCAAAAATAAATTGATAAATAAGATTATAAAAAATAAAACAAACATGTTAAAAAAACCCCAAATCTCCCTCTTAATGTTAGCAACTGCCTGTTGGGGAAAGTAAGAAACCATTATGGAACTGAATGCAAGGTAAGGAGGAAGATGCTACTCTGAACGTGACATACTTCAGGGTGGCCTAATGCAGGGCTCTAATGGAACCTATTTACACGATGCCTAACACACTGGAGAAGACAGCTGCTAAGGAGATCTAAGGGACTGATAAGATCACACTTCTCTCTACTAGCCGGGTCCTTTTAGCCCTCCTAGGGTGACCGATAGCTCCGTGAGGGTGGAAATGATGTATCTATCATCACAGCAGCCAGCGAGGAGAGAAATCAAGGTAGCATGACGGTGACTGTGAGCACATCAAACCCACAAGGTGTTCTGAGTCAAAGAAATGTTACTATCGTGTCAACTCTGGCTTCTTATAAACTTAACTGGTCAGAATAGTCTAACGGCTTGTTATCTTGGATTCAGTTCCACAGATAACTCCTGGGAGTGGAGCTCCTGTGAAAACCCTGGGAACAGACTCTTCAGTAAAAGAACAGAGTATATGTCAGTCCTCGTGACTGAAGAGGAGTATCAAGTACTGGCAGGTGGAAAGGTGGCTTTGATTTTTCCGGTTGGGGGTTCTGAATCTGCATTAATAATCGTCCTTACCTCAATGAGACAGAACATTATAATCAAAAACATCACTACTACAGTCACAGATATCGCCAAGATGAGTTTGTTGTTATAGCCATAACCTGGAACTTCTTTTGCGAGCTAAAAAAAAATAAATACATAACAAGTTTTAAAAAACAGGGAGCTGGAAAGGATGAAAGCTGAGTATTTTTAAACCTATTCTAAACAATAGCTAACTATTTTGAAACTACTAGAAGACGCCATCCTTTTCAGGTGGATAGCTTTTAGAAGAAGAAACCAAATTTAAAGTTATGGATCTCATCGTGAGCATTTTCTTCTGCAATGTATTTATCTTGTGTGTCATGTCCTCTTCTCACCTACCCTAGGAATAGTGGCACACTCTCTGAATGAGCAGAGTGGGAGGTCACTGTCTTAGCCAGCTTGGCCGAGACAAGAGACAGACCAGGAGCCCCAGGTCTTCCTGCTTGGGCACTTCAGTGGCATGTCCTGAACTGAGTGGAAGTCCGGGTCCCATGTCTCAGGCATGGTCCTCACCTCACTGGACTCCTGTTCCTTCTGTTCACTCTGGGCTTCAGTGCTCTCATTGATGTAGTTCTCAGTTTTCCACTGGTCCGTATCCCATTCTGCCTTGGACACCTTTATTTCTTGCTGCTCACTGAGCAGCTTCATCAAGAGGCCTGTTCTCGAGATGAGTTTGGCACAGGCCAGCTGCACGTGGGTCTCAGAGCAGTCCATTTTCAAAGTCCGGATGACGTGAGCAATGAGCTTTCTCACGTCGTTGTTGGGGATGAGGGGCCGTAGCTGCTGGTTAAGCTGACTTTCAAACTGATCGCCTGGGGATGAGAGCACCGGGAAACTGGCACTTGGGGGCTTCGAGGCGAACTCAGTGCCCACGTTGTGGTACTCCCATTGTGTTTCGTTGGTGTGGTGAACAGGTGGCATGAAGTCCGCAGCAACGGTGGACTGTGCACTGGAGACATTCTTACGGGCAGTGATTCCAGGTCTGGATCCTTTTGGCACAGTAATGTTTCCCGAAGAGATAACTGCTTCAAAAACATGTGGAGTATCGTTCACTGAGCTCGAGCTTTCTTTAGGAGGGTCTGAAAGAGAATATAATTCTGAAAAACGATTTTCCTGAGGATCCAGTAATCCTGAAGATGAAAATGCCTCTCGTGGAGGGGAATTGATGAGACTCCTCACGGCAGAGAACAGAGGCCTTCTGGCCAGCATCATTCTATTGAGTGAACCTTTCTTTCTCAGCTTTCGACGTATTTTGGCCTTTGGTGTTCTGTGGGCCACCCGAGAGCGAGTTTTATGGAAGAGGTATTTTTTTCTGGAATGCGAGACTGGTTTGGAAGACTTCATGTTTCTCACTCTAGCATCAGCATCTTCTAAAACGAAAATGGTGTAGGATAAGTCTTTTGATTTGTTTTTAACCTCAGGTTGGGGTTTTGGAGGGAGGGGGTCAGAAGGCCTGCCCCGAGAGTACTGTTTCAGGAAAGAAGAGACAGCTGCCTTGTGTTCCTTTATGAACGAAGGCTCTGTGTTGAAGGAGTTCCCCACTAACTTCCTGGGCCTCTGCACCATGTCCAGCTCGTCCAGCTCCCTGGGGGACGGCCTCCTGAGCCTTCTTTCTTTGGCAGTGTTCTCCACAAATGACTGGGCATTCTGTTTCTTCTCGCTGCTCTCATCTCCCACATCTTTGAAGTGCCTTTTCTGTAGGCCCCTTGGGTGCTTGAGGACCCTGTTCATTCTCAGCAGCCTTTGCCCTGGGCTCTCAATCTCGGCTAGGCTGTTTTCCTGTGGTTGGGCGGTTTCCAGTTTCTTCGGAAAGATCTGGCGTTTAAATTTGGGACCCAAAAGGTTGGCACGGATAAGCATGGCCGTTTTTTCTTTCTTTTTAACCTCATCAATTTTTTCTTGAATTTCTGCATCTAACAAGTTTTCCAGAAAATAGAGTTTCCTCAATTTATTTTTATAAGTCGAATTGTTGTATATAGGCTTAACAGAAGGGTTCTTTGTATTGTTTTTGAAATGGCCCAGTGGCATATCTCCCTCACGGGAATTTGTAAAAAGAAGTTGAATGAAGGGCAATAATGTTGATTCAACATCTTCTAGATTTCCCTCTGAGAAATAAGGCAGTATGTAATTCAGTGCGCTGATCACATCACTTTCATCAGTAAAGTCCAGCTGCTCGTTCATGAAGGCTGACAGGCTGACAGCACTTTTGTCTGAGGATGCCTTCTCGGGTTCAATAGTCAGCTCTGTGCTGGTATTCTTCTTCCGGGCTTGTAACACCTTCATGAACGATCCTTCTGCATTCCCTATAGATGTATTTTCATCTGTCAAAAGAGAAGAGACTGGTTTTGATAACTGAAGACTGACGGGAGAGCTTTTGGTCAGTCCACAGTCATGTATCCCAGACAAATAAATTAGGCATCAGCAAATGTTTGATTGCCACTTGGAAGGGAGAGAAAGAAACCCAAACATAAGCCAATGATTGACAACAATAAAAGGTGAAAAAAGATATCTTTTGAAAAAGTAACCATCTACTCAGAAGATTCTGTGGCATGAAATATAGTCATATTTAGGATCACTCGACTGGCTCCCAAGGGACAGGCAGGAAGACAAAGATTCCTCTACTCGGAGCTACAGTGACTCCTCGTGGTCACATACCCCATCCTGCCCTGCCTCAGACGCAGAGGAGCAGAAGGTCTCCCCTCTCCACCTCCTCAGTGTACTTGCCTTCTTACTACTATCACAGGCGACCATGACCACAACTGTTGCCGACAGGTCATCATCCAAACGTGTCTTTCACCCACCCATCGAGTCCTTTGCTCAGTCCCTGCCTCCATATATTCCAGCCCCTAGAACAGAGGGCTCTGTGTCCAAAACTCTTACGTCACCCTGGCTCTTTGCTGAAATTTAGGCAGGGATCCATTAGCTAACAGATTTGCCAGCCCATATGCCAGTGTGGAATGTCCAACAGATCAATAGAATAATACTTGAAGTACTATAATGCAGAAGGGAAAAGCAACTTCTGTCAGTTGCCTACTTTGCTTTCATTCAATTTCACTTCTAATATTTCCAGTGTTTTTGGAAACCATTCAAAGCTTCTGACTGTATGAAGGTAATATGTACCATTGTGTTGCTGGGCTTCTCTTCCAAAAGGCTTAAAAATTTTAGTGGTGGTGGCAAGGGTCAAAGGAGGATGTAAGGGTCATGAGAGAGGAGGGGCATGGGTGTGCAGAGAGCCTAAAATCGGAGACAGGAGATCTGGGTACTAGGCCATTGCACTTAATACCTCGGATCTCGCTTTTCCTCATCTGCAAAAGGAGATTAAAAGTGCCTTTTCTGGCCCACTTCTGGGGGAGAAGGGAGTAATATAATTGGTAAAAACAATTGTTTTGAGGAGTTCCCTGGTGGTATAATGGTTAGGATACAGTATTTTCACTGCCATGGCCCAGGTTCTATCCCTGGTCAGGGAACTGAGTAGCCAAAATAAAAAAAATTTTTGAAAAATAAGCAAAAATTGTCTTTATATAACTAACAAAGTGTTATTATTTATGATGTGTTCTAGACCATTGATAGACACCTGTATTCAAGCTATCTGGGCATCAAAGCACATTTTGGAGGTTATCATGTTAGTGCCAACAAATCTAATATATAGAAAAATAGTCAGAAGCACCTGAATGTTTTGTGGATAGAAAAGTTTGAGATTCAGAACAAGTTCAGAGCTGGACAGTCTAAGAATAAAATTGCTCTTCCCTGGTGGTGCTAGTGGTAAAGAACCTACTTGCCAATACAAGAGATGTAAGATATGCAGGTTCGATCCCTCGGTTGGGAAGAACCCTTGGAGGAGGGTATGGTAACACACCTCAATATTCTTGCCTGGAGAATCTCATGGACAGAGGAGTCTAGTGGGCAACAGTCCATAGAATCTCAAAGAGTCAGACATGACTGAAGCAACTTAGCACACACACAGCATACCCATCCTTTAGAAGAGCTAGCTAGTAGCTTCTGGTAGTGGAACCAGAAACTCTCAGGCTCCAGGTAGGCCATAAGACAGCATCACTTGTACTCTTTTATAATATTATAAAAATAGACAAAATATCAAAAATATGTTTACATCTATCCTATAAGACAAAGGATACTTGAGACCTAATGTATATAGAATCAGTTTACAAAGGATGCACTGTATGAATAAGTTCTCATTTGCACACAGCACAGAATACACTGTATGGCCATTCGTGTTAATGCCCTTCCCCCTTCCATTCCTTTCTCTTGTTCTTTTATGTATGTATATCAGTTACGTTATTAAGTTAATGTAACTAAGCTATTATTAGCTTAATAATTTAACCAAGAATCTGATTTTTAGTAAGAGAGTAGTTCTTAGAAATTTAGGGATGTGGAACTCTGAATAAAAATAATGCAATTACATTATTAATTTTAAAATTTATCATCACTGGTTAAAAATAAAAATGAAAGAATTAGAAGAAAATTTAAAAATCATCATCAGGCAATTCAGACTCACCACAAAACGTGATGTTTGTCAGGCAATCACTGTCACAATGCAGTTTGACTGTCTTGCAGACAACCTCAATAGTATCTTTAAATTGGCAGAGGCAGCAGGCCATACGGATAGGTAAGATCCTATAAATGGAAACACAGAGAATCAAATTTGTGGTAAAGGAGTTACTCGAGTAGGTGGAAGAGGCAGGCCAAGGCCACCACAGGCCAGTGCAAAAAGGAGTTAGTTCTTGGGGCATATGGATTGGAGAACTGGATACAGATCAGTTGGCCAGTTGCTGATCTTGACTGTTGAAAACAAGTATAGAGGCCAGAGGTGCCCAACAGAAGGATTAGGGTGGCAGTGGGGATGGTATACCTAGAAAAAAGGGAACAAGGACTAGAACTGGGTGACATTGATCTGTAGTTTAATTCAGAAATATCTCCTTCCAACCCAAAAACTTCATTTTGGGTTGACAGTACACAGAAGTAGGAAGACTTCTGAGAAGAATCTGAATAAGTCCCCAACTTCCGAAGTCTCTTTCTCAATTCCTATTTATGAGTAATAAATACATTAGAAATTACTCTAGGAATAAAAAAACATTGTGTGGTTTAACAATAATAGAGATCTCATTGACCAAATCAGGATAATCTGAACATTCAAAAGAATAACATTATCATTATAACAAGTTATAATTAAAGAAGAGTACATGAGTTCATAATGATATTCAAAAAGAAAAGTGAGGGAGCTCTCCTTTATGGAATAATAACAGGTAATAAATGCGAAAGGAATGATAAAATTAGGAAAGTGTAATTTTACAACTATCAATGTAATAGTTGATTCAGACAAGTACTATCATTGATGCACTGCTGGATGAAGTGTTGTCTGGAAGTAGGATCTTCACTGATCCCAAAGTTCAGCCCACGTATTATTTATCAATTACCAAGGGGGAAAACAACTTTACAATGGAGACATATGTAAGATATCACCTTAATCAAGTGATCAGACTTAGCACTGGGCCACTTGAAGTGATGAAGTAGGAAGGATACATCACTTATATAGTATTCTTCTCCAAAATGTTTACTTTGAATCTAATGAGGAAACAGACAAATCCAGATTGTGGGGCAAATTACAAAACAACTGACTTAGACTTTTCAGAAATGCCAATGTCATAAAAGATCAAAAAAAAAAAAAGTAGGGAAACATTCTACATTAAAGGAAACAAAGACATGACATGCAATGCCTAGTCTTTGATTGGACTCCATATCAAAACAAAACAGACTTAAAGAATATTATTGGCTTCAGGTCAAGATGAAGTAGCAAGGACCCATTTAACCTTTTACCTGAAACAATGAAAAAATCAAACAAAACTTACGAAAAACAGTTTTCAGGAAATTGGACCTCAGGCAATCAAGTTCGGTGATCCCCAGGAGATGGGAGATAAATGAAGTGACCTTTATGATTGCTCTAGCTTACTTCTTTAAGAGAATTTCCAGGTCATGGTACAGGGGAGAGAAATCCTGGCACACAGACTCCCCAGCTGAAGAAATGGAGCTGAGAATCTGGGAAAACCAAGGTGGTGAGAGTTCACAAAGCAGAGTACTAGAGGGTAAAGAAGTACACAGACAAAGAACTCTGGAGATATGCAGAGGAAGCTCTTAAGTATTCAACAAAGTATTAGTCACACAGCATTTGTGTGAGGAATTAACTGATGCCAGGAAAAGAACCACATGAAAGGATTAATAATAAGAATAACTGCAAAATTCTGGACAGCAATGATCCTTCAATAAAAAATAAATTAAAAAAAATTTTAAGTAAAAAATAAAGATTAACTGGATATCACACAGGGTTGGGAATAGTATCTGTTCCTACAAGTCAGAAGAGAAAACCTCATGGTACACAGAAAGTACTTGTCTCAGTAGTTGCAAATAATGAATTCTAGACTAAAGGTTACTTGAAGTGCTACCTAATGCATCTTAAAAGCTAGACCTAAAAGAATAAAATTGTTCTGAGTAACTTAACTTTACCCAAAACAAAGCCCAAGCGTTTTTTTAAAATATATATAGCACACAATAAGCTAAAAATTCACAATGTCTAGAATCATATGAAAAATTACCAGGCATGCAAATAAGCAGGAAAATGTGACCTATATTGGGGAAAAAGCAATCAATCAAAACTAACTCACTATCGATACAGATATTAGAATTAGTAGAAAAGGACATTTTAAAAATTATATGAAAAAGCTGACTGGCTGACTGCTGGCTGACTTAAAACTTAACATTCAAAAAACTAAGATCATGGCATGTGGTCCCATTACTTCATGGCAAATAGAAGGGGAAAAAGTGGTAGCGGTGACAGATGTTCTTTTCGTGGGCTCCAAAATCACTGCAGACAGTGACTGCAGCCATGAAATTAAAAGACACTTGCTTTTTTGGAAGAAAAATTATGACAAACCTAGACAGCATATTAAAAGGCAGACATACCACTTTGCCAACAAAGGTCTATATAGTCAAAGCTATGATTTTTCTATTAGCCATGTATGGATGTGAGAGTTGGACCATAAAGAAGGCTGACCACTGAAGAATTGATGCTTTTGAATTGTGCTGGAGAAGACTCTTGAGAGACCCTTGGACAGCAAGGAGATCAAATCAGTCAATCCTAAAGGAAATCAACCCTGAATATTCATTGGAAGGACTGATGCTGAAGTTGAAGCTCTAATACTTTGACCACCTAATGTAAACAGCCAACTCATTGGAAAAGAAGGATTGAAGGTAAAAGAAGAGGATGACAGAGGATGAGATGGTTAGATTGCACCACTGATTCAATGGGCATGAATTTGGGCAAACTCTGGGAGATAGTGAAGGACAGGGAAGCTTGGTATTCTGCAGTCCATGGCGTCACAAAGAGTCAGTACAACTTGGTGGCTGAACAACAACAACATACGTGAAAAAAGTTGTAACAACTGTATTTCATTTGTTACAAAAGCAAGACTAAAGACTGAAAATGTTAAGTAGAGGCATGGAAGATGTAAAACCGATCCAAACTGAACTTCTAGAGATTATAAAAACAATGTCGGAATGAAAAAGATACTAGGTGAGGTTAATGGCATATTAGACACTGCAGAAGAAAGAATCAGAAAACATTAAGACATAGTAATAGAAACCCAAAATGAAACACAAAGAGTAAAAAAACAAAACAACAACAAAAATGAACAGCACATCAATGAATTGTGCAACAACTTCAAGTGACCTAAAATATGTATACTTAGAGTCCACGAAGGAGAGGAGAGATACAAAAATTTGAAGAAATAATAGCCAAATTTTTCCCACATTGCTAAACACTATAAACTGACAAAGCTGAGATCAGTGAACTTTAAGCATAAGAAACATGGACAAAACTACACCAAGGCACAAATAATCAAATTGCTCAAAACCAGCAATAAAGAGAGAAATTTTAAAGCCATCAGAAGAAAAAACTATGCACTACATACAGAGGAACAAAGATAACAATGACAGCAGATTTCTTGTTGGAAATAATGTAAAAACATACTAAGTGGATTAACGTAATAACAATGCAAGTAGTGAATTGAATACTATCAGGCTAGAATTCTATACCCAGATCTTTCAAAAATAAAAGCAAAATAAAGGGTATCTCAGACATACAAAAGCTGAAGAATTCATCACTAGTCGATTTTCATTGTAAGAAATGTTAAAAAGTATTTTTAAACAGAAGGAAAATGATACCAGATGGAATCATGGATCTACACAAAAGAATAAAAACACTGTAATTGGTAACAGGTAAATATACAAGATTTTTCTTATTATTTAAATATCTTTAAAAGATAATCTATTGTTTAAACAAAAAATAATATAGTGTGCTGTTTATGACATAAGTAAAATATATGAAAACAATACCACAAAGGGCAGGAGGGAAGAAATGGAAGTACCCTATTGTAAGATTCCTATACTATTAATGAAATTGTATAATTTGAAGATAGACTGTGATAAGTTAAAGATGCATACTGTAAACTATCAAGCAATCATCGAAATAACAAAACCTGAGTTATAATGAATTAGCCAACAAAGGAAATAAAATAATAAAATGTACTCAGTCTGAAAGTAGGAAGAAAAAGGAAAAAGAAAGTACAGATGGGACAAATAGAAAGCAAATGGCAAGACAGTAGATTTGAATGTAGTAATATTAATAATTACATTAAATGTAAATGCTCTAATCACCCTAATTAAAAGAATCATCACACTAGACAGAAAAGCAAAAGCCAACTATATACAAGAACCATCTTCAATAGAAAATAAAAGTTTAAAAGGATAGAAAAAATTATTCTATGTTAACACTAATGAAAAGAAAACTGGAGTGGATGTATCACTTTAAGACAAAGTCAGTGACAAAGCAGAGAATATTATCAGGGATAGAGAATGTTACTTCATCATGATAGAAAGGTCAATTGATGAAGAAGACATTACCTAAAAAATTATCCATTCGGTAACAGCTTCAAAATATATGAATGAAAAATGAGAGTGGCAAGGAGAAACAACAACAAAAAAACCCTATAATTACAGTTAGGGATTTCAACATTCCTCTCTCAGTAATTAACAGAACAAGTAGATAAAACATCAGAAAGGACTAGAAGACATGAACAACACTATCAACATACTTGACCTAACTAACATTTATAGAACACACCACCCAAATAAAGGAAATCAGTCCTGAATATTCATTGGAAGGACTGATGCTGAAGGTGAAACTCCAGTACTTTGGCCACCTGATGCAAAGAACTGACACATTGGAAAAGACCCTGATGCTGGGAAAGATTGCAGGCAGGAGGAGAAGAGGACCACAGAGGATGAGATGATTGGATGGCATCACCAACTCTATGGACATGAGTTTGAGTTAGCTCCGGGAGTTGGTGATGGACAGGGAAGCCTAGCATACTGCAGTCCGTGGGGTAGCAAGGAGTCAGACATGACTGAGCAACTGAACTGAAGGTGTGTAATAAACTGTCACAATAAGGACCTACAGAAATAGTTTTTTAAACTGCAAAAAAATAAAACCTGACCCCTTCCCTCACAGCATACATGAAAATTAAATGGATCATAGACCTAAATGTAACTATACAACTTCTGGAAGAAAACACAGGAGAAAAATCTTTGTGATTTTGGATTAGGCAATGGGATCTCAGAAGAAGACTTCTTAGGTAAGACACAAAAAAGCACAAACCATACAAGAAAAATTGCTAGGGTTCTTCAAAATTTTAAAACTTCTGGTCTTCAGAGACACTTTAATAGAATGAAGGTAAATCACAATCTGAAAGAAGATATTTACTAAACACATATCTAAGAGAAAGGACTTATTTTTTTCAGTGCTCTGTAAAGTATTCTTAAAACTCAATATAAATATCCAATTAAAATGGATTTGAACAGACACTTCATTTTAAAAGATATCTGCACATGAATCACTCAACAGTATCAGCTATTAGAGAAATGCAAATTAAAGCACAATGAGATTTAACCACACACCTACTAGGAAGGCTTAAATTTTTTAAAACAAATATAAGGATCAGGTGAAGATGTGGAGCAATCCCAACTCTCAGACGCTGCCAGTGGGAATACAACACGGAACAGCCACTTTAGATACCAGTTCAGCAGTTTCTTAAAAAATTAAATATGCACTTAGCATATGATGCAGCAATCCCACCCTTAGGTATTTTACCCCAAAGAAATGAAAATATACATTTGCACAAAACATATGCTCACACATGCATGTGACTATTTTTAGAGGTTTTGTTCATAATAGCTGAAAAACGAAATAGCTCAGCTGATGTTCATCAACTGATAAACAAACTATATACCCACACAACTAGAATACTACTCAGCATTATTGCTGAGGGATGAACTACCAATAGGTGCGACTGCATCAATAAATCTCCAAGGAGACTGGCTAAGTGAAAGGAGTCAAAAACAAAAAGGCTACATACCACATGATTTCAGGTATAAGATACTATGGAAAAGGCAAAAGTATAAAGACAAAACTCAGATTGGTGGTTGCCAGGTGGTAGGAGGAGGAGACTGACTACAAAGGGACATGAGGGGTCTTTGGGGGAGTGCAGAAGTTTTCTATATCTCAAATGTAATGGTGGCTACAGAACTATAAGTCTGTCAAAACACATCAAACTGTATATTTTTAAACAGTGAATTTTATTAAATGAAAATTATACATCAATAAACTTAAAAAAATAATAAAATAAACCTAAAAATACACAATCGAGTGAAAATAAATATAATAAAAATCAACTTACAGTTTTTCCAATTCAAGGGTCATCATGAGAATACTTTCAATTGTTGTAAGTGACACTTGTGTTGTTCCCATGTCTCTGAAGAAGCCCAAACATGTAAGATATAAACATATAATATAAACACAAATTCTAAACTTAAAAATTTTAACATGTGATTACTTCAATTCTGACTTCTTAAATGCCCTAGATAATTCCAGAGAACTCCTACTGGAGAAATTTAAATTTGCATCATCAAATTAATGACCCTGGTGCTGAACAGCAAATCTTTATTATCCTAACTTCTCATTTTCAATTGCATCTACCTCTCCTGATAACTTTGTTTTTAAAATAATGTACCCCTCATTCCTTTTTGCTTTCTGGGATAAATAATATTCCTACATGCATCTATATGTTCCATATCTATGTGTGTTCTTCAACACTGCTGTCTTCCTCTGCTGGCTGTCTTACTCATATACATTCTTTAGCTTTTTTCTTTGCCAATAACTCTTGTATCAATAACCTAGTTAAAATTTAAACTATGACTTTTTAGCCAAAATACTCAACCTGTGACAAAAATAAGAAAGAGCAGAAATCATCTCAAGGGCCATGAAAATGCTGCTATACTCACAAATATTTTAATGCCGGCAATTTAAAAAGATACGAATCTTCCACTGCTGTCAAAGGATTACGATTGAGAATTCTGAAAAATGGAATGGAATTAAAATTGTCCACATTTTCAATGACATCCAAGAAAGTTTACATTCATGTTTGGGGCATATGGAACTTGGTAAAAAAATAATCTTTTTCTGTCTACCTATAAATCACCCTTAGAATCCATAAAGCACTATTCCTTTGGGAATTACCCAAGTCTCTAGATGATAAGAAGGAGAAGAGAAAGAGAGGGAAAAAATAGAAAAATAGTGGATAACAAAGAAAAAATACGCCAAAGAACTTTTCAGGTCAAAAACCCTAGAAGTGACTATGCTGGTAGGAAGCCCTTGCTCCATAAGAAATATTATTTCTAGAGTCCTCCATAATTTAAGGTGTTTTTCCTTCATTTCTAGAAAATTTTTTTAAATTTCATAGTTTAAACTACCCAATTAAAGACAAAAATAGGACAGTTCCTTGATTTTGGAGCCAAAGAAGAAGAAATAAACATAAAAGGAACTGGTGAAAGTCATAGTCCCATCACGTGGTCCCACGTGTATCCTAGGATCATAGCCTTTGCTACAGTGTATGTAATCATCTGTTTGTCAGTCTCCTAGGTTGTCAACAACTTGAAAGCAGTGACCACACTATATTGTCATTGTTATCCCTGTGCCTGACAGAGTGCCTAATATTTACCAGGTATTTAATAAATGTTTGTTGAATAAATAAATAACATTTTATTTATATATCAAAAAAAAGGAAAAAATTAATTTTTTTGGAACAAAGTTTTTTATTCCGAAATACTAGAATAGATTTTCTTCTTAGTTCTTTAAAACAAATAAGGAAAAGGAAAACCAAGAAGAAACAGGAAGAAAGGAAAGAAAATCTGTCTTTAAGGTAACTCCACCCAAGAATCACTAGCATATTTTTGCAGAATATTATAAAGCTAATTATCACAACTAACATCTGTTGGGTTGCTAGGCATCTGTGATTGGCATTTATCATTTAATCCTCATAGTAATCTTACGTGATCGACTTATTACCCCATTTTACAAATGAGGAAACTGAGGCACAGAGAAGTTATATAACTTGTTCTAAGTCATCAAACTAGTAAGCAGAACTGGAATTTGTACTCAGTTCTGACTCAAAGCCTGTGTTTAACCTGTATGGGAAAAAAAATGAGGGGTTAAAATTATCTGTTATGTTAACCTCAATTGTGAGAGCACTAAATATAGAACTACCTTTTCAAACTTCATCTATCCATCTGAGAAAGCCTCTATGAGAATTGTACTTTCTCTTTTTCTTTCTTTTCCCTAATTATCTCCCACGATCAAATATTTAATTAGCCTATGGTCACTGAGATTTTAAGCAATGTTGCAGGCAAATCAGTAAAACTGATGGAGTAAGGACATCTGAAAATTCATCCCTCCATAAAAGTAACGACAACAAAACTGACCAAAAAATGGTCTGAATCAACTTTTCCTGAACTCTGGAAATTTAACCAACAGGCTTGCAGCAAACCAGGGAACCATTTATTCAAGGAAAACAAATTAATTTCTGTAAGAACAATGAGATCTGTGTTGCCCCATTTTACAAATGAGGAAACTTCACTTGTTCCAGACCTTTGCTCTCCATGCCTTGATAAATAGCCCACATCTCTGGTACCAGAAGAAGCAGAATGGACTGGGAGGGCCTTCAAAGCCTCACTTCCAAAGCACTATCATTATTTTACACGTTTGGTGGTTCCCTGGAGGACCTTACTTGAAAGGTTTGCCTTTGACCTGACTGGAAGCTACCTAATGTAAAAGGCCTCTTCTCAGATGGTATTTTTGGAAAATATTTTCAGGTAAATATTTTAACAAGACAGTTGTATGAGGCCGTGGATAACAGTTTGAGGCAAAACAGCCTAACCAAAAAGCTTAAAAAGAAAAGCTGAGGGACTTCCCTGGTGGCTCATTGGTAAAGAATTCACCTACCAAACCAGGAGACAAGGGTTCGATCCCTGGTCCAGGAAGATCCCACAAGCGTGGGCAACTAAGGTGTGGCAACTAAGCCCCTGTGCTACAACTATTTAGCCTATGCTCTAGAACCTGGGAGCTGCAACTACTGAAGCCCATTCACCCTAGAGCCAGTGCTCTGCAACAAGAGAACCCACGGCAAGGAGAAACCCGCGCACCACAACTGGAGAGCAGCTCCTTTTCTCTGCAACTAGAGAAAAGCCTTCACAGCAAAGACGACCCACAGCCAAAAATAAAGAAAGAAAGAAAAGCTGAGGAATGAGATGCCCACAGAGCCTGTAATGTTCCAACACATTCCTGGGAAACTAGAAGACCACAAGACATATTCTTGGGAATCTAAAAATAACCATTAGCCTTAAAGAGTTCAGCAAAGTTACAAAATGTAAGAAAAATATACAAAAATTAGTTATATTTCTATACAACAGTAATGAATGCTACAAACAAGAAATTAAGAAAACAATTCCATGAGTAACAGCATCAAAGCAAATAAAATACTTGGGAAAAATTTTAACCAAGTAAGTGCAAGATTCACACTGCAAAGTGTGAAACATTGTTGAAAGAAATTAAAGAAGGTCTAAATAAAATGTAAAGACATGCTGTGTTTGTGGGTAGGAAAGAAACATTATTAAAATTTCACCACTTCCAAAATTGACCTATGGTTTCAGGGCAATGTCTATCAAAATCCCAGCTGACTTCTTTCTGGAAATTGCCAACCTAATTCTAAAATTTATATGGCAATTCAAGGAAAAAGAAAAACCGAAACAATGTTGGTGGTATCAAAGGCAGCTTAAGGCTACTGCAATCACAGTGTGGGGCTGGCATAAGAATAGACATATTAAATCAATGGAACAGAATTGACAGTACAGAAATAAAGCCTTATATTTATGGTCTATTGATTTTCAACATGGGTGCCAAAGCAACTCAATGTGGAAAGAGTAGTCTTTTCAAATGGTGCTGGGACAACTGTACATCCATACACGAAATAATGAAGCTGGACTCTTACACGTCACACCATATGAGAAAATTAACTCCAAATGGATCAAATATCCAAAAGTAAGAGCTAAAGCTATAAAACTCTTGGAAGAGAACAAATGGGTAAATTTGTATGATCTTGCATTGTGTATGTGCTTTGTTCAGTTACTCAGTCAGGTCTGATTCTTTTTTGACCCCATAGACTGTAGCCCACCAGGCTTCTCTGTCCATGGAATTTTCCAAGAATAATAGAGTGGGTTGTCACTTCCTACTCCAGGGGATCTTCCTGATCCAGGGATCAAATCCACATCTCTTGCATCTCCTGCATTGGTAGGCAGATTCTTTACCGCTACGCTACCTGATACCCAATCAGAGGAAAAATAGATGAACTGGACTTTACAAAAATTAAAATGTTTGTTCTTCAGAAGACACTATCAAGAAAGTGATAAAAGATAGGACTTCCCTGGATGTTCAGTGGTTAAGACTCTACACTTCCAATGCAGGAGACACAGGTTCAATCCCTGGTCCAGGAAGATTCCACATACCCCTGTGGGCAAATAAGCCCCTGTGCCACAACTACTGAGCCCACGCTCTAGAGCCCCAACTACTGAAGCCTGCATGTTCTAGGGCCCCCGACCCACAACTAATGAGCCCCTGTGCCACAACTACTGAAACCTTTGCGCCCTAGAGCTTATGCTCCATGAGAGAAGCCTCGGCAATGAGAAGCCTGTGCACTGCAGCTGGAGAGCAGCCAGTCACTGCAACTAGAGACAGTCTGTGTGCAGCAACGAAGACCCAGCATAGCCAAAAACAAATAAATAATAAGTAAATAGAGCAGTGTGTACACGCCAAAAAAAAAAAAAAAAATGTGAGTGTCACGTGTTTGGTTAAGCACAGTTCCTCAAACTTTGAGGAGCTGAAAAACAAACTTTTGGCATTAAAACCTATCAGATCACTGATGGGCTCCTGTGGCAGTGAATTCCTTCACTTTTGCATCTTCTCCTGTCCACTTTTTCCTAGTCATCACGAATGACTATATATAAAAATAGAATGTTATAAAGCAATAGGTAGCCAAAACAATTTGGCAAAGTTTGTTATCTTTCTCCAGAATTATCTCAATTCTCCAGCCCTTCACTTTTTCTTAATAGCTTGGTTCCGTGAGCTCACTGTCTTTTCTTTACTAAGCAGCCCTTTTCTGAGATTAACATCCTTGTGTTCCTCCCTAGTGAAATAAAAATGTGCGGCCACTCTAAGTTACCCTGTTTCTTCCTCCTGTCTTTCGTGCAGCCTTTTGTTCACTAAACTTGTGTCTGGGCAAAGGGGAGAATGAGTCAACAACTCAATGTGGGGGCTCCTACAGCACCTACTTTCCCACAAACCAAAGGACAAATGGTTTTAGATTCACAGTGGACACTGTACTACAGATCATTTCCATTTTGGCCTGATTCCCTCATTTTACACATAAAAGGTATGCTGACTTCTAGTCCATTACCTTTTTGATTCATGATTCCATTTTGGCCTGATTCCCTCATTTTACACATAAAAGGTATGCTGACTTCTAGTCCATTACCTTTTTGATTCATGAGCTTATCTTTATGGAACAAAACATGGGAACAGTTTTTTCTTTTTTTGGCAACTTTAAAAAAGAAGTTTTATTTGAATAATTTCAAACTTATAAAATGTTACAAAAACAAACAGATCAAGGAATATGTGTATATTTTTACCCAGATTCCCCTAGGCAATATCTTTTATTAGCCTCAAAGACCATCTCAAAGTTTAAGGAATGTTGTCCTAAATGGTTTTGAAAAATATATCTTATTTGAAGAATAGAGCTCAAATGTTTTCGCATCAGCCTTCTGCTGTAGAACACAAAATAAGGGAACATTTCTTACCTGTTATTTTTTTCTCCAAATTCTTCTATACAGGTCCAGACAGATGGGCTACGTTTCCTTTCTATTAACTGAGGAGACACAGAAGAATTGAGGACTGAAGCTTGTCATCACTGTCCTGAGTGTACTGAAATCCTAACAGCTTTAGCTGAAAAAATGTCCAAAGCAGGCAGTGAAAACAGATTTCAAATAGGACAAACTCCACAACTATCTATGCTAGAATCCCAAGGTAGGCAGGGCAAACTGGTTCCTTGGAGGAAGGTAGTCAAAGAAATGAGCAGAGTGACCTGGACCCTGTTCCAACATATTTGAAGTACTTGGGGATGGGCTGACCCCCTTTCCTTCATTCATCTACATAGGTCCATGAGCCATGAGAACATGACTCCCCACGTAAGGCTCCTCAATACAAGACCTCCAGCTGCACCACGTAAACCCTGTCTTGGGGTGGGGTGGGGGCAGCCTAAAGAATTTGAAGTGGTGAATCTGTCTTTCTGTCCAAGTTCTGAGACTAGCCTTGAAGAAGAGTCCCTGGCAGTGAGGAACAGAGAAAGAAACAAGGGAATCGGGCAGACCTGAGTTTGAATTCTGATTGTCACTTTCTGGTACAGTGACTTGAATAACGAACATCTCTGTCTTGCTTAGTACCATTTACCTCATGAGGCAGTTTGAGGATTAAGGGAAAGAGCATGTGCAAAGCACCCAGCACAGACTGGGCACAGAGTAGGTGCTCAGAAGTGATGATGTCATATTTGCTGGGGATGCCCAGAGGCGGCCTTGCCAAGAGCTCCAGAAGCGTGGAATTATCGCAGGGAAACCAGAGCTCTCTGCTCTAAAGGCGCTATTCAGGTTAAAAGCCAACTTCAAGATGCAAGGTACACAAAGCCAAACTGTCATCGTTTAGTTCTTACTGCAAGGAAATGAAGAGTTGCGTAGAAAATTACTTGCAAAGCTCATAAGCGGTTTTCTCTCTTATTAACAGTGTGAATCTAGGCAAGTTATCCAATGTCTCTGAGTTTCAATTTCCTCATCCCCAAAATGGGGATAATAAGAGTTGTTGGGAGAATAAAAGTGTGAAGTACTATGTATTCAGTATTTACCATGTATCAAGCACTATGGTAAAAGCTTCAGGCATACTATCTTACTTGTATAGTAAGTATAGTGCCTGGAACATAATAAGTACCTAGGAGATGTAGGTATTAAAGAAATGTTATAGGGCAGAGGAAGAATTACTATGCTTTTGACAGAGAGAAGAACCGTTGTAATATAGGTGGTAAGAATAAGATGCAGTTGGGAGAAGAAAAGTAGAGTAGTTGCTAGGTGTGACAATCTCAAATTTTTGAACTATTACAGAAAAAAAAAAAACCACAACCAGCCACCCCAAATCATCCCAGAGGACAGACCCAAGTGAGTTCTTTTTCATTTTTAATGTTGATGCCTTTCTGAATCTGAGAAGCTGCCAGGATTCCAGTACATACCAAAAAGTGATGACAACACCCTTCAGGGCGCTAACTTTTGTGTGTACACAGCTATCTAAAGAAAACCAAGGTCAGCTGACTGGGAGGCTTGGTGACCACAGCTCAATTTGCCTTCATGGTATGCCCACATCCATCTCATCAATATTCTCAACCGTGGGGTAAATAATTCAATAGGGATAAGGCTTTGGTTTTCCTCTAATTCTCTCATAATGCTTATGTTCTTGGTACAATATTGATGTACCACAGACAAGCCAGCATGTGAACATGCTCTGTCTGGATAATTATATAGCCTTTCTACATTGTACAGTCCTTCAGTTTCTAAAATCATGGAGCTTGTATTGTTAAAAACAATGAAGTGACTGAAAGAATTAAAAAAAAAAATAAGCCATCAGTCTGGACCTGTGTAGGTGAATGAAGGAGAAGCACTTTAAAGTCAGAAAAAATAGTATACTTAACATTTAGGATTATCAACCACTGCTGGTTTTCCATAGTACATTTCATTCCTGATTTCATCTGAAAGAGATATGATTATTACTGCCATTTACAAAGTTGTACTTAATTTTAAAAGCCCTTGGTTCAACTTTGAGGTGGATTTCAGATTCAGAATAGACTACCACACTGCTAACCTGTTTATCTGGTGTTTGTCAATAACATACAGGCTTCATTTAAGAAACCTACTGTTATAGTTGGGCTTCCCTGGTGGCTCAGAGGTTAAAGCATCTGCCTGCAATGTGGGAGACCTGGGTTCGATCCCTGGGTCGGGAAGATTCCCTGGAGAAGGAAATGGCAGCCCACTCCAGTATTCTTGCCTGGAGAATCTCATGGATGGAGGGGCCTGGTGGGCTACAGTCCACGGGGTCACAAAGAGTTGGACATGACTGAGTGACTTCACTTCACTTCACTGTTATAATTACCTGAAAGCCAGTTGATGAATCAAGTTTTTGTAGGGCCTGAACCTTATCTACTTTGGGAAGTTCTAATAAAAGCACACAAAGATAAGAATACAGAAATTGCTAGGACCACTCCCAAGACCTTGGAAGGGACTTATGCAAGTAAGGAGCCCTGAAGCTTAAGCTTCATTTAATACATGATAAATCCACCTCAACTGGGGCCCTTTACCAAACTTACTTAATGCAAGGGAAAATATCATTTCAACTTATAAACACCCTAGTCATTATAGGTAATAAAATGACTTAACTCGAGGGGTAGCATCTTCTCTTGGCATCTTGCCTTTGGAAAGAGATGCAATCAAGTTTATATCTCACCATGCCAAATGTTGCCTGAAGCAAATTAGCTTTGTCTAGTAGAAAGACTTGGCCCAAAACAAAGAGCCCTACCCCCAACACAAACTTACTATATTGTGACAATCTTTTGATGGTAAAACTTTGAATGAGTTTTAGGAGTACAGTATTATTTCCAAAACCAGATAGCTCGGATTCTTTCATTACCTTTTCCTGTCATTTATGCTAAACACAGAAATTCAAAAGGAACAAGTTGGTGTCTCTTCCCTTAAGAATCTTTTCTGACCCACCACCTGTTTTCTACTTTGTTGCCCCTGCCCACCTTGTTACCCTGCTGCATAGATGTTAGCATGGCTCTCATATATTTTCCCATCAACATCCATCTTCTTCTTTCCAATGTGGAAGCTTCTTGGGGACAAAGTCCTTGTCCTATTCTTCTTTATGTCCCCAACACAGCACTTAGAACAGTGCTGACACACAGTGGGCATGGCACTCTATAAACGTTTCTGAATGAATTAATTTTTGTCAACTGTGATTCCACAATTTATTTTCCTGTTGCCTGCATAACCACAGTGAAACTCTGATTCTTATTAGGGACTCTTGGCATTATAAAATGTTTAGAAAAGGTGGTGAGTTTAAGACATTGTATTGACGCTACTGAAACCTCCTGGCGGAGGGACCTTAGGAGCCTGCTCTCTGGCCTCTGGCCAAAGAAAAACTGACTCTGGGTACTCTTTCCCCAAAGTAGGGATCAGGGACGGGGGTGGGGGGGGAGGCCACCCAAGATAGGGATCTGTAGCTCTGGACACACCCTCAACACCTTCATTAACTGGAAAGGAACTGTGTGAAACTGGATTTCTGAACCACAAGACAGTAAGAGAGTCTTTACCAAAGCCAGGCATAGACAAGTCTCTTTACCTTGACTCGAAAATCCCCTTCTGGCCATGGAATGTACTCACTTTGATTTGCTTGTGTCACAGAGAAATCACAGAATTTTTGAGCAGAAGGGGTGTAAAACCCACACTTGTTATTGACAAATAGTCAGGAAAAGTCTATAGCATTAGGCTACAGCAATATATTTTCTTTATGTTTTTCACACTACAGCTGAACAAAAATATCATCTTTTTCCATAACTGAAAGGTTCCTACTGGCCACAGATAATTCACTTCAGAGGCATACTTTTTGAAAAACAAGTATCTAGGTGATGGGGGAGAGCCCTGTGGTGGATGTTCAGGAATTCCTTTTCATTTACCATTTAAAAGAAGCTAATGGTTGAGGAAGCATCCACACCTTTTGTTCCATGAAGATATTTGTGCTAAACTTAGATCTTTGCAGCTTTGCATTGCATAGATTTTAAGCAGTTAGGAACTTTGCACATGAGCAGGAATCAAAGTTAAATTCAAAAATGGAACTTCAAGGATCCTTCCCATATTGGAGCAGCATCAGTGGGATTCCATGACAGTGCTAATTTGAATGATTTTGCTTGGTGCCTTTTATTGCCTGTGCCAAAGATCAGTACTATGGAAACCAGACCGGTTCATACATAGGAGTTAGACAAGTCTCTTGACCTCTTTGTACCTTAGTTTCCTCATTTGAGAAAAAAAAAAGGATCTCAAGACATACTTTTCAGGATTCATACTAGGCTTATACCAGGTAACCAATAACTGTATGATGTTTTTACACATAGTTTTATACATGTATTCATCTTCTATTTCACTTACAACTTGTGTAAAAACTGCATTCCATGCCAGGCCTGAAATGTTCCAAAACTCAGTTCTGTGAGTAAATTGCAACCAAGATTTCTACAAAAAAAGACACAAGCAAAAGAAGAAGAAAAATATATATTCTTTCAAAACACTTATCCTTTGGCAGTACATTTAATTTATATATGATGAAAATAACATCAGTACTCCCTCCACACACTAAAGAAATCTCAATGTGGAAGATAATATGATTTACACTTTAATGAGTATATATGTGGTGCATTTAGTAAATGCTCAATAAATGCTTATGTTATCTTTATTTCTCTAGAAAAACAGCACTATTGCCATTTGAGACTGGATAATTCTATCTTGTGCTGGGGCTCTCCTGTACACTGTTGAATGTTTAGCTGCATCTCTGGCTTCTGTCCACTAGATGCCAGTAGCACCTACAGTTCTAACAACCAAAAATGTCTCCAGACATTGCCAAATGTCACTGCATGCAAAATCACCCTGGTCAGGAACCACTGTTCTATAACAATTCACTCTAATCTGTGTAATAATTCTCACACTCATCTTTGCCAGAGACAAAAAAGACTTGTTATATAATTTTAATAATATTTCAAAATGAGTAACAAATTGATTTGATAAAAATTAAGTTTTCTAAAAATTCCAAATATAATGAAGTTATATTTGTAACTTACATAAACTGCAAAAAAGGAAGTGGTTCAAATGAACGCCTTTCAATAGACTGTATTTTATTGCAGGATAAATCTCTAGGAAAAGTAAAAGGAAAATATTGCCTCAATTAGCTATTAGATATCTATTTAATAGGAATAACTAGTAGAGGTTAGAATGACAATAACAAATATGTAGCTTTGGTCTAAACTCCAAACCTTAGGAATTGTTATTTGAACCTTCCAGAGTCCCTAACCCTGCCTTCACCTCTCTCAAGAAACCTCTATAAATAAAATATGTAACTACAGAACATTTTTTAAGTTTATATCACAATCACCTGGAAGGCAGCTATCACTATGGACTGTTAGTTGCTCAGTCGTGTCCAGCTCTTCGTGACCCCATGGACTGTAGCCCGCCAGGCTTCTCTGTCCATGGAATTCTCCAGGCAAGAATACTGGAGTGGATTGCCATTCCCTTCTCCAGAGGAACTTCCTAACCCAGGGATCGAACTCTGGTCTCCTGCCTCACAGGCAGATTCTTTACCATTTGAACTACAACTATAGATCTTGATAGATTTTGGAGGTAATCTTTCCTGACAGCAGAATTGATTAGATTTCCACCTTTTGCAGTCTCTTCAAATTATAGATTATGAGCTCAAAGATTTTATTCTCCAATTACAATTTCTAATATTAAAAGGAATTTTCTTATATTTATACACCTCCCAATTTAGTTCTGTTTTTCTAGGCCAATTCAGTACTAGCAGAAGTAAAAGATATATTTTCATACAACCTGAAAGGAAGTTACTCCCCTCATTGATATGTAACTTTACCTAGTTCAGTATTATACTTTCTATCATATTGGTTTTTCTTTGAAAATACCCACTCTTGACTATAGCTGACTCTCCTGTTTCCATTGATATCAGCTTGTGTTTCATTTCACCTGGATAGGTATAACTGTCTTCTGACTGGTGTTTCTATCTCTGCTCTCTCCATTCCTAAGCCAGCCTCTACACGATCATTAGTTTAACTCTCCAGAAAATGAAAGTTGCTCAGTTGTGTCCAACTCTTTGCTAACCCATGGACTGTAGCCTGCTAGGCTCCTCAGGCCATGGCATTCTCTAGGCCAGAATACTGGAGTGGGTAGCCATTCCCTTCTCCAGGGGCTCTTCCCAACCCAGGGATCGAACCAAGGTCTCCCGCATTGCAGGCGGATTCTTTACCATCTGAGCCGATTTCCAGAAGTAGTCCTTAAATACCAGCACCATTTGTGAATTTATTGAAGCTACAAATACTCAGCCCTACTGTGGACTGATTGAATCATTAACTACAGAGTTGGACCTTGAGCTTGTGTTTCAACAAGCCCTCCAAGTGACTGATTCTGCTGCAGGCTCAAGTCTGTCCTAGAGCACTGCTGTGGTAACATGGTCGCTTGGCATGATATTCTGGGCTTGGCCCCCAATGCCCTTGATAACCTGGCTCTCATCTCCTACTCTCCCCACTGGAACGCTATGGGTACTCAAAGTGTTTTTCCTGTGTTTTGTCTTTCTCCCAATTTCCTTTTGCAAGCTTATTCTTCCCAAGATGTCTATCTGATGATACCAATGGCCCTTCAAGGTTCCGTTTGAACAGCATTGCTTTGGAAACATCTTCCCTGATCCAGTTAGAAGTCTTTCTTTCCTTCTTCTATGCTCCAACACCAACTTACAGCTCTCATTACCCTTAGTCATTTCTTTTTTTTAAAAAAGAAAGCTATTTTTGCATCCCATTTTCTCTCAGCGTAAAACTCCTTGAATGTATGGGTTAGATCCTGTTTATGCACATTGTCTATGGTGTTTGCAGCAAACGCATGGACATAAAGCAAACTCAAATATTTATAAAATCAACAAATAGGGAGTGAATAAGGAGAAAATGACTGTTTTAAAAGAAATGTAGCTTTATTACTTCATGGCTCCCTCTTCTGCCTCCACTGCACTTTGACTTTGTCATTATGGTTTGAGTTTCTATGTTTATTTTCTCTTTATTGCTAGAATGAATCCTATCTTAACCACCTTTGTGTTTCCAATACTAGGCTTAGCATATTCCTTTTTAGCTTTTTTATTGATTGGCATTTTTTAAAAAGAATGAGCATATGGATGCTAACATGAAATAATCAGCTTATAAAGTATTTCACAGAAGTAATGAAGGGCCTAATCCACTGAGTAGTTACCTTTGTTTTTCTCCAAACTGTGTTTGTAAGGTTTGGAGCCCAGATGGCAGAAAAGAAAATGGTTGCCCCTAAGGCTTTGAAGGTTTGATAATTAAAGAACTATTGTTAGGGTGAGGTGAGATTCTTTATATACTCATCTCCCTTAACTCTTTTATATTTGCAAAAATAATCTACTTGTTAAACAGCATCATAAATTGGCTTAATAAGGGTTAATAATATACACATGTTGGATGCCATGGACAAAGGACAAAAATTGAGCTTTTAAAGCAAAGAACACGGTATCTCCTTATCCCTAAATAAACAAAAACAGTATGCAAGCATTTCTTCTTGGATAAAGAAGCTATAGAGGGCATTCCCTGGAGGTCCAGTGGTTAGGACTCAGCACTTCCACTGCCAGGGGCCTGGATTCAATCCCTGGTAGAGGAACTAAGATCCTGCAAGCCACACAGTGTGGCCAAAAAACAGAGGCTGGAGAGATTTTTGTTTTGTACTTAGTGAAGTTAGGGGCATTTCTGATATGCTTATTTAGTGTAAACATTTCTAAGTATACCACTTATACATCATCTTTAACATTTTTAAGATTTTTAATTTCATGCAATTCCTGCATGATATCCTTAACAACAGTCTGTTCTTTTGATAACTTAATGTGTTCTTGACAAAGTACTGTTTACATAGTTCATCTGCTTAAATATTTAACATTTTAGTGTTCAGTTCAGTTCAGTTGCTCAGTCGTGTCCAACGCTTTGCGACCCCATGAATCACAGCACGACAGGCCTCCCTGTCCATCACCAACTACCGGAGTTCACTCAAACTCATGTCCATCGAGTCGGTGATGCCATCGAGCCATCTCATTCTCGGTTGTCCCCTTCTCCTCCTGCCCCCAATCCCTCCCAGCATCAGAGTCTTTTCCAGTGAGTCAACTCGTCTCATGAGGCAGCCAAAGTATTGGAGTTTCAGCTTTAGCATCAGTCCTTCCAATGAACATCCAGGATTGACCTCCTTTAGAATGGACTGGTTGGATCTCCTTGCAGTCCAAGGGACTCTCAAGAGTCTGCTCCAGCACCACAGTTCAAAAGCATCAATTTTTCGGCGATCAGCTTTCTTCACAGTCCGATTCTCACATCCATACATGACCGCTGGAAAAACCATAGCTTTGACTAGACGGACCTTTGTTGGCAAAGTAATGTCTCTGCTTTTTAATATGCTATTTAGGTTGGTCATAACTTTCCTTCCAAGGAGTAAGCGTCTTTTAATTTCATGGCTGCAATCAGCATCCGCAGTGATTTTGGAGCCCAAAAAAATAAAGTCTGACACTGTTTCCACTGTTTCCCCATCTATTTCCCATGAAGTAATGGGACCAGAACATCTGGGAGTTCACGGTTCACATATTGCTGAAGCCTGGCTTGGAGAATTTTGAGCATGACTTCACTAGCATGTGAGATGAGTGCAATTGTGCGGTAGTTTGAGCATTCTTTGGCATTGCCTTTCTTTGGGATTGGAATGAAGACTGACTTTTTCCAGTCCTGTGGCCACTGCTGAGTTTTCCAAATTTGCTGGCATATTGAGTGCAGCACTTTCACAGCATCATCTTTCAGGATTTGAAATAGCTTAACTGGAATTCCATCACCTCCACTAGCTTTGTTCGTAGTAATGCTTTCTAAGGCCCACTTGACTTCACATTCCAAGATGTCTGGCTCTAGGTGAGTGATCACATTATCGTGACTATCTTGGTCATGAAGATCTTTTTTGTACAGTTCTTCTGTGTATTCTTGCCACCTCTTCTTAATATCTTCTGCTTCTGTTAGGTCCATACCATTTCTGTCCTTTATTGAGCCCATCTTTGCATGAAATGTTCCCTTGGTATCTCTAATTTTCTTGAAGAGATCTCTTGTTTTTCCCATTCTGTTGTTTTCCTCTATTTCTTTGCATTGATCACTGAGGAAGGCTTTCTTATCTCTCCTTGCTATTCTTTGGAACTCTGCATTCAGATGCTTATATCTTTCCTTTTCTCCTTTGCTTTTTGCTTCTCTTCTTTTCACAGCTATTTGTAAGGCCTCCTCAGACAGCCATTTTGCTTTTTTGCATTTCTTTTCCATGGGAATGGTCTTGGTCCCTGTCTCCTGTACAGTGTCACGAACCTCCACCCAGAGTTCATCAGGCACTCTATCTATCAGATCTAGTCCCTTAAATCTATTTCTCACTTCCACTGTATAATCATAAGGGATTTGATTTAGGTCATATCTGAATGGTCTAGTGGTTTTCCCCACTTTCTTCAATTTCAGTCTGAATTTGGCAATAAGGAGTTCATGATCTGAGCCACAGTCTGCTCCTGGTCTTGTTTTTGCTAACTGTATAGAGCTTCTCCATCTTTGGCTGCAAAGAATATAATCAGTTTTATTTCGGTGTTGACCATATGGTGATGTCCATGTGTAGAGTCTTCTCTTGTGTTGTTGGAAGAGAGTGTTTGCTATGACCAGTGCATTCTCTTGACAAAACTCTACCAGCCTTTGCCCTGCTTCATTTCGTGCTCCAAGACCAAATTTGCCTGTTAATCCAGGTGTTTCTTGACATCCTACTTTTGCATTCCAGTCCCCTATACTGAAAAGGACATCTTTTTGGGTGTTAGTTCTAAAAGGTCTTGAAAAGGCAGAGGCACCAGAGATCAAATTGCCAACATCCGCTGGATCATGGAGAAAGCAAGAGAGTTCCAGAAGAGCATCTATTTCTGCTTCATTGACTATGCCAAAGCCTTCGACTGTGTGGATCACAATAAACTGTGGAACATTCTGAAAGAGATGGGAATACCAGACCACCTGACCTGCCTCTTGAGAAACCTGTATGCAGGTCAAGAAGCAACAGTCAGAACTGTACATGGAACAACAGACTGGTTCCAAATAGGAAAAGGAGTGCATCAAGGCTGTATATTGTCACCTTGCTTATTTAACTTATATGCAGAGTACATCATGAGGAACGCTGGGCTGGAAGAAGCACAAGCTGGAATCAAGATTGCTGGGAGAAATATCAATAATCTCAGATATGCAGATGACACTACCCTTATGGCAGAAAGTGAAGAAGAACTAAAAAGCCTCTTGATGAAAGTGAAAGAGGAAAGTGAAAAGGTTGGCTTGAAGCTCAACATTCAGAAAACAAAGATCATGGCATCTGGTCCCATCACTTCATGGGAAATAGATGGAAAAACAGTGGAAACAGTGTCAGACTTTATTTTTTTGGGCTCCAAAATCACTGCGGATGCTGATTGCAGCCATGAAATTAAAAGACGCTTACTCCTTGGAAGGAAAGTTATGACCAACCTTGATAGTATATTAAAAAGCAGAGACATTACTTTGCCAACCAAGGTCTGTCTAGTCAAGGCAATGGTTTTTCCCGTGGTCATGTATGGATGTGAGAGTTGGACTGTGAAGAAAGCTGATCGCCGAAGAATCGATGCTTTTGAACTGTGGTGTTGGAGAAGACTCTTGAGAGTCCCTTATACTGCAAGGAGATCCAACCAGACCATTCTAGGGGAGATCGATCCTGGGTGTTCATTGGAGGGACTGATGCTGAAGCTGAAACTGCAATACTTTGGCCACCTCATGCGACGAGTTGACTCACTGGAAAAGACTCTGATGCTGGGAAAGGTTGGAGGCGGGAGAAGAAGGGGATAACCGAGAATGAGATGGCTGGATGGCATCACCGACTCTGTGGACATGAGTTTGAGTGAGCTCCGGGAGTTGGTGATGGACAGGGAGGCCTGGCGTTCTGTGATTCATGGGGTCGCGGAGAGTCGGACACGACTGAGCGACTGAACTGAACTGAACTGAACTGATGGGACCAGATGCCATGATCTTTGTTTTCTGAATGTTGAGCTTCAAGCCAACTTTTCCACTCTCCTCTTTCACGTTCATCAAGAGGCTTTTTAGTTCCTCTTCACTTTCGGCCATAAGGGTGGTGTCATCTGCATATCTGAGATTATTGATATTTCTCCTGGCAATCTTGATTCCAGCTTGTGCTTCTTCCAGCCCAGCGTTCCTCATGATGTACTCTGCATATAAGTTAAATAAGCAGGGTGACAATATACAACCTTGACGTACTCCTTTTCCTATTTGGAACCAGTCTGTTGTTCCATGTCCAGTTCTAACTGTTGCTTCCTGACCTGCATACAGGTTTCTCAAGAGGCAGGTCAGGTGGTCTGGTATTCCCATCTCTTTCAGAATGTTCCACAGTTTATTGTGATCCACACAGTCAAAGGCTTTGGCATAATCAATGAAGCAGAAATAGATGTTTTTCTGGAACTCTCTTGCTTTCTCCATGATCCAGCGGATGTTGGCAATTTGATCTCTGGTGCCTCTGCCTTTTCTAAAACCTGCTTGAACATCTGGAAGTTCACGGTTCACGTATTGCTGAAACCTGGCTTGGAGAATTTTGAGCATGACTTCACTAGCGTGTGAGATGAGTGCAATTGTGCGGTAGTTTGAACATTCTTTGGCATTGCCTTTCTTTGGGATTGGAATGAAGACTGACCTTTTCCAGTCCTGTGGCCACTGCTGAGTTTTCCAAATTTGCTGGCATATTGAGTGCAGCACTTTCACAGCATCATCTTTCAGGATTTGAAATAACTCAACTAGAATTCCACCACCTCCACTAGCTTTATTCATAGTAATGCTTTCTAAGGCCCACTTGACTTCACATTCCAAGATGTCTGGCTCTAGGTGAGTGATCACACCATCGTGATTATCTTGGTCCTGAAGATCTTTTTTGTACAATTCTTCTGTGTATTTTTGGCACCTCTTCTTAATATCTTCTGCTTCTGTTAGATCCATACCATTTCTGTCCTTTATCGAGCCCATCTTTGCATGAAATGTTCCCTTGGTATCTCTAATTTTCTTGAAGAGATCTCTTGTCTTTCCTATTCTGTTGTTTTCCTCTAGTTCTTTGCATTGATCACTGAGGAAGGCTTTCTTATCTCTCCTTGCTATTCTTTGGAACTCTGCATTCAGATGCTTATATCTTTCCTTTTCTCCTTTGCTTTTTGCTTCTCTTCTTTTCACAGCTATTTGTAAGGCCTCCTCAGACAGCCATTTTGCTTTTTTGCATTTCTTTTCCATGGGAATGGTCTTGGTCCCTGTCTCCTGTACAATGTCACGAACCTCCGTCCAGAGTTCATCAGGCACTCTATCAATCAGATCTAGTCCCTTAAATCTATTTCTCACTTCCACTGTATAATCATAAGGGATTTGATTTAGGTCATAACTGAATGGTCTAGTGGTTTTCTCCACTTTCTTCAATTTAAGTCTGAATTTGGCAATAAGGAGCTCATGGTCTGAGCCACAGTCAGCTCCTGGTCTTGTTTTTGCTAACTGTATAGAGCTTCTCCATCTTTGGCTGCAAAGAATATAATCAATCTCATTTTGGTGTTGACCATCTGGTGAAGTCCATGTGTAGAGTCTTCTCCTGTGTTGTTGGAAGAGGGTGTTTGCTATGACCAGTGCGTTCTCTTGGCAAAACTCTGTTAGCCTTTCCCCTGCTTCATTCCGTGCTCCAAGGCCAAATTTGCCTGTTATTCCAGGTGTTTCTTGACTTCATACTTTTTCATTCCAGTCCCCTATAATGAAAAGGACATCTTTTTTGGGTGTTAGTTCTAAAAGGTCTTGTAGGTCTTCATAGAACCATTCAACTTCGGCTTCTTCAGCGTTACTAGTTGGGGCATAGGCTTGGATTACTGTAATATTGAATGGTTTGCTTTGGAAACAAGATCATTCTGTCGTTTTTGAGATTGCATCCAATTACTGCATTTCAGACTCTTTTGTTTTATCTTTCTCTCACTTTCCTTTAGCAAGATGTCTGTGTGATGATACCAATGGCCCTTCAAGGTTCTGTTTAACCAGCATTGCTTTAATAGCATCTGATCCAGTTTTAGCTTAAATTATCAAAATTAATGGCATTCACACTAATGGAAGTGCTCTATATTTTCTTTCCTGTGGGTGACAATTTGAAGTTAACTTTAATTCCTCTCATTTTACTAAAACAAGTGTTTCAAACCTTTCCCAGAAAGGCCAGGGAGTAAATATTTTAGGCTTTGAAGGCCACACAGTCTCTGTCACATATTTTTCTTTGTTTCTCTTTTTTTTTTTTCATTTACAATCCTTTAAAAATCATTTTTAACTTATGGGCTGTATAAAAATGGACCATGGGTCAGATTTGAGTCATGAACAAAATATAAGCAGATAGGATATGAACATTTAGATATAATGTTATAGACACGGGAGTCTATAACTGCTCAGATCCCATTACCACTTTTCCTCTACAACTAAAGGGTTTTTTCCTATCTATATCTTGTCTAAATAATTAAATTTAAAAAATGATTAGGAGGTATTTAATGGTAGAGATGGGCATGGGCCCTACACAGACTTGCAAAATTATAGAATTGTATGGGTAGAAGAAATTGAAGAGATTATCTAATGTGAACCCCATAGTTATTTTATAGATAAGATCTCATAAATAAATATGATTCACTAATTAACTTACAAATATTGGAGGGACAGCAAGCCTTCAAATGAGTCCTTGTGTAATTCAGTCAAAGAATTTTCACTGAGAATTCTGAAAAATGAAAAGGTTATTTCTCAATCAAAATGCAAAATAACTACAACCATTTACTACTTAGTACTCCTGTGGAAGAAGCTGGAAGAAGTGGAAGAAGCTAAGTAATGGTGCCATCTAAACACCCTAATTTTTATTTAATTTAGGGGTGCAGTGTCTGCTCTGTTTTCATTTAAACCTTTCTCCTCACATCCTTCGCTGTGTCCATCTCTCTCCATCACACACACACACACACTCCATCCACTCTTCCCACCAAATCATACAGATCATACAGTTAATGCCTGCTCTCTAGATCACAGGATTTCTGTTAGAACCCAACTCTGGGCAGCACCAACATTGCAGAGGTGTCCTTCCCTCTTCTCTTTTCCCAAACCTTATTGGGAAGTTCCACACAGAACTGTATCAGGGCTGCAAATGAAGCCATTGAATTTTTTTCCTCTAGTAAAACTTTTTTGAAAACTATTTGCATATTTTTAAAATATGCATAAAATATATACAATTGTTCAGTTTAACAATTATGAAACAAATCCCTGTGTGATACCACTCATGTCAGAAAAGAATCCGGTCAGCATCAGAGGAGTCCCTGGGCAGACCTTTCCAATCACAGCTCTCTCTCTGACTTTAGTACAGAAGAAACTCTATAAAGATATCAGAGGTCAGTTTCTCTCGCCTGCAAGAATCCCCTTCCTTGCAATATTAACAGTGGTACATCCTTTAGGAGTCTTGGGGATCTGAGCACATGCTATGTTGCCTTGTGAATATTTTCACTGAGTTCTGCATTTAAAACATTGTTTTTCACTCACAGTGTATCTTGGTCACATATTTATATTAATTCCACCTCATAGCTTGATTCTCTCATAAATTAATTCTTTACTCATAGCTTATGAGAATTAAAGTA
The DNA here is from genome assembly GCF_049115385.1 of Moschus berezovskii. Taxonomy (NCBI): domain Eukaryota; kingdom Metazoa; phylum Chordata; class Mammalia; order Artiodactyla; family Moschidae; genus Moschus; species Moschus berezovskii. The sequence goes on from NC_142479.1 coordinate 57,218,266, forward strand.
TTGCTACCTGGAAGCTCTGCAACTCAGTTATAAGGTGGTTCATACTATATAGAACAGGCATATACATTTTTAAAGGATCACTAAAACCAAAACACAGAAGACTTTATTCCCACAGAATTCCCACAAAGAACTCTTGGAGTCCTGAAAATGCTTCAAAGATCCTGACCTCAATTTGAAAGTCACCATGTTAGAAAGAAGAGCAGTGATGGACAGGGAAGGGAGAATGGTCAACAGATGGTGCTAAGACTGATTCTTTCCTCACCTCTGTTAAGTAGTGGTTTCATACTTCCATGGAAATGATTCCAAAAAGAGAAAACAAATCAATATGTCCAATGCCGTTTACAGTAACCCTTTCCATAGCTTTGAAAGTTGGAAAGAACTCTACCTCCCCACATCACATAACAAAACTGTGTACACCATAGGTGATTTACAAAAGTCACAGGAAATAATGATATAGGAAAAAGGTCAAGACAGAAGCGACTCCACAGACTGTAGCCCACCAGGTTCCTCTATCCAATGGATTCCCCAGGCATAAATACTGGAGTGAGTTGCCATTTCCTCCTCCAGGGGATCTTCCCAATCCAGGGATCGAACCTGCATCTCTTATGTCTCCTGCATTGGTAGGAGGGTTCTTTACCACTTGCTCCACCTGGGAAGGTCAAATCAATATGTCCAGCGCTGTTTACAGTAACCCTTCCCATTAACTTCGAAAGTTGGAAAGAACTCTACCTCCCCACATCACATAACAAAACTGTGTACACCATAGGTGATTTACAAAAGTCACAGGAAATAATGATATATGAAAAAGGTCGAGACAGAAGTGAAACTCGTATGTACTAGTTATAAGTCTGAACACTGATAAGGACTCAATCAGGACAGTGAACAGATGGGGCTGATCATCAACTCTTCACGGCACTGTCTTCTTTGATTGGCTGATGCCCATATCAGACTAGTTGGAGTTTGAATATCGTGGGAGGACAGAGAGTAACCAAGAATATGTGTTTTTAATTAATGGGGTTTCTTTTTGTGGATTTGTTTGGATGGCAAGATATTAAAATTTTTAATAATAATGGTAATAAATTCAACCTAGAAGTAAAGTTTAGACTGAGAATGTCAGTCACCAAAAAGTACCCCCAAAAGGAGCTTCAAATAAGCAACTAACTGAAATAAAGTCTACTGATCTGTAGAACTCCAAATATGCATTCTGACTGAGGCAAGAAATTTAAAACTATGGGGAATCAAGAGTTAAAGCCAGATCGAAAACTTTCTCACATCATGAAAATATCAAAACCAGGCATGAAGTAACATTTAAGAAACATCCATGTTTTACTTCTGACCAGGGTTCTTATCTAAGGCAATCTTCTAAGTTTCACATTCATTCTTGATTCTATATTTATAGACAATTATCCTTCTCTCCATTCTGCAACTTCTAGAAAACTGAGAGGGCTCAGTGTTTCTTTGACTCAACTATACATATAATGCAAATAGTAGGCCATTCTAGAAGTGATTTACTCGACTTTCTCTGCTTTCTTTCTTGACAAAGTACTCATCAATACTTAAAATTATACCTATTTATCTACTATACTTACTTACTGATTTTTATATATTCGTAACCCCCCTGAGAACTGGAATACTTGGTCTTTTTTGTTTTGGGACCTGTCTCCCTAGCATGTAAAACAGTTCCTGGCACATAGGAGACACTCAAAAAAATACTTATTGAATGAATTCAAAAAATGACAGGTTATCAACTATCTGACACTTATTTAAAACAAATCATTCATTTACCATCATTCATGAGGATAAGTACAAGGAAAGAAATGTCTTCTCTCCTACATTTGTGACTAAATCTTTTGAGATAAGAATCCGTTGAAAATTTCATAAAAACAATGTCCTTTTCCCTAGAAAACTGCACTGTCTTGAACACATGTAAAAATGTATGTGCAATTTCCATTTTTGGACCATCCTTTTATAGCAGAGGTCTATGAACAGCGTAGACTGAATTCAGATGGGAAACAAAATCATATCTCAGTTTTCACAATTTCTCAATAAAATCAGCATTTCCTTCCATTGGTAGTAGCTAAGTTGGTCCCCAATAGAAATCACAGATCATTTCATATCACATGTATGTTGCAGATATCTCAAAATAGCATTTATTCACATCACTACCCCGAGTTATAATATTTATTGACCTACCACTATCTTGTTATTTAATGTGCTAAGAGAAGCATATTTATTATTATATCACTGATTTTTAAACTATTCTGAAAACTAGTCAGTGTTTCGATATAGTCGGTTTCCTTTGATTTTCTATATATTTTAATGTATTATACACTTAAAAACATCATCCAAAGAACATAACCTTCTGTAGATTATACACCAAAGAGACATACATGGGGGATCAGGAGGGAGATTAAAAAATTCTGCCCTGGGGAACCACTGACACCAAGTTAGGAACCTCTGCTTATAAGGTATAAACCTCAAGCTGACTCAGAAATCTTCAAATCTTACCAGATTAATGTTACACTGTATCACTTCCCAAACACAGGCTTTTTAACAGTTATCTTTTTAAATTTATTTTTTTACAAAACATGTAATATATATTCACATGGCTCAAAATCCCAAAGATATATAGTACACAATCCAAACTTTTTCTCTTACCTCTGTCCCTTAGTCTACCATTCCCCTCTACGCCTCAGAGGAAACGAATGTTATCTATTTCTTGTGCCACATGACTTTCATTCTTCTTACAAGTTTGGGAAATAAAATCTCCAAGTTAGATACTATCATGGGAAATATAAACTACATTTTGTAGTTACGAAATCTGTAAATTTTAAAAAATTGCCTGGTTCTAGCAATTTTTTCCTTACCAATAAGATAGTCAAACTAAGGGAACATGTCTCTGAGGGTGGTCATAATCCCTATTTTCAGATTGACTGTTATATCTTTTATTAATTCAGAATTCATTTATGACTGGTCTATTCAAGTTGAATGAATGATATGACCACAAACGGTCATGAAAAATACTAGTTAATTACTTCGAATGTTTTTTTCCAAAATCACTTGTGTATCTAAGTAGACTTTTTCTACAAATCAATAAAAAATAACAATAACAGAAAAATGGACTAAGGACAGACAATTTAGAAAGACAAATGTTCAGTAAACATATACAGACATTTAAATTCATAAGTGATCAGAAAAATTCAAATTCAGATCAGACCTCTTTGATTCACCCATCAGATCAGCCAAAAAAAGAGCAGGGGAGGGGGCGGAGAATATCCAATGGCAGAAGGAATGTGGGAGAAATGAATGTCATCATGGCATGTTGACTGGAGTAGAACATGGTCAACACCAAAATCAGATTGATTATATTCTTTGCAGCCAAAGATGGAGAAGCTCTATACAGTCAGCAAAAACAAGACCGGGAGCTGACTGTGGCTCAGATCATGAACTCCTTATTGCCAAATTCAGACTGAAATTGAAGAAAGTGGGGAAAACCACTAGACCATTCAGGTATGACCTAAATCAAATCCCTTATGACTATACAGTGGAAGTGAGAAATAGATTTAAGGGACTAGATCTGATAGACAGAGTGCCTGATGAACTCTGGATGGAGGTTCGTGACACTGTACAGAAGACAGGGACCAAGACCATCCCCAAGAAAAACAAATGCAAAAAAGCAAAATGGCTGTCTGAGGAGGCCTTACAAATAGCTGTGAAAAGAAGGGAAGTGAAAAGCAAAGGAGAAAAGGAAAGATATACCCATTTCAATGCAGAGCTCCAAAGAATAGCAAGGAGAGATAAGAAAGTCTTTCTCAGTGATCAATGCAAAAAAATAGAGGAAAACAATAGAATGGGAAAGACTAGCAATCTCTTCAAGAAAATTAGAGATACCAAGGGAACATTTCATGCAAAGATGGGCTCGATAAAGGACAGAAATGGTATGGACCTAACAGAAGCAGAAGATATTAAGAAGAGGTGGCAAGAATACACAGAATTGTACAAAAAAGATCTTCAGATAATCACGATGGTGTGATCACTCACACTCACCTAGAGCCAGACATCCTGGAATGTGAAGTCAAGTGGGCCTTAGGAAGCATCACCACGAACAAAGCTAGTGGAGGTGATGGAATTCCAGTTATTTCAAATCCTGAAAGATGATGCTGTGAAAGCGCTGCACTCAATATGCCAGCAAATTCGGAAAACTCAGCAGTGGCCACAGGACTGGAAAAGATCAGTCTTCATTCCAATCCCAAAGAAAGGCAATGCCAAAGAACGCTCAAACTACCACACAATTGCACTCATCTCACACACTAGTAAAGTAATGCTCAAAATTCTCCAAGCCAGGCTTCAATAGTACGTGAACCATGGAATTCCAGACATTCAAGCTGGATTTAGACAAGGCAGAGGAACCAGAGATCAAACTGCCAACATTTGCTGGATCATTGAAAAAGCAAGAAAGTTTCAGAAAAACATCTACTTCTGCTTTATTGACTATGCCAAAGCCTTTGACTTTGCGGATCACAATAAACTGGAAAATTCTGAAAGAGATGGGCATACCAGACCACCTGACCTGCCTCTTGAGAAACCTGTATGCAGATCAGGAAGCAACAGTTAGAACTGGACATGGAACAACAGACTGGTTCCAAATAGGAAAAGGAGTATGTCAAGGCTGTATATTGTCACCCTGCTTATTTAACTTATATGCAGAGTACATCATGAGAAACCCTGGGCTGGATGAAGCACAAGCTGGAATCAAGATTGCCGGGAGATATGCAGATGACACCACCCTTATGGCAGAAAGCGAAGAACTAAAGAGCCTCTTGCTGAAAGTGAAAGAGGAGAGTGAAAAAGTTGGCTTGAAGCTCAACATTCAGAAAACTAAGATCATAGCATCTGGTCCCATCACTTCATGGGAAATAGATAGGGAAACAGTGGGAACAGTGGCTGACTTTGTTATTTTGGGCTCCAAAATCACTGCAGATGGTGACTGTAGCCATGAAATTAAAAGACGCTTACTCCTTGGAAGGAAAGTTATGACCAACCTAGATAGCATATTAAAAAGCAGAGACATTACTTTGTCACCAAAGGTCTGTCTAGTCAAGACTATGGTTTTTCCAGTAGTCATGAATGGATGTGAGAGTTAGACTATAAAGAAAGCTGAGCACAGAAGAACTGATGCTTTTGAACTGTGGTGCTGGAGAAGACTCTTGAGAGTCCCTTGGACTGCAAGGAGATCCAACCAGTCCATCCTAAAGGAAATCAATCCTGGGTGTTCATTGGAAGGACTGATGTTGAAGCTGAAACTCCAATATTTTGGCCACCTGATGCGAAGAGCTGACTCATTTGAAAAGACCCTGATGTTGGGAAAGATTGAGGGCAGGAGGAGAAGGGGATGACAGAGGATGAGATGGTTAGATGGCACCACCAACTCAATGGACATGAGTTTGGATAAACTCCAGGAGTTGGTGATGGACAGGGAGGCCTGGCATGCTGCGGTTCATGGGGTCGCAGAGTCGGATACAACTGAGCGACTGAACTGAACTGAAAAATTTATATCTACATAGTCTTCACCCCAACAGTCCCATTTCTAGAAATCTATTCTACAGAAATACCTGACCAGATTCACAAAGGTGCCTGTATGAGGATTTTCATTGCAGCAATGCATGCAACAAGAAAACTGGACGTACAAACATCCTTCAATAGGGGCATTATTAACCTGTGATACATTTATACTATGGAATATTATGCAGGAGTTGAAATGAATGGGGTAACCCTCTATGTACTAGGAATGAAAGAAATCTAAGACATCATGAAATGAAAGAGTCAAGTTGCAGGATGTTTCATTTGTGTAAAAAAGATAATAAAATCATACAACAAACCTATTCGGTTATCTGGAAATATATATGTATTCAAATATATAGGAAAGAGTCTGGAAGGATATATACTAAACTCAAAGCAGCTTGACTGGGGTTTAGGGAGCAAGGAGGGTTTTCACTATACCTGTTATTTTTACATAGTGAGAATATAATCATACAATACTTATATAACGGAAAATAAATGACTGATTTTAAAGAGGGCCTGCCAAATTTAATTTTTAAAATAAACACAGAATTTTAATCAATAGGTTGCTTTGGGAGATGAAAGGGGAAATATCTTTTCTCACAGCTATTGACCTCAAAATTCTGGACCAAGAAGAATCTTACAAAACAGTTAGCAGTTTGTATCCACATTCGGAGAGAATATACTCACAGTTTCTCAGCCCAACGGTATGCCTTCCATATATTTTCATCAATGTAAGAAATATAGTTTCCTTGAAAATTTCTGTGGAGAAACACAGGTTATATCCTTGAATAGGCAGGAAAAGAATGAAGAGAATATGTAAAAGAACCATGGCCACCTAATGGGGAATACTCAAATGCAGAAAAAAAACAGATTTTTAATTCCCACAGCTTTCCAGTGTGTGTGCTTAGTCCAACTCTTTGTGACCCTCTGGACTATAGCCCGCCAGGCTCCTCTGTTCATGAGACTCTCCAGGCAAGAATACTGGAGTGAGTAGCCATTCCCTTTTCTGGGTGATCTTCCCAACCAGGGATCAAACCTTAAATGCTTAAAACGGAACTCATCTTAAACTAGCTCAACCCTCAACAAGTGGGTTGCCATTTCCTTCTCCAGGGGATCTTCCCAACCCAGGGAATCAACCCATATCTCTTCTGTCTCCTGCTTTGGCAGGCAGGTTCTTTACCACTAGCACCACCTGGGAAGCCGCATCAACATATGCGACTTTTCTCTTTCCCACATACTCAAGTCCCCCAACGCTAGTCAATGACTACATCTAGTCGGTTTTTGCCTTTGTCATGCTCTCCTGATTTTCTTTCTACTCCTCTCACAATCACTCTAATTCAGCCGTTTCTCACTTTACCCCTAGATTTTGCTAGACCATTCTATTTGGTCTCCCTGAATCAAGCTTTCCTCTCAAGATCAGTCTATATATGGAATCTAAAATAAGTCTCTCGTTTTAATCATATGTCTTTCTTGTTTGAAAACTTTCAGTGGCGCCACATATCTTACATCATCACTTTTAAACCTCCATTAGGATAGCCAAGGTTTTTCATAATCACAGCTTTCATTGTTCTCTAACCCAATTCTTTTGGGCTTCCCTGTGGCTCAGCGATAAGGAATTCACTTGCCAATGCAGATGTGGGTTTGATCCCTGGGTCAGGAAAATCCCTTGGAGAAGGAAACGGCAATCCATGCCAGAATTCTTGCCTGGGAAACCCCATGGGTGGAGATGCCTGGTGGGCTACAGTCCACAGGGTCAAAAAGAGTCAGATATGACTTAGCTACTAAACCACCAACAAGCCACTTCTTTTTATAGCCAGACTAATCGATGAAATCCTGATCATCCTCACAGGCACACATTTGCCTAGACTGTGCTGTCTGCTTTTTCTCTAACAAATCACAGCCAATGTTTTAAGTCCCAGATGAAGTTTTAACTTATCCATGCAGGTTTCCCTGACCTCCACACCCTAATAATTACAGGTTCTGGTGAACTACAGCAGATATCTGTATCTCTTTTAATGCTTAACTGCGTACTACCTCCCTTTTAAAGCACATCCCCTTTCTTCTCACCTATCATTGTCATGTTCTGCAGACAGTGTCATACTTTTGTGGCGCCCACAGTACTTAGCCCTGTGTGTTGGCCACAAAATGGGTGTTATACATAGAATGTCAGGGGACAAAGATGAGTTCTAGATATAACTGAGGAATTGAATATATAATAATAGCTAACACTAACATATATGTTAGGCACTGACATAAGAGCTTTACATGTATTGTGTGTGTTAGTCGCTCAGTTGAGTCCAACTCTTTGAGACCCCATGGAACCTGCCAGGCTCCTCTGTCCATGGAATTCTCTAGGCAAGAATACTGGAAATGGCAATTTCCTTCTCCAGGGGATCTTCCTGACCCAGGGATCGAACCTGGGTCTCCCACATTGCAGGCAGATTCTTAACCGTTTGAGGCACCAGGAAAGCCCATATATGTTAGGCACTGATGTAAGAGCTTGACATGTATTAACTCATCTAAATCTCACAACAATCCTATGAGATAACGACCATCATCATTCCCACTTTACAGATGAGGAAACTGAGTCAGAAAGCTAACAAATAAGAGACGTGGGTTCGAACCCAGGGAGTTCAGCTCTGGACTCTCTACTCTTAACCATTTGTTGTTTCACCACCAGTGAGGTGGGGAGAGGGACATGTTGCTTGCAGAGGATGAAGCAAAGATGGGAGAAGAGTAGATGTTAAGGAATTAAATGGGGTAAAAAATAGAGAAGGAAAAAGAATAGGGGTGATTATATGGAAAAGATTGGAGAAGAGGGAACAATAGTAAGGAGGAGAATGAAGATAAGGAATCGTTGACAAATAAAAGGTTAAAAATAGCAAGTTAGTCAATATGGGTTGGGGAGATGAGAAAGACCCAGGGAAACCTGGAAGAGGGGCTGCCACGTTAGGCAGGATGCGGAGAACAAATAAAGAAAGGCCATTCTTACAAGATGGTGAAGGTGCCATTGTAGGAGTTGGGCCCTGGCTCGGGCACTCTGTGGAGCTTCTGCTTTGCGCTCAGACCAACACACGACAGCATCTCATCTTTGCAGGTACAGAGCTTACATACGTTGATGGTTGTGGCATTCTGTACTGGCTGCTTCTTTCCTAGGATATGTTTTACACCAGGGGGACTTTTGGATTCTGAAAATGGAGTCAATGGAAAAAGAACCATCTGAGATGAACTCTGCTGAGGTATCGTCTCAGATGGCCTCGGTTGCTGAGATATGCTAACTCCCAGGTCCACAGTTTGGACTGTGGCTTGAGTCAGGTTTGGTGGTGGAAATGTCACCTCTGGGGGAGCCGTGGTCTGCTGCAGGGTGGTAGAATATTCAGACACCACAGCAGGTTCCGGGGTTATGGTAAGCTCCAGGTTCGTATGATGAGTTGTGACGCTGGGTGATGTTGGAGGCTGACTTTGATCCTTACTTGGGGTCTCCTGCAGGGTTGGAGGAGGTTCAGTCTCCGTATTATTCACTGCGGTAACGTTAACTTCCACGTCCATAGGTTGAACCGTGACTTCAGTCAGGTTTGGATGGGCAAGTGTCCCCTCAGGCTGTTCTGGAGGAGGAGCTGTGGTCTGTGGCAGGGCAGTAGAATGTTCGGATGTAGCAGGTTCTGGAGTTACGGTAAGCTCCAGGTCCACGTGATAAGCGGTGACGCCGGGTGACGCCGCCTCGAGTGCGGGACTTGTCACCTCGGAATACAATGGAGGCTGAGCTACAACTTCCTTAATGGGTTTTGGAGGCTGAGCTTGGGTCTGCTGCACGGTCGGAGAAGGTTCGACCTCTACAGTGGATTCCGGAGTTAGTGTGAGTTCCAGGTCCAAAGGTTGAAAGGTGACCTCGCTCAAGGCTGGGCGCTGAGACTGAACTGGCTTTGGATGTGGCAGTGTTAACTCGGGGTATGGTGGAAGAGCTGTAGTCTGCTGCAGGCCTGTGGAATATTCAGCCTCTGTCATAGGTTCTGGAGTTGTGTTAGGCCTCTGGTCCGATGGTTGAACTGTGACACTGGGCAGCAGTTGGCTCTGAGCTGGCGTTGGAACAGTCACCTCTTGCTGCACTGGACGCTGAGCTGGGGTCTCCTGCGTGGCTGGAGAAGATTCAGCCTCATTCGTGGATTCTGGAGTTATGGTAAGTTCCAGGTCCAAAGGTTGAACTGTGAACTCCGTCAACTGAGACTGAACTTGCTCTGGATTTGGAAGCGTCACCTCAGGGGGTTTGGGGCGAAGAGCTGTAGAAGATTCAGCTTCTACAGTAGGCTCTGGAGTTACAGTAGGCTCTGGGTTGAGAGGGTGAACTGTGTTGCTGGGCAGTGTTGGATTCTGAGCTTGATACTGGCCTGGAGTTGAATCAGCCACAACCTCCTTAGGTGGCTCCACAGGCTGAGGCGGTAGCTCCTGTATGGTTGGAGGAGGTTCTTCCTCCTTGGTGGGCTCTGTCTTTATGGTAAGTTCAAGGTCCAAAGGTTGAATTGTGACCTCAGTCAAGGTTGGATGCTGAACTTGAACCTGCTCTAGATTAGGAAGTGTCGCCTCCAGGGGTGTAGAAGGTTCTGGAGTTACGGTAGGCTTCTGGGCCAAAGGTTTGACTGTGGCACTGGTTAAGTTTGAATGATGAGTCTGATGCTGTCCTGGTGTTGAAACTGTCACCTCATAAAGCATTGGAGTTTGTGCTACAACCTCTGTAGGTGACACTGGAGGCTGAGATGGGGCATCCTGCTGGGCTGGGAACTCCTCTTGGTTTGGAGAAGATCCTACATTCTGAGGGGGCTGTAGAAGCTGAGGAAGGGTCCCCTGAGGGACTGGAAGTGGTTCCACCTTTGAAGGGGGTTCTGATGTCTGAGTCTGAAGCACCTGCTGTGTGGGAGAAGACACCACCTCCTTAGGGGGCTTGAGAAATACAGTTGCGCTCCCCTGGGGAACCGGAGACTGAGCTGGGTGTCCCCCCTGGGCTAAAGGAATCTCGATCCCCCCAGGGGGATCTGGAGTATGAGCAGAGGGGCCTGGAGTTAGGGCAACCGCCAGATCCATGGATTTAGCGGTGAAATGAGGCAACACTGGACCCAGAGGTGAGACTGTTACCTCATTCTCTACTAAAGGTTGAGTAGCATCATCGTCAGTGTCCTTTGGAGGCTGAGCTGGTTGCTCATCCTGGACCAGAAAAAGTTCATTTTCAGAGGCAGTCAGTGGCTGATTTGAAACCTCTTGCTGGACTGACAAAGGTTTTAACTGCCCAGGGGACACTGTAGACTGAGCTGAGGTTTCCTTTTGGGGTGGAGATGTTTTAACCTTATTAGTGAATGCTGGCGTGATGGTGAGTGCAAGATCCATAGGTTTGACAGTGGTGCTGGGCCGCTGCAGAAGCTGACCTAGAGAAGAAACCGTTGTCACATGATGTTCTGGAAAGATAACTGTAATTTCATTAGGGAGCTCTGGACGCTGAGCTGCGGCCTCCTGCTGAGGTGGAGAAGGTACAATCTCATGAGCCTGCGAATCCTGAGCTGGGGTCTCCTGTTGTTCTGAAGGTGTAATCTGGGTAACAGCTTCTGGAGATGGGACTGGAGCTGGCACTTGAACTGGCAAAGGTTCAACTTCCTCAGGCAACTGTGAAAGCAGCGTGGGGGCCTCTGGCGGGGATTCTGCATTCGTAAGGGGCACTGAGGACTGAGCCAAAGGCATCTGCTGACTTGGAGAAAGTCCTGCCACCGGAGTGGGTTCTGTGGTTATGGTAAGCTCTAGATCTGCAGGTTTGACAGTTACATTGGATATGCTTGAATGTTGAGTAGGTTGCTCCAGCAGCGTTGCAGCAGATTCTGTCTCCACTGGAGACAGAGCTAGGGTCTCCTGCTGGGTGGGAAAAGATTCAGCCTCATCAGGGGACTCTGGAGATGGAGCAGCATCTTCCTCCTGGACTGGAGGTCTAGGTACTTCAAAAGAGTCTGACAGCTGAGTCAGCGTCTCCTGCTGGGTGAGAGAGGGTTCAGCTTCCCCAGTAGGCTCAGAAGGCTGAGTTAGTTGCTCCTGTTCACTTGAAGAAAGCTCCGCTTCCTCGGGGGCCTGGCCTGTGCTCTCCTGTTGGGTTGGAAAAGCTTCAACTTCTTCAGTAAGCTCAGAAAGCTGAGCCGGTTGCTCCTGCTCACTTGAAAGTTCATCCTCCCCCAGGGTCTCTGGAGGCTTCTGCTGAGTTGCAAATTTAGTTTTCTTAGTGAGCGTAGAAGTGATGGTAAGTCCCAAATCATGAGGTTGAAATGTAACATTGTACAGGTTTGAATGAACCTGATGCTGAATGCCAGGTGGAATTATTACCTCATCGCTAATAGGAACTTGGAGTACATACTCAGTAGGGAACCCTGGAGCTTGAGTTGGGGTCTCTTGATGGAGCAGAGGAGGTGCAACCGTCTCAGGGTGCTTTGCAGGCTGAGATAGGACCTCCAGCTGGACTGGAGGAGTTTCAACCTCGTCATGTTGCTCTGGAAACTCAGATGGGGCCTCCTGTTGGGCTGGAAGAGGTTCAACCTCCTCAAAGTGCTCTGGAGGCTTAGATAGAACCTCCTGCTGGACTGGAGAAGGTTCCACCTCTTTAGTGACCTCTGGAGTCAAGGTAAGCACCAGATCCAGAGGTTTAACAGTGACATTGTGCAAGTGTGACTGCTGAACTTTATGATGCGCTACTGGCCGAGCTACAGTCTCCTTAGGTGTCTCCAAAGGCTGGGCTAGGGCCTCCTGAGGGCTTGAGGTTTCCACTTCCTCGGGGGCCTCTGAAGGCTGAGACAGAGCCTCCTGCTGAAGTAGAGGTAGTTCTACCTCTTCAGTGGGCTCCAGATGCTGATCCTGGGCCTCTTCTTGGGATGAAAAAGATTCAGCCTCCTCCTGTGTCTCTTGTTGGGTTAAAGATTCCAACTGCTCGGTAGGCGACGGTCGGCGAATGTGGTACATCTGCTGAGATGAAGAAATTTCAGCCTCAGGGGGCTCTGGAGGTTGATCTGGGCTCCCCAGAAAATCCGTAGGTAGGCTCTCCTCAGGATAAAAGTCATCCATACTGGAATCTAAATAATCATCCTGCAGTTCTTCTAGACCCTGTTTTTTTTTTCCAAGTTGTCTTGTAGTTCCAACAACAACTTTGGCAAGTGGTCGATGCTTAACTAGATCTTTCTTCAGGTTTAAGGGTGAAACAATAAACTTCGTTGGTTTTGAGCTCTTACTACCTAAAGGTGGAACAAGTATTTCAAATGATTGGTGATTTTCAGCCTGATCTAGACCTATAGTTTTAGCCTTACTTTTGTGTTGAGGAGGCAGAACCAAGGCTTGATTCTGATCCCAATCTAGCACTGGAACTGCTTCTGGGAGCTTTTGGTGCTGGGTTAGCTTGTCATCCAGATCCTCGTGTAGAATAGCAAACTTATCTGGCTCTGCCAACAACTCTCCAGCTGAATCCGAGTCCAGGTATGGAACCAGAGTCTCACTCAAATCCTCATGAGGCAGGGCCAACATGTGGTCTGGAGACGAGGAAGTCAAGTAATTAAAGCCCCCCGGCTCTGCCAGGGGTGTGAGTGCATGGGGCAATTCGGGCGGGAGGTCAGAGGAGTGTGAAGACCAGGGCTCAGTCAGCCCTGGGGGGTTGGAGGTCAACTGGACAGGGCCCTGGGCCCACTCCAGAGGCTGGGCTGCCTGAACCAAAAGCCACAACGGTTGCCAGGTAAGGAGGAGCCGTGGGGACCAGAGGCGCAGCCGGGACATGACATGCGGAGGCTCCCAGGCGCAGCGACCCAGGCCAGTGGGGCGCCGGCGCCGCCCCTGAGCGGGAGCCGAACCGTTATGTGAGCCCGCAACGCGCGTGCACCGTTAGCAACCGCGCGCCCCTCCCCCGCCCCGCGTCCAGCCCTTTATTTACGACACCTTTAGTTACGCCACCTTTATTAGGTTCGAACCAATCTGCGCCATCTGAGTGCGCCTTTTTCTCAGTCACCAGGGTGCAAACCAAGCCATCCTTCCTCTCGCACAGGTGACAGTGACCTCCGGCCGGGCCCTCTCCCCAGCCCCTCTCTGGCTCCGCGTAACCAGGCAGGATTTGGGCTGCAGACCTAAATGGCCCTGGACGCTGACAGCCCAGGGGTTTGGGGAGGAGTGGAAGGGGATGCAGAGCTTCCCAAGGAAGCCCCAGAGGCCAAGCATTCCAGGAAATTCAGAAGCGCTAGTCCAGTTCTGGCACTGTGAACTCCTCAAAGCTGAAGTCTGAGAGGCATTCTTCCTCCCTTTGGCCACATGGCTTCCAGGAAAAGCAGCTGACCTGCAAAATGAGTAGCACTAGTTAGGGTGGCGGGAGGGGAACACACCTTACAATTTTAAAGTAATTAAAAAATGTTGCTCTTTCCTCTAAACTCTCAGTACCCAAGTCTGGTCATTAATTCACCACTCTGCTATTAAGGGTTACCACCAAATCAGTGATGACTTCAAAATTTCTGTAGGAGAGGCTTTGGGCAAGTGAGTAAGTCATTGTGGGAAAGAATGTCCAACCAATTACGTTACCATGGGAAAACCTGCCCCATCCCACCTTGTTTCAACACATCCATTAATCTAGAAAAAATTGCATTGTCACTTTACAGAGCCCTACTCTGTGTACATACCTAGAGAAAACACTTAAGATGTTACAAGTCAGTATGTTTTAGTAATTTTCTTGAAATACGGTAAGCATGCAGTTTACTTTCTTCACAGTCCTTTTAAATAATCTAGTCCTTTTTGCTTGGCATGACCTCTAACATCTAAACTCCAAGAGAAAAGGAGCTTCATCTTATTCCCACTGTCCAACCTAATGGTTTTTAAATGGAACTGATTCGAAGACTGGCCTCATTTAGGAACAGATTTGTTTTTATAATCAGGTTTCCAAAATCTTTAGCATCAATACCAAATCCTTTCCTCTCTCATTTCACAGGAAGCTAGCCTTCTAAAAGCCCAAACTTTGATACGTTTGAAGTTTCCGTGACTTATCTGATTTAAATTGAATTAAAATAATTATTTTGTGAAGGAAAAACTTTCAAAATTTTTATGTCTTTCAGGACATAACCACCTTTTCTTTCTCTACTTTCTTCTCTTCAAAACAAACTTTGCAACACTGCTGCTGCTGCTGCTAAGTCACTTTAGTTGTGTCCGACTCTGTGTGACCCCATAGACGGCAGCCCACCAAGCTCCCCCAACCCTGGGATTCTCCAGGCAAAAACACTGGAGTGGGTTGCCATTTCCTTCTCCAATGTGTGAAAGTGAAAAGTGAAAGTGAAGTCGCTCAGTCATGTCCCACTCGTAGCGACCCCATGGACTGCAGCCCACCAGGCTCCTCCGTCCATGGGATTTTCCAGGCAAGAGTACTGGAGTGGCTTGCCGTTGCCTTCTCCGTTGCAACACTGGGGTGGGTTAAATAATCAGAAATCTGATTATTTATATAAATAATTATTTATATAATTATAAATTATATATTCACATTATATTATTATATATTATTAATATACAATCATATAGTATATAACAAATTAATATATAATTATACATTATAATTATTTATATTTATAATATGATATATTCTGATTATTATATAAATCAGATATTATTATATTTATATATTTATATTATTATACAAATCAATATTATATATTAATTATATAATATATGTAATTAGTTTATATATATGTTAATCAGGCCTCTATCACGTGGCCAGTGTGGGGCTCCTCAGATGCCAGACCTCCAGGCCTGCTCCTGTGGCCTCAATTCCCAAGTCTTGCCGGATGTCTGCCTGTACTCTGTGAGTCTTGCAAACACATTCCAATATATAATTAATTGATATATATAATTAATATATAATTATTATTTATATTTATAATATAATATATTCTGATTATTATATAAACCCCAAATTAAGTTCTCAATGGCATGAAACACATTTTTTGCTCTTTTTTTTTTAAATCCTATATGCAGTACATTAATGTTTTCTTTTAGAAATTTGACAACTTAATCCCTGATTTGAGGCATTCATATAACTGGTTTACAGAAAGGTCCTTCAGCAAAATATTTCACACAAAATACATATGAGATCTGGGTAAAACACCTTATTTGAAAGGCATTAAAACATTAATATAGTTTTCACACACTGTAGCATAATCACAACAAATTAAAGCCATAGTTACTTTGTTCCCAAATGCCTGCAATTCTGTTTGCGGGGAGTTCTAAGAAGCCTGTGTCTTCTCCTGTGTCCACAACTGTACAAGAACCTCATGGTCCTCAACCCTGCTATCCAAATTTCAAATAAGGGATCAGACATCAGGAAAAGTCCTAGAAACTTCCTGCCTCAAAAGCAGTTTCAGAGTTTCACATTTCCCTAAGGATGATGGAGCTGAGCAGACATGCCAAGAATCTTCTGGTTGTTTTGAATTACGGCTACCCTGGCTTTGAATCCCTTGAGTCTTTCTCTCCACATACTTGAATTAAATCCTGTAGTTCCTCTTCGGTTCTAGCATCTGTGACCTCTTCACAGGATCTATATGCCACAGCTATTTTACCACTTTCTGAAATAGAGTTAACAAATATCAATTTAGAAATTTTGTTTCAAAACTTCCTGTGCACAATGGTTGCTGCTGCTGCTGCTGCTAAGTCACTTCAGTCGTGTCCGACTCTGTGTGACCCCATAGACGGCAGCCCATCAGGCTCCCCCGTCCCTGGGATTCTCCAGGCAAGAACACTGGAGTGGGTTGCCATTTCCTTCTCCAATGTGTGAAAGTGAAAAGGGAAAGTGAAGTCGCTCAGTCATGTCTGACTCGTAGCGACCGCATGGACTGCAGCCTACCAGGCTCCTCCGTCCATGGGATTTTCTAGGCAAGAGTACTGGAGTGGCTTGCCGTTGCCTTCTCCGGTGCACAATGGTAGCATCCAATAATTAGACATTCTTTTTATTTCTAAAAGCAGAAAACAAGAGGATTTTCCTAGAAGTTCCCTCATCTGACACATATCATTACTATTTGTGAAAAAATATGTAAGAGAAGTATCCACTTTGGTTCAAAAACCTTTATGATCTTAGAAATAAGAACTAAGGAGTGATGCAGTAAAAGCTGTGGAATCAAAAATGTTCAATCACAATATGATTAAATAGGAAGGCATTAAGGAGGGGTCAAAGTGAGTTCAAGCTGGGGATAGATACCACTGGACTATACAGTAAATGTCATGTTTGAAGCGAGCCAAGTGTCTACTACTTGGGACCAAAATTCTACCAGATACAATGAACAAAGCTTTGGAGAGAGAATTTTACTGGCCTATGTACCTTTTGGACTACACAGTTTCCCTCAAGGCAAACTACAGCCACCAGGCTTTTTGGTTTAAGGAATTTTGAGTGCATATAAGGAACACCATTTGCATATTAGGGATAGGCAAACAACTGAGACAGTTTGGTTCTCAAAGGTTGTTACTGGAATTGACAGAGATTCTGCCTGGTGACCAGGGAAGTCAAACTTCACTGGAACGACTGCCCAGGCTGGAAGGCTGACACCAGTCCAAGGCCAACTCTGACAAGCAAATAAGGTCTCTGACAACTTAGCTAGCATTTCTCAGTCCCAAGCCTGCAGGGCTGTGAAACAGGGGAGCAATTCTGTTCCAGGGATATACCAACCATGAAGTTTCCTTTGGGCACAGCCTGTGACATTCTCACCCTATATAACTCAATAGGGTACATAATCAAGCTATTCAATAGCATGATCACACTCAAGGCTCACAAAAATGTATATAAGAATTGTATTCACCCAATATATCAGAAATGAAAACGGAAATTGATTCCAAAAACATAATCTAATCAACTCTTCAAGAAAACAACAACAATAATAGTCAAAATATTTTGTCTGCTTACTATGTTCTAGGCATGGTTCTAAGACTTTTACATTCATCATCTTATTTCCTCTTACAATATCCCCCACAAGGTAAGCTGAATTACTAACCCTATTTATAGATAAAGAAATTGAGATATTTAATACCTTCAAATCTCTCTGGCTAGAAAACCTGAAATTGCAACAACAAAAATATGAGACAAAGTCAAGATTCAAACACAGGTGTCCAAGGCTTATAGTCACTATACTATTCTGTATGATAAGTCAGCAATCGAGAAACAAGAACCAGATCAAACACTTTCTATATGAACTGAGGCAAGTCAGCCTACATCTAAACAGTGGGGACAGTAATATCTGTGTCACTTTTCTCATAAATGCCACAAAGAACAAATTTGAGACTGTTGCTGTGAAAGCATTTGGTAAATGAAAGAATATCTAGTGTTTTATTTATTTTTAAACATTCTTTTTTTTTACTTTTTATTTATCTATTTACTTGGCTGAGCTAGGTCTTAGTGTGGCATGCAGAATCTTTAGTTGTGGCATGTGGGAGCCGCACGCTACTTCCCTGATGAGGGATCAAACCCAGGCCGCCTGTATTGGGAGCACAGAGTCTTAGCCACTAGACCACCAAGGAAATCCCTATGTAGTGTTTTAGATAGCCATTATTTTCATCCAATTAACTTTTCAAATAAGTTTAATTGCTCATTGAAACGGAAGTACTTTAAGGACAATCAAAAAAAGTCTTACCTAAAACCACAATCTGCAGTTTCTGGAATGCATCTGTCATAGCCTTCTGAATAGCAAGCTTCTGGGTTTTCTTCCTTTTCATAAGGAGTGATAATGGCCCTAAATCTAACCAAAACAAATGAATTTAAAATGCTTATCTGGATAACTGATTTCTAGGTTATACGTTTAAAAATTTAAAAATGCACCTGTGATTCTTAGATCATTATCTTAGTGATTAAGGGTGAACACAACACTAGGGTATGGCTGAATGACTATGATGTAGTTATATTCCAGCAGGGCACGTTTTTCCTGCTCACATCTATTCTTGAAGTTCCTGAAATACTAGATGTGAGATGCAAGCTAAGAACGTGACACAAATCCCTCATTACTCACAGATTCCACATGGACAAGCTACAGCCACGCTCCTGCAGACTCCTGCGTTGAGAGGGCTGGATTCACACAGTGAGACAGATGATCTGGCCTCTCCCCAGGCGTCACTCACTCAGGTGGATGGTGGGGCCTCCTCCACTCCCTTAGCTAACAGCCCTGATTCTGACTGAAGCCCAAGTGCCATGGGAATCCATACCAATGGGAATCCCCTTTCCAGGGATCTACATTTGACTTTCTCCACTCAAGCCCTTCCATAGGAGGCTAAGGACTGAACCTTTACACAAGAGTTTCTTTAAATATTTAGACAATGATTTTGTTGGGATAACTGAAGTCCACAAGAGATCTGTATTTGAAGGACTATTTTAGCAGAAAACAAATTATTAACTAAAAATGGAAAAAAAAAAACAACCTTAATTTTCCCTCCTCCTTGGCAGTCAGTCAGTTCTAAAATTCTAAAGTTTAAGGTCCTGTCAGGTATTGCCTAAGTTAAAAACCTATCAAAGGAGAAAAACTCTGCCCAGGACTTCAGCTGCTTGGTAAAGGTGATGATGTATCTGAAAAGGCGAGTTTCAGAAAGAAAGGAAAACAGACCTTCTTCCAAGTTATCCAAAGGTTCCTCAGCCATGCCAACTCCTGGACTTCTGCACTCGTAGGATGGCAATACCACCTCTAAAGCACAGAAGAACTTCAGGCTTTGCTTCTGAAGAGGGGCCACAATATCTTCATTTTCCCTTTCTTCTTTAGGGTCAGAAATATCCTGAAGCTGTTAGGATTTTTAATTAAAGATTATACTTCAAAATATTCTGTTTTGAAAAATAAAAAACTCCATCAATCCCAGTTAATAGTTGAGGTGTCTTATAGCTTCAAAATCAAGTGAGATTTGCAAATGAATTACTAGGTACAGAGAACTATTTTTTATTATTCATCACACAAATACTGGAGAAAATTATGGACACAGCCATTTAAGTCACTGAGATGATCACAAATTCTAGGTGGCATGTCCATGCTCAGATACTTCCACGGGGAAGTCTTTCCCATCTCCTCCCTGTAGCCCAGTTCTAGTTTTCCTTCTAAAGTCTAGGAGTTCATTGTTGAAAGGGGCCTGGTTGGTCAAAGAAAATCTACAGAGTTTACCTTGATGATCCTTTTTGACCATCCATTGAAACCAAAGTAGTAATTTGCCAATTCTTGGCATCTGGAGCTGTTTAGGGCAAGGGTGTTGTGTTGAACCGCCTTATGTTGAGTGCCAAGACGAATCTAAAGACATAAGAAACCTAAAAATATCACAATCTGACATAGACTTATTTTGGATATACCTGTCTGTCAATACCAGTTTCATGTTGTTGTGTTGTTTAGTTGCTGAGTTGTGTCCGACTGTTTTGTGACCCCATAGACTTGAGCCTTCCAGGTTTCTCTGTCCATATCATTTCCCAGGCAAGAATACTGGAGTGGGTTGCCATTTCCTTCTCTGGGGGATCTTCCCACCCAGGGAGTTAACCCATATCTCCAGAATTGCAGGCAGATTCTTTATCACTGAGCTACCTGGGAAACCCCAACCAATTTCAGAGTGGTTGAAAAGATTCTATAGGACATTGGAGGAGGAAACGGTAACCCACTCCAGTATTCTTGCCTGGAGAATCCCATGGACGGAGAAGCCTGGTAGGCTACAGTCCACGGGGTCGCATAGAGTCGGACACGACTGAGCGACGGAATGGAATGGATGGAAGCAATAAGTTCACAGTGAGCCCTAAATAAGTGTTCTTTATTATTTTTAACGTCAGTACTTTTCTGCATCATTTCCAGAACCCCTGATTCATCAGAAGGTTTCCCTGACCTCTGGTGGTGAAAGAGATGATGAAAGCAACCAAGGAAGCCCAGCAGAAGCCTGTTATAGGGCTGTGGGTAAGCAAAGGAAGAAACTTTAATCATCTTATCCCCTTCTTATCCTGCTTGAGAATATGACCTGAAAGGGAGGTAAGACGGACCTGCCACTGAAGTAGGACCTTAATCTGTAGCTGTTGCTGCTACTGCTGCTACTAAGTTGCTTCAGTTGTGTCCGACTCTGTGCGACCCCATAGACGGCAGCCCACCAGGCTCCCCCGTCCCTGGGATTCTCCAGGCAAGAATACTGGAGTGGGTTGCCATTTCCTTCTCCAATGCATGAAAGTGAAAGTGAAGTCACTCAGTCGTGTCCGACTCTTTGCCACCCCATGGACTGCAGTCCACCAGGCTCCTCCGTCCATGGGATTCTCCAGGCAAGATTACTGGAGTGGGGTGCCATTGCCTTCTCCTATATTAAATCCAAATTTGTCTGCACTCCCCGAGGAGGCAGATGGGCGCATGGGGCCATAATCTGTAGCACCCCCTCCCTAAGTTACTAACCCCTGTTAAAAGAGGGAATACACATACCTCTATAAATTTTATAAGTAACCAAAAGAATTAGAGGTTCATCTACATTAACAAGCTTCTTTGAGAGTATAAATATTTTCAGCATTAACTCTCTAAATAACACAATAACACATTACTGTGGATTTTTTTACATCACTAGCACTTTGTTAAATGTCTATTTCCATTTTAAACAGGGTGTAGCATATAAATATATTAATAAAAATTTAAATAAAGTCAAAGCATTATTAATTCTTTATAGCTCTGTTTGTGCATCTTCCTCTATCACTAATTTATGAACTTCTTAAGTGCTGGAAGGAACCATATCTTGTTACCAGGAACAAGCATAATTCTTGGCATATAATAGAGGACTGAGGGTCTGTTGACTCAGTGAACGAATGAAAGAATGAGTAAATAAGAAAATGAAATTACTTTCTCCAACTGAAGCTGCCTGCTGGGAAGGAGAAATGAAGACTAATTTTTAAATGTTGAGTGTCTTGTGGGAGGCTAGGCCCTGTATGGTGAGTCATAATTTACCTGTCCCGGAAAATGAGGAAGCTTCAGAAGAGCTCTGAGCATAGTAAAGACAGTCTACATCTGGGATAACCTTGCCACAGTTCTTGCTGGCAAACAACATATAATTAAACTAGGAAACAATTGGGAGGGGGGTAAAAACTCAAGGTTCTGCATTACCTAAAGAAATCTAATATGAATGCCCTTTCCTCTCAACTATATAATTAGTTCAGTCACTCAGTCGTGTCTGACTCTTTGTGACCCCATGAATCACAGCACACCAGGCCTCCCTGTCCATCACCAACTCCCGGAGTTCACTCAAACTCATGTCCTTCGAGTCGGTGATGCCATCCAGCCATCTCATTCTCTGTCGTCCCCTTCTCCTCCCGCCCCCAATCCCTCCCAGCATCAGAGTCTTTTCCAGTGAGTCAACTCGTCACATGAGGTGGCCAAAGTATTGGAGTTTCAGCTTTAGCATCAGTCCTTCCAATGAACACCCAGTATTCATCTCCTTTAGAATGGACTGGTTGGATCTCCTTGCAGTCCAAGGGACTCTCAAGAGTCTTCTCCAGCACCACAGTTCAAAAGCATCAATTCTTCTCAACTATATAGTGACTTACAAAATATTTCCTTCATTTCTCTATCAGGGATGGGTTTTATGGTGTGCAAATCTCAAAACCTAAGCTTACGGAATGGTCTTAATGTTCAATATAAGAAAAACAGCTCATTACTCACAACTGATACCAAGTAATCATTTCATAATCTTTCCAGTAATATCTAAGTGGTTACATGAAATGGTCGCAGCCAGTAGCAGGCAGATCATAGTCTCCAAATTAAAGAATGTCTGACAGGAAATCATTTCAATCATAGGGAGGAGAGCCCAGATTAAAGAGGGTGTGAAACAGGGTACAGAAGTGGGAAGTAGTGTACCTAGAGTCACATCTGAGGAGAGTTCTCAGATTCAATCAAGGTTAAACCAGTGAGGAAAGAAATATGGGTAAGAATAGGCAGCAAGGTCAGTGGGAAGTAGCCAGGTCAAAAAACCAACCAGAGGGACTTCCCTGGTGATCCAGTGGTTAAGACTCCACCGTGCAAAGCAGCGGACAAGGGTCCAATCCTTGGTCAGGGAATTAAGATCCCACACGCCTCAGCACCACAACTAAGACTCGACCCAGCCAAATAAATAAATAAATACTTTAAAAAAGAAGAAGCCAATCAGAGGAGACATACAGTTATAAAGTGAAAGGCTTGGGAAATCTAAGCCTTATTCACTTATTCAGAGGAATTGAAAAAATCCTTGGAAAAGGAATGGTGGCTGAATGGAGGCATATAATGAAATGTTCATTCTGGGGCTCTGGGGAGGTAAAACTGGCTGGCATGTTACCATGGAGCCATATTATTAGAATAATCATGCACTAAAGAATATTTTAACCATTTTCCGGAAACTGAAGGGAGTTCTGAATAGGCAGTTTGAGAATGACGATGATGATGATGATAAAGCGTCCTTTATGTTACAACTGACTAAAGACTGTCAAGCTCACACATTTCAAATTCATATAAAAGTAACTATAAAGAACTCTTGTGAGGATTTCTTAAATTAAGGGGCAGCATAAAATGACATGGGGTTTAACATCAATAAGTTTGGGTTTGACCTCTAGTTTCCATATTTATTGTCATGAATCTTAAGTAAGTCAGTTAACCATCCTGAGTTCGAGTTTCTTTTAAAAAGAAGAGAAAATAAATGGGGGTGGGGGGAAGAAATGGGGAGCTGTGAGGGGCGGTAAGTGGAGCAATGCATCTGAAAGCATTCTGTAAACCAGAGTGCTTTACAAACGTTGGCCTATTCGTTTTAAATTCAGCACTTCATCTCAGCGGAGCAAGGAATTCCACATTTGGACCCACCTTCACTGGAGATTTCTGGAAAAGCTGCTTCTGGTTGCATGCCTTTTGGGCTCTGTGAGCATCCCTCGCTGAATAAAACTTGATGATGGCATAGAATCCAGGACCGGCCACTGCTGCGTTTGGGAAGACTCGGACCGAATACAGAAGGCCGAACTGGGAGAAGACTGTGAACAGAGAAAGCTGTAGGGTGGTCCTACGCTAAGTAAGAGCAGGAAATTTCAAGCCCAGGAAACCAAGTTGCCCATTGCCTTATATTTCCCCCAGCGCTTCGCCACAGGCAACGGTGGTGAGCCTGCAACTCCAAACACTTCTCATTTCACAAACAAGTTTCCCTCTGAACTCCTAAGCTACGAGAAGCATTAGGAGGCAGTGTGAGGCCTGCTGGGAGCTATCTCTCAAAAATCTGTAAGGGCGAGTAGACTGCTCCGGTCGGCTCTAGACCACAGGCGGGCGAGGTGCTGAAGCAGGGCCCCGGGGCTCCCAATTACTAGGGCGCGAGGCGGCTTTCTCCATCCCTCCCTCCACCGCGGCCTGGCTCACTTGCAAGGCCTCGGCCGTGGGTCCAGAGCTCAGTTCCCACACAAGCAAGGTTTTGTCACTCCCTGTGGGAACCGCGAAAGGTACCAATTCCGCCATCCTACTGTCACCGCGCGCGCGCGGGCGGCTCGCGAGCAAGCCGCACGGCGCCTGCGCACGGCGCGCCCGCGCTTTTTTAAAAGGAGAGCGTGACGGGGGCGGGGCCAGCTCTGGGGGAGTGAGACGAGGGCGGTGCTCGGACCTCGCCTTCGCCCCGCCCACTCCTGGAGGGTCTCCGCCTCTAGTTCCCCTTCCGCAGTTCCGTCGCCTGGGAGACCTTGGAGTTTAGTGATTCTGCTGCTGCTGCTGCTAAGTCACTTCAGTCGTGTCCGACTCTGTGTGACCCCATAGACGGCAGCCCACCAGGCTCCCCCGTCCCTGGGATTCTCCAGGCAAGAACACTGGAGTGGGTTGCCATTTCCCTCTCCAATGCATGAAAGGGAAAAGTGAAAGTGAAGTCGCTCAGTCGTGTCAGACCCTCAGCGACCCTATGGACTATAGCCTTCCAGGCTCCTCCGTCCATGGGATTTTCCAGGCAAGAGTACTGGAGTGGGTTGCCATTGCCTTCTCCATTAGTGATTCTACACAAGTGTATTTTGTGGATTGAGTCCAAAGGGTTAGTTTACTGGATCGAATAGTGCTGACTTTATAGCAGCTGGCTTCATCTTCAGACTCCCAGGGAAGACTAGAGTACTAAGTGCTGCTGCTTCTGCTAAGTCACTTCAGTCGTGTCCGACTCTGTGCGACCCCATAGATGGTAGCCCACCAGGCTCCGCCGTCTCTGGGATTCTCCAGGCAAGAACACTGGAGTGGGCTGCCATTTCCTTCTCCAATGCATGAAAGTGAAAAGTGAAAGTGAAGTCGCTCAGTCGTGTCCGACTCTTCGCGACCCCATGGACTACAGCCTACCAGGCTCCTCCACCCATGGGATTTTCCAGGCAAGAGTACTGGAGTGGGTTGCCATTGCCTTCTCCCAGAGTACTAAGTAGTTAGCGGTAAATACCCACTGAACTTTAAAATTTTAGATGTCCCAACTCTGTGGGAAATGACCACCAAAGATGCAACACTTGGACTTAACAGTGTTTGTTTTCATGAGTTTTAAATATGCAAATCAAGGTATAACTTACTAAAGTCTAGTTTGAAATCCTTAAAAAGCTGGTTTCTAGCCCATTTTCCTGAAGTACCCCCAAATCACCTGCCATATTTCTGCACCCCTACCATGACTTTCTCCACTTCAATATATCAGAACTTTAGCCTCACTCATTACCTACTTCTGAGCTCTTTTACTTCAAAAATAGTTGACTTTAGAAGAATAACTTGGATCTTGATACTGTTTCAAATCAATAACTACAGATTTTATTATCCATTTCATTATTTTTTCATTCATTGTATGTGTCTATTTATTCATTGTATCCACTGTTCACAGATGTCTCTGCTTCGCCAGCTGGATTATGAACACCACATGAACAATAGTTACCATTTATCATCCTTTTTCTAGTACCTAGCACACACTCCTAATCTATTAGGTACTCATAGATTAAATATAGGTGGGATTAATCATGAATACATTAACACATTCTTTGCACAAGGAACGGTTTAATAATTCCAAAAAATAGAGAAGCTTCTTTCATTGTGGTCTTCTTGGTTTGCAAATGACAGTCAGGAACCAGGGACCTGGGCCTGGATGGGAACAAGGAGGAAGCCCTAGAAAACCATTTTTCCTGGGGCTCTGGTCAGTTTTATTTGTAAATGGGAGGGGAAGAAAATAACATGAAGTGGAGGCAAGAGGAAGAAGAATTGAAGAATTCCCGAGTGAGGAGAGGAGTTCTGGAGTGACTCCACCACAGGCCTGCTCCCTGCCTCATGCCAGGTGACAGCCTGTCATCCAGTAGGAGAGGGGCCGGCCAGCACAGTGCAACCTCCATTTTACCCTGTGGAGAGAAAGAACAGTGATTCTTGCTTCCTGCTTAGCAGCTGCTTCTTAACACAGGATCCAGCTTTCCGTGAGTATTCCATACAGAGCAATGCCCAGAAACCCCTTTATTCCCAGCTCTCTACTGGGTCCTCCTGTGGCCCCTCTGATTCTTCCTTTAATTTCTGTCATCCATAGTGTTCGCTCTTTCCCCATACTTAGTATACTTCCACATTTCCAAATCCTCAACTCCTTCTGAAGAGGGAGAACACTTTTTTTACAGGGCTGCTGCTGCTGCTGCTGCTAAGTCACTTCAGTCGTGTCCGACTCTGTGTGACCCCATAGACGGAAGCCCACCAGGCTCCCCTGTCCCTGGGATTCTCCAGGCAAGAACACTGGAGTGGGTTGCCATTTCCTTCTCCAATGTGTGAAAGTGAAAAGTGAAAGTGAAGTCGCTCAATCGTGTCCAACCCTTAGCGACCCCACGGACTGCAGCCTACCAGGCTCCTCCATCCATGGGATTTTCACAGGGCTGAGAGTTACTAAAAAAAAAAAATCCCAGGTGTAACTATTGACTTTCCAGGTCAGCCCTAACAGTCATCAATGCCCACTCCTCTCTCTCTCTTTTTGATAAAGTTGCTATGTGCATTCATTAAAAAAAATTATTTATTTGGCTCTGTCGGGTCTTAGTTGCAGCATGTGGGATCTAGTTCCCTGACCAGGGATCAAACCTGGGCCCCCTGCTTTGGGAGTGTAGAGTCTTAGCCACTGAACCACGAGGGAAGCCCCAGTGCCCCTTATTTTGCATGGTGTTTTGGGGGCCTTCAGGCTTCCCTGGTGGCTCAGATGATAAGGAATCCGCCTACAATACAGGAGACCCAGGTTCGATCCCTGGGTAGGGAGGATCCCCTGGAGAAGGGAATGGCAAACCACTCTAGTATTCTTGGTTGGAGAATTCCACGGACAGAGGAGCCTGGCGGGCTACAGTGCGTGGGGTTGCAAAGAGTTGGACATGACTAACACTTCACTTCACTTTGGAGCATGCAAGGCACTTAACTCCTTCTGTTTTCAGTTTCCGGTAGAGGCAGCCATTTACATTGTTTATATATCCAGTTTGAGGCTTAGAAATGTTAAATAATCAACTCAACGTCCACCATAGTTAAGCTGGATCTGCAGCACTCATCCAGCTGATGAACAACACTCTTTTTTATAGAAATGTTGCTGCCAGTTTTGGAGAGAGGGTCCCATGGCAGCCGTGTTTATGTTGCTTTATTGCTTCCATCCCTACAGCTGAATGGAGCCAGGTCATCAGGTCCAAGATGAACCTAACAGATCCTCTCTCTGGACTAGGACTGAGCCTCGTGGGTCTCTATGGTCGTTTAGGACATTAGCCCATAGATTCAGGGCAGACATTGTCTGGTGGACTGTAGATTAGAGAAAGCTGGTCTGCAGAGGGAGTAGTGAGGCCAGGGCACTGAGAGAAGCAGAAACCTGCCAGGAAAAGTCCCCAGCCCTGCTTCCAGCCCTTTCCTGAGGCCTAACTGCACCCCTCACGTGGGCCCAGCAAGACACCTTGTCCTCTCAGCATAAATCCACCCCTCCCCACACACACACCCGCTACTCCCGTCTAGCTAAAGTCCTTCTGTTACTGCAACCAAGAGTTTTGCTGAATATGGCATCAGAGAAAGAGCTAGATCCCAGGTGCTGCTAAGTCAGAGTTCCTGCCACAGGCCCCGTTTTTCTTGACTGTAGAGAAAGTCCTGACCTACTGTCCCTTTCTCTGTCACCACATCGTTCTTAAGGCTCTGCCCACTAACTTCGTCCCAAAGTGACCTCCTCACCAGTTCTTCATCCCCCCTGCTCCGGACACAATCTTTTTTGCACAGTTGATAATTGCGAGAAGATTGGGGCTCAGCAGTTCTGAAAGAAAGGGAGAAAGAGAATACCCATGAAAGTGCCAGGGACAGTCCCAAAGACTGGCTCTCCCTGCAAGGCACCTCCCACCCAGAGGCTGAGAACTTCCAGGCGAGGCATGGCCTCCCTCTCGGAGGCCCATCTGGACATCCATACAATGGCTGGTGGAGATTGGGGGTGACTGGGGAGTAGGGGCAGGAGGGGCAGGAGACAGAGATTTGGGTCTGTTTACTGCCATACGCCCTAGTGGATGGTGATCCACCCCAAGTGTGGAGTTTTCTAGGGAAAGGAAAAGCCAAAACAGGCTGCACGGAGACCAAGGTAAAGTCCTGCCTAGGGAGCGAGGCTCTTCAGGTGAAGAGCCGAGGGCCATTCATCAGAGTTCAAAGGAGGAGATGAGGTCTCCTCCTCATCACAGAGTCATGGACCTGTGGAATCTTCTGAACTAGCCCTGAGGTGGGGACTTTGCACTTGACCTTCGGTCAGACCATTAGCCAAAGACCGCACTACTTGCTGGCAAGAGCTGAGCCTTCAGGGCCATCGGTGTGGCATTTGGCACTGGTTCTATGAGCTTCAGTTTGCTCATCTGTAAAGTGGGGATCATATTAGTTTCTATCACATAGCAAGTTGGGTAAAATGAGCCATGTGTGCAAACTACTGAGTATGTAATACACTCAATAAATGTTGGCTTCTGCACTGCTCTGCTCTACTGACTGTGCAGAGCCTTTCTGGATCTTGAGAGCACCCTGCAGAGCCTCCTGTGGGCATCCAGGGACACAGTCAAACCCCCTGCTCAGTAAAGGAATTCCCTGATTCCTTGAGCCATCCCTCTGGGGGCGTTCCCAGGCTGTGCATGGGAAGGGAAGTCCCGTGAGTAGAGCCTGGTCATCTCTCTCACCTCTCCCACCCTGGGGCCCTTGCCAGACCTTGACAGTCCACTTGGCAATTGTTTTCCGTGTGACTCTGGTAATCGTTGCACCAGTAGTGGCTGTTGATCTGGAAGATGCCATAGTCAAAGCTGCCATCTGTGTTTTCATTTACCTTTGTTATGTTGAAATCACTCTCTACGAAAGCCAGGCACAGCCCTTAGAACAGGGAGAAGAGGGTTTTCAGAGGGGGTGGCCAAGCTGAAGGAGAAGGAAGACGGAGGAGAAAGGGATGGGGAATCAGAAGAAAGGAACAGGGACTGAGAGGCTAGATGGGGCTGGCCGGCCAGAAACATCATCGGCTTCTCCTCCCATTTTACAGTCCGTTCAGCCAGCCACCCATCAGTACAGCCACTCCTGCATCCGTCTGTCCATCCATCCTTTCTGCACTTAATGATCACCTACTGTGTGCCAGAAACTGCGCAAAGCTCAGAGAGGGACGCTTAGCTGGGTCAAATGCAGATGTTGCCTTCAAGGAGCCTATAGAGTAAGAATGCAACTATGGACCTAAAAAACCCACAAGGCAAAATAAAAGGAGAGAGTGTTGTAAGGCAGATATGCACAAATTCTGGGCCAAAAGGAGCTATCTCCATTGTGGAGCGGGATAAAGCTTTTGCACTGGCTGTTCGCTCTGCCTGGAATGCTCTTCCCCCAGACATTTGGGGGACTGGATCCTTTTTTTCTCTTCAGCACTTCTCAAAGTCACCTCCTCAGAGAGGCCCTCCTTGACTTCCCCTTCTACAACAGTGTCACCCAGCGCTCCCCCTGACTTATTCTTCTGCATAGCATTATCACCACCGGAAGCACTTCATTTATCTGTGTGTGTGTTTCTTGCTGCCTCTTCCCCGAGGATGTGAATACTGTAAGAGAAGGAGCTATGTTGAAGTCTGCACCCGCAGTGCCTGAAATCATTCCTGGGACATAGTGAGTGCAGTTAACAATGGTTGAGCAAACATGGAATGTTGGGAAAGCCGTCTTGGAGAGGGCTGCTTTGTTCATTTGACTTTGAAACAACAAAGAGAAGACAGAAAGATGGCCACCGAGGGCATGGCCGGGGGAGGAGGAAGGAGGAAGGTGTAAGAAAATGTCACTCACAGTCCATCAGGGAGTAGCCCTCAAACCCATCCAAGTCCTCCTGGTGTAGCACCTTGGCCAAGTCACAGCGACCGATGAGGTTGGCTTGATTCACAGCAACGAGGCAGCTGACCAAGGAGATGAGCAGTGGGCTTGTCATCCTTGGAGGGGAGGAGGCACGGTGGAGGGTGAGCAGCGGAGGGCCTGCGGGTCCCGGCGTCTCCCAGACTGCCTGCTGGTCTTCTCCTGGGGAATCTGGAGGGGGCAGCCAAATGTCCCCACTCACTCACTGCTCCCCTCCTGGCTATTTCTCTTTCCTCTCATGTATTATTCTATAAATACTGTTCGGTTTTTTATTCCCAATTTAAAATTAACAATGCTGGGGCATGTCAAATAGACATGTGAGCTGGCCTAAAGGGGTACCCACTAGCCAAATCTGGAATAACATTTTTGAGGTAACAACTTTACTGAGATATAATTGACAATATATAATTCACACACTATACACTAATTAGTATACACTTGAACTGAATTAATTTAATTCAGTTAAAGTGTGTAATTCAATCATTTTCAGATTGCAGAAAGTCATTTTCAGAATGCAGTACTGTGTGACTATCACCACAGTCAACTTTATACTGTTTTCATCAACCCAAAAATAAACCTCATATCCATTAGTTGTCACTCCCTGTTCCACTTCCCTCCAGGCTCTGGCAACCACTAACCTACTTTCTGGGCTTCCCAGGTGGAGCTAGTGGTAAAGAACCCGCCTGCCAATGCAGGAGTCATAAAAGATGCAAGTTCGATCTCTGGGTGGGGAAGATCCCCTGGAGGAGGGCATGGCAACACACTCCAGTACTCTTTGCCTGCAGAATCCCATGGACAGAAGAGCCTGATGGGCTACAGTCCAGAGGGTCTCAAAGAACTGGACACAACTGAATTGACTTAGCATGCATGCATGCAATCTGCTTTTTATTTCTATAGATTTGCCTGTTCTGAGTATTTCATATAAATGAATTCATACAATATCTGGTCTTTTGCATTTGACATCTTTCACTTAACATAATGTTTTCAAGGTTCATCCACGTCATAGCATGTACCAGTATTTATTCCTTTTTTATGGCTGAATACCCTGGAGAAGGAAATGGCGGCCCACTCCAGTATTCTTGCCTGGAGAATCCCATGGACGGAGGAGCCTGGCAGGGCTACTGTCAGTCCCTGGGATCACAAGAGTTGGGCACGACTGAGTGATGGCTGAATAATATTACATTGTATGGATATATCACAATTTGTTTATGTATTCATCAGTTTGTGGACATTTGAGTTGTTTCTACTTTTTGGTTGTTAGGAATAATGCTCCTGTGAACATTCATGTACAAATTTTTGCGTGGACAAATATTTCCATTCCTATGGATATATACCAAACAGTGGAATTGCTGGGTCACATGGTGACTTAAAGTGTAAACTTCTGAGGAATTGCTAAACTTCCAAAGTGGCTGTACCAATTTACATTGCAATCAACCATGTATGAAGATTCCAACTTCTCCACATCCTCACCAATACAGTTATTAACTGTCTTTTTGATCAAAGCTATCCTAATGGGTGTGAGGTGGTACCACATTGTGGTTTTGATTTGCCTTTGCCTGATGGCTAATAATGTTGATTGTCTTTTCACATGCTCATTGGCCATTTGTATGACTTTGGCAAAAATATCTTTTCATATCCTTTGCCCACTTTTTCAGTTGGGTTTTTTGTCTTTTTATTATTGAGTTGTAAGTGTTCTTTATATATTCTGAACCTTATCAGATATGTAATTTGCAAATATTTCCTCACATTCTGTGGGTCACTTTCACTCTCTTGATGGTGTTTCTTTGAAAGAAAAGTTTTAAATTTTGATGAAGACCGATTTATGTATTTTTTCCTTTTGTTGCATGTGCTTTGGTACCATATCTGTGAAACCAATGAAGATAATCTAGAACAATTTGGCCATCAAAATAAATGATGATAGTTATTATCTGTGATAACTTTCACTCTATCAAATGATGATAACCCATTGAGTGAGATAGGAATCCATGAGTTCATAACAGTAATAAATAGACAAATGGGTACATAACAGGGATCACAGAGAAGAGGCTCTTTCTGACAAGAAAATGCTGACTGATAAATGTGGAGGTAGGCATGAAGTTGAAAAATCGCCATCCTGAAGCCATCATAGATTGATCTGAGCAAGAAAGAATCAACAGTGGATGCTAAATCAGAGGGAGTGGGAAGCTTAGTGAAGAACTGAGTATGTTCATGGTCCTAAAGTGTCTCCCCACAGATTGCATCTTAGTTGCCTGAGAAAAACAGTAACAATACAATGGAGAAACAAGACAGCATTTTGACTTCAGTCATACTGAGTGAAGAGAATGAGAAATATCTTATGATATCATTACATGCAGAATCTAAAAAGAAATGATAAAAATGGACTTATTTACAAAACAGATACAGACTCACAGACTTAGAGAAAGAACTTATGGTTACCCGGGGGAAGGAGGAGGGCGGTACGGAAAGGGACAGTTAGGGAATCTGAGATGAACATATATATACACACTGTTATATTTAAAATGGATAACCAGCAAAGACCTACTGTATGGCACAGGGAACTCTGCTCAATGTAATATGGACAAGAGGGGAATTTGGGGCAGAATGGACACATGTCCCTTTGCTGGAAATGGAGAAGGAGGAAGGGAAAACATCTTGCCCTGTGATCATACTGCTGCTGTCTTGTTTACACCCTAAGTTGTGTTCAACTCTTTGCAACCCCATGGACTTAGCCCATCAGGCTCCTTCATCCATGGGATTTCCCAAGCGAGAACACTGGAGTGACTTGTCCTTTTCTCCTCCAGGGGATCTTCCTGACTCAGGAATAGAACCCATGTCTCCTGCATTGGCAGGCAGATTCTTGACCACTGCACCACCTAGGAAGCCTTGTGTGTGTGTGTGGGGGGGGTTTCCTTAACTAGGTGTATGTTCCTGAAGGTTCCTCCATCCACTGGCTTCATGAGTCTGGCAGTTTCTTGGACAAGATGGCTACCCTGACAGTCTGTCTCCTCACAAATGTTTTATTCTGTCTCCTGAGACTCACTCCTTAGCAGCCTGAGCTTGCGACCATTCTTTTGCTCCTCTCTCCCGCCCTACAGTTGCCAGATTTAGTAAATAAAATCACAGCATGTCCTGTTATGTTCGAACTTCAGACAAACAATGGTTATTTTTTTTAGTATAAGTGCCTCTCATACAACCTTACTTGGCCCTGACTCAGTGGGACCCTTCAGAGACAGATATCACTGAGCCTTGGAAAGCAGGGAGCTCCATCTCTGCCCCTGAAAGCCCCTCTTGGGGTTCTCCAGGGAAGATGGTGGTTCGGGCAGGTACGCCCCAACTTCCCCTCCCAAAGCTTACCTCTCTCCTATCCCTCGCTGACCCCAGGTCCCAGCCTGCCCAGGGCTTTCCGTGAGAATCTATAGAACAAAGCCTTTTGGGTGGGAGCCTCCTCTTCCTCATGGACTATCCTTTAGCCCCGCCCAGCTCACTGCTCTCCATGTTCTAAAGAAGATGGGAGCACTCAGTCACCCCTGCCTTCTGGAACCCCAGTTCTGTGATGTCACCACTCTCCTGGAAATACTCTGGTCTTAACCGTGCAAACTGGCTCAGTCTTGAGGCCAAACTTGAGGCAGAAGCGGCAGGTGGTCCTGGAGGGATGGGTAACAACTGAGATGAAGACCGCTGGTGGGACAGGGTAGAGAGGGCACATTGTTTTGCTTTGTTTGACCACCTCCCTTCCCTTCTGGGCACAGTAACACCTTTGAGGGAACTCCTTCCCTCATGGGTTTTAGGTGGTCTGATGGTCACGGGGCCCTGCCCTCCAGGTGAGAGGGTTTGTTCGTGTCCCAACCCGTGTATCTTGAACTGAAACTAAGTGGTGAGGCTCAGCTTCTCACTGGAAGCCTTCAGGTGTGGGGCCTGAAGGGGATCTCATGGATACAGCCTATCTGAGAGAATAAGCCTCCTTGAACAGAGAGCAGAGTCCAGACAGGATTCTTGTCCCAGCATCCACCACTTCTGCAGCCTAAACTCACTTTTGCCCTTACTGAAACCCTGTGATTCAATAAATGTCCTTTCTTGTATAAACACATTTGAGTTGAGTTTCTGTCACCCATACAACCAAAAGAGACCTGCTTAGTACAGGTAGGATGGATTAACCATCCATGGAATGGTGACCTGACAACCTGTCACCTCCCCATGAAGGACACACATCTTAGTGTCACTTGTCACCAAGGAAGTCTTGGAGACATTTCCACCAACTATCGCAAAAAGGAAGGGCTTCCCAGGTGGCGCTAGTGGTTTAAAAAAAAAAAAAAAAAACTTGCCTGCTAATGCAGGAAACATAAAAGATACAGGTTTGATCCTTGGGTTGCGAAGATCCCCTGGAAGAGGGCGTGGCAATACACTCCAGTATTCTTGCCTGGAGAATCCCATGGACAGAGTAGCCTGGCAGGCTACAGTCCATGGGGTTGCAAAGACTCAGACATGACTGAAGCAACTTAGCAGCAGAAGCATAGCAAAAAGGAGGCAAGAGAAAGTTTTGTTACTGATGCTCACTTCACCTGTGAGACGGGGTGATAGAGTCTACCAGAAAGGAAGTAGGAGGAGTTTTCTAAGTGGGCAGTGATGCCCTGTACCCTCCACGTCTGGACTTGCCTCCCGAGCGGGGCAGCAGTGCATCGTGTCTTGGGATGTAAAGACAGCAGAAGCTCTGTTGTTCAGTCACTCAGTCGTGTCTGACTCTTTTCAACCCCATGCACTGCAGCACGCCGGGCTTCCCTGTTCTTCACCATCTCCTGGAGCTTGCTCAAACTCATGTCCACTGGTTCGGTGATGCCATCCAATCATCTCATCCTCTGTCATCCCCTTTTCCTCCTGCCTTCAATCTTTCCCAGCATCAGGGTCTTTTCTAATGAGTTGGCTCTTTGCA
Source organism: Moschus berezovskii (assembly GCF_049115385.1). Classification (NCBI taxonomy): domain Eukaryota; kingdom Metazoa; phylum Chordata; class Mammalia; order Artiodactyla; family Moschidae; genus Moschus; species Moschus berezovskii. The sequence goes on from NC_142479.1 coordinate 57,253,057, forward strand.
TCAGGTGGTCAAAGTATTGGAGCTTCAGCATCAGTCCTTCCAATGAATATTCAGGACTGACTTTCTTTAGGATTGACTGGTTTGATCTTGCAGTCCAAGGTACTCTCAAGAATCTTCTCCAGCACCACATTTTGAAAGCATCAATTTTGAATCTCTGGTGGAGGTTGAACCCTGGGAGGAGGGCATTCTCTGGGTATCACTTTATGCAGTACCATTTGTGGCCAAAACGGATGACCCAGAAAACTTCAGATGATCCAAGTAACCTCACCTGTGCAGAATTAGAGCCCTGGGTGACAGGAAAGGCTTCCATAATCCAGGACCACATGCTGGAAATTGGGCCTGCAGGTGGGGGTCTCCTTGCAGCATGAAGTCTTAGAGGAAATGATGGCAGCACTCAGAAAGGGACCATAGGGACCTTCCAGCCCCACTCACCCCCAACTGTGGCACACATGAGCCCTGGATGGATTCCTACCCATTCAAGGAACTGGCACATCCAACCTGGAACCCATGATGGATGTTGTCGCCTGGGGCAAGAAGACATGGACTCTACGTATTACTTGTCTAAATAAATATTTTCAAGTTATAAATCAAGCTAACAAGCTGTTAAATAAAATATTTTCTATCCTCATATTCTGACAAACATTCCTTTAAAAGAATAAAATTTTAAAATGTGTATAAAGCTATGTGTGTGTGTGCTCAGTTGGGTCTGAGTCTGTGGATCCAGGGACTATAGCCTGCCAGGCTCCTCTGTCCGTGGAATTTTCCAGGCAAGAATACTGGAGTGAATTGCTGTTTCCTACTCCAGAGGATCTTCCTGACCCAGGGTTCGAACCACGTCTCTTGCATCTCATGCATTAGAAGGCAAATTCTTTACCACTAATGCTGCCTGGGAAACCCATATGAAGCTACGGCTTATTTTAATATATGACTGAAAATTAGCAAGATGTCAAAGATCAATGAATTTAATTTTTATTCCACGTGTCTGGATGCTCTGTTAATGGACTAATAATGTCGGCATGGATAGTAAGTGTATACATAATTCATAAAGGATTAAAACTCTTCCATGAAATTTATTTTCTTATCTTCCTTTCAGCACAAACACTAGTTATATTACTATTATCAAGACTTTTAAATATATTTAAGAATTAAAGACATAATTATATTCAAAGTGCATAATTTTAAATATATTTTCATCAAAAATATAAATTTATGTAAAAAATGTACTAATTTTTTCTGTTTTCCAAAAAGTTAGTTTATTTAAAATATTGAAAAGAATCTAATAATTTGAAAGTCAAGGGCTTTCCTGGTGGCTCTGTGATAGAGAATCCACCTGCCAATGCAGGAGACACCGGTTTGATCCCTGGCCTGGGAAGATCCCACATGCTATGGAGCAGCTAAGCCCGTGCACCACTACTACAGAGTCTGTGCTCCAGAGCCTGGGAGCCGCAACTACTGAGCCTGTGTGCCACCACTAGTGAACCCCCCACACCCTAGAGCCTGTGCTCCCCAACAAGAGAAGCCGCCGCAATAAGTCTGTGCACTGCAGAGAGTAGCCCCCGCTCGCCGAGACTACAGAAAAGCCCGAGCAGTAACAGAGACCCAGCACAGTCAAAAATAAACAAATAAATAATTTTCTTAAAAGTCAAAATACAAATTAGAATGAATGTACATTATATGTTTATATCAAAATTACAGAGATCCATTTTATTCTACTCTTTGGAAGTTTAACTACACTTTACTAAGTAACTTTGGCTTTTAAAATTTAACTTAAATTTTATTTAAATTATAAATTGAATTTAAAACTTAGAGTAACTTTTCAAATTAAAATGTCAAAATTCATAAGTCTAGCATTTAATGTCCATCTTGCTGCCAATGTAAAGAATTAGTATTATATTATGTCTGAAGTCTAGACCTATATGAAAACGTAAGAGTAAGGTGCAATGTGAGTTTTGCAATATTACAAACATTTCCTCAGCTTTTTACAGCTGAGGTAAATATTGTACTAATTCATGGATTCTTCCAGAACCAAGAATAGGAACACAAAAATAAGGAACTGTACACTCAGCACTACTAGCAAATGATATCTCATTGTGTTCAAACCTATTGCCTTCAGGCTACCTGAGAGGAAAGCTCTGAAGAGTTAATTAATTAGTCTTTTCTCTTACCTAAATACTTTTCCGCTCAAAGCCTCTCTGAACTTCAAAACAGTGCCCAGCAAGAGCCATTAAGTTTTCACCAAAACATAAAACAGGATCTATATTGTAACATTCAATAAAGCTTTAAAAATGGTCCATATAAAAATATCCTTAAAAAAAAGGCTGTCGTCACACACTTGGAAGTCCTCCAAATCCTGAGCAGAAGGGCATGTGGAAAATGATGAGACCAAAAAGGATGGATGTGGATGACAAACATCAGAGACTTAAAGTGGGACAAACACAACAGAGCTGCAAAAGGTGAGTTTGCAGATCTGACATGAAAAGATAGTCACCAGTGAGACATATTCAAACATATGTTCATAAGGCTGCATTTTAAAAATTATTTATTTATGTATTTTTGTTTGCGCTAGGTCTTCGTTGCGTGTGGGGGCCTTCTCTAGTCGCAGCGAGTTGGGGCTCCTCCCTGGTTGCGGTGTGCAGGCTTCTCATGGAGGCGGCTTCTCTTGTTGTGGAGCACAGGCTTAGGGTGCACGGGCTTCAGTAGTTGCTCGGTGGCATGTGGAATCTTCCCAGACTAGGGATCAACCCTGTGTACCCTGCATTGGCAGGCAGATTCTTATCCCCTGGACCACCAGGGAAATCTAAGGCTGAGTTTTTTATTTTATTTTGAGGCTGTACTTTATGGTTTTTCCCGTGGTCGTGTATGGCTGTGAGAGTTGGACTGTGAAGAAAGCTGATCACCGAAGAATTGATGCTTTTGAACTGTGGTGCTGGAGAAGACTCTTGAGAGTCCCTTGGACTGCAAGGAGATCCAACCAGTCCATTCTAAAGGAGATCAGTCCTGGGTTTTCATTGGAAGGACTGATGCTAAAACTGAAACTCCAATACTTTGGCCACCTCATGCGACGAGTTGACTCACTGGAAAAGACTCTGATGCTGGGAGGGATTGGGGGCGGGAGGAGAAGGGGACGACAGAGAATGAGATGGTTGGATGGCATCACCGACTCGATGGACATGAGTTTGAGTGAACTCCGGGAGTTGGTGATGGACAGGGAGGCCTGGCGTGCTGTGATTCATGGGGTCGCAGAGTCTGACAGGACTGAGTGACTGAACTGAACTTACTCCACAGAAAGTATACCTTCTCAAATACTTCAGGAATAATTACAAAACTGATTATAAACTAGGCTAAAACTATTACCTCAAATTGTCCCAAAAGGAGGAATTATATCAGCTCCATACTCTGGCTACAATTTAAAAACCTCAGTTTCTTATAACTTTAAAAGAAACACATACACAGACACACATACACTTTTTATCCCCTGAATAATTATTGGGTCATTGGCAAATTATTAATAAAATCTGGAGTAACAGCTTTCTAAAATGAAAATGACGTTAATATATCATGTCTGAAATTTATTTAGAAGTAAATTCATAGTCTTAACTGCTTTCATTCAAGTAAAACAAATTGCGTGTTTGACTCAAGAAGTTAGAAAAATTAGAAAAACTTTCCCAAGGAAAACAGAAGGAAGCAAAGCATAAGAATAAAAGCATAATATATTTAATTGAGGGGTTCCCTGGTGGCTCAGATGGTAAAGAATCTGCCTGCAATACAGTAGACCTGTGTTTGATCCCTGGGTGGGGAAGATCCCCTGGAGAAGGGAATGGCTACTCACTCCAGTATTCTTGCCTGGAGGATTCCATGGACAGAGGAACCTGGAGGGCTACAGTTCATGGGGTCACAAAGAGGTGGACACAACTGAGTGACTAACACTTTCACACTTTCATATTTAATCAGATTCAGGGGAAATGTTGGGTGACAAGTTAAAAATGGAGTTAAGAAACAGCAATGAGAGAATCTGCATATTATGTGTCCCACTTTGGACTTTGGATTCTTCTCTGTAGCACTAGTGCAGTGTAAGCTAAATTCTTCAAAGTTTCTGGGGTAAATTCCTTGCAAGTACAGGTCACTCTGAAGCTACAGGTCACCACAAAACTCACTAGGCTGATTATCCAAGACGGTAGAATAATTGAAGGTTCTAAAGCTTTGTTACTTCAAAATCATTGCCAAACATTTTCTCTCATAAAATCATGTTCTGACTCAAGAAGGCCTCCAGTGGGACAAAGAGGTACTGTTGCCAGCTGCTGGCCGTGAGAGCATGGGTCACGGAAGGAGACTTCTGTTTCTGCTCAGGAAAGTGCAATGGTAGCTTCTAGATTGCACTGTGAAACACAGGATGACTCAAATACAAACATGCCTTAAAAAAATCAAGTACAGACCTCAGTGAGCTCATAAGCCTGAGTAATTAACATTTCTTTATTTACTTGGCTGCACCGGGTCTTGGTTGTGGTACGATGGATCTTTGATCTTCTTTTCAGTATGTGGGTTCTTTTAGTTGTGGCATGCAAACTTAGTTGCAGCTTGTGGAATCTAGTTCCCTGACGAGGGATTGAACCTGGGCCACCTCCATTGGGAGTGCGGCATCTTAGCCACTGGACCACCAGGGAGGTCCCTGAGTAATTAATAGACTGGAGAAAATTCCACAGTGGTCCACACCGAACACACCAGTCACATAATTCAAAAAGTAACATGCCACCCTAATGATCAGTCCTCTGAGAAATGAATCCACTGAACTAAAATCTGCCTGTTTCTACCTTCTCTGCTCAATCTCAGCGCCCATGTGTGATCCACACAGCATGTACCCTCCTGAACGGAGTGGTTTTTGGAGCCAAACCAGCCAAAGTTTCTGGCAAAGAACTGGGCTCGTGTAATTTCACGTATAGGTAAAGCCTGTGACCACATCATTGTATGTTTTACTGTTCTCATGCATGAGCATCTGCTTGGGACTTATCTATTATTTTATTACTTTCCTTCTGTTTCTTTTCTATGTGATAGCTAGGGCATAATGCTCCTTTTTAAATTTACCATCACTCTGAATGGATAAACACGTCAATGAAAAGAGAAGAACTATTGATTAATTCATTGAATGGATAAATTTCAAAATAATTATGCTGAGTAAAAGAAGCCAGACCAAAAAAAAAGTATATACAGATTTCATTTATAGAAAACTTTCAAAAATGTGGACTAATCTATAATCTTTTTAAATTATAGAAAGCATGGGGGGAATTCCCTGGTGGTTCAGCGTTTAGGGCTCCACACTTCCACTGCAGGGAGCAAGGGTTTTATCTCTGCTCAGGGAACTAAGATCCCACATGCCTTGTGGCATGGTTAAAAAGATAAATAAATTTTTAAAAAAATTACAGAAAGCAGAAAGCAATCATTAGTTGCTTGGGGACAGGGGGTAGAAAGGGGGACAAGGAAATTTGGGGGGAGTGACAGAGATGTTCACCATCTTGACTGTGATGATGGGCATGGATATTCACATAAATAAAAAATTTATCAAATTACACCCTACAAATATGTCATTTATTAGACAGTGTCACCGACTTGGCAGGCTACAGTCCAGGGGGTCGCAAAGAGTCGGACACGACTGACCGACTAAGCACAGCACAGCGAATCACTGACTCAACGGACATGAATCTGAGCAAACTCTGGGAGACGGTGAAGGGCAGGAAAGCCTGGCACGCTGCAGTCCAAGGGGTCACAAAGAATGGGACGTGACTTAGCGCCTGAACAACAACCTCAATAAAGTGCTTAAAATCTTTAAAAACTATTATCATTACACAAAATCTATTTTATGACAAAGGAGTTATGGGTCTGTCATGGTTGAAACCCCCCAGCATCAGGAAAATCCAGAAATGGGGGAAAACTTTCCCCATACTCCGATTCTCAGGCCAACTCTCTGTGCAATTTATCCAGTGGCCACTAGGGGCCAGCAACGGCCCATGTACAGGAAGTGGGGCTGCAGGGGTACCAAGGTAATTGATTGATTCATTAATCAATCCATGAGTCTGACATGACTGAGAGACTGAACAACAACACAAAATTATTTATTAGCTGTATTTTTTCTTTTGCATTAGCTGCATATTCCCAATACATCTCAGAAACTGGCTGTTGTCTGCCCCCTGGGGAAGGTACAGTAGGCATTGGTCCTGCTGTAAATGTCCAGAGAGCAGCCAGCCTGTCAGGTACAAGGCAGGAGCCACAGGTAAGAGGATGAGAGGGAAGAGGGAAGTGGCAGGGCTCACTCTAGGAGAGCAATTGGAGCAGCAGGCTGTACACCACTCTCGCCAACACAATCCTGCAGGCAGCATGGATGGGGAGCACCAGCAGGGTTGCAGGGTTCAACCACTCAGGTGGGACCGGGGCAGAACTCCAGCACCCAGGGGGAGAAAGGCAGGACCCTCATCCTCATATTGGGCAGGTGACCAAGGCTAGAACTCAGGCCAGGGATCAAACTCAGAAGCCCTGGGACTTACCTGGTGGTTCAGTGGCTAAGACTGCGCTCCCAATGCAGGGGGCCCGGATTCGATCCCTGGTCAAGGAATTAAAACCCACACGCCGCAACTAAGACCTGGCACAGCCAAGTAAATCAATAACAAGTATATATATTTGTTTAATCAGAAGCACTGAGTGTTCAGTTCAGTTCAGTTGCTCAGTCGTGTCCGACTCTTTGTGACCCCATGAATCACAGCACGCCAGGCCTCCCTGTTCATCACCAACTCCCGGAGTTCACTCAAACTCATGTCCATCGAGTCGGTGATGCCACCCAGCCATCTCATTCTCTGTCGTCCCCTTCTCCTCCCGCCCCCAATCCCTCCCAGCATCAGAAGCACTGAGTGTTAGCTAGGCTTAAATTGGGGTTGAGAGGAATAGAAAACCCCAAATATCACTGGCTTAAGCAGAGTAGAAGCTCATTTCTCTCTCATGTTAAGACACCCCCAGGGAGTCAGTCTACTACCAGTGAGGTGCCCCATAGTGCAAAGGAGATGAGAGAAAGGATCTAGTTTCCCCTGTCTTGTTTGCCTATCTTCAGTCATGACTTTGCTCCTTGGCCCAAAACAGCTGCTAGGACTCAGCCTTTCCTTGCCATATTCCAGGTAACAAGAAAGAGGAGGGGAAGAAGTACAATCTCCTTTTTTTAGGGCATTTCCTAGAATTGTGCAGACTACTTCACTTACATTCTATCGGCCAGAACCAGACCTAGCTGCAAATGACAATGGGAAATGCAGTCTTGATTTCACACATTCACGGATGGGCCCAAATAAAAATCAGAGAGTCTATAAGTGAAATCAGAGAACATGTCCCAGGGACTCAAATTATGATATAAGGCAGAAGTGAGCAGGGGGCTCACACTTAGACACAGGTGCTGGGGTATAGCTGTTTCCATCTCTGCTGCCCTAGGTCCCAGGGCTTGGGTGGAATGGGGTCACATGAACTCAGTTGTGGGGAGGGAGGAGGAGTTGAATCCAGCCACAGGACCTGACTGTCCCTGAGTACCTGCCACTGCTGCAACCGGGGGCCTTTTCCAGCTCAGTGCAGCATCAGCCCTGGAAGAACTGTCTGCTCATTGTCAAGGACAGGCACAGACTCAAAGGCCGACAACTGCTTGATGCTGTGAAAGGAATTCTCAAGATGAGTCCAAGGGTCACAGCCTGCCTTCTCCCAGGAGGCGGCGATATGGTTGAGGACAACTGGCTTTTTTTTTTTTTCTTTACTTAAAAAATAATTTCTAAAAATTTATTATGAAATAACATGGAAAAGAAAAGTACACAAATCATAAGTGATCTTCACACACACACACACAACGAACACACCTAAGCACCTAGCATCCAGATCAAGAAGTAGAACCTTACCACATCCACAGAAGACCTGAAGGTTCCCTTCCAGTGACTCCCTATTCACTCTCCTCCCACCTCCACCCTTCCCACCCCATACCCTTCAGTGTCCACCACTATCATTAGCCTTTAAAAATCTCTCTGGGCGATTCCATAGTTAATGTTGAGAATCACTGCTTTTGTGAAAACAGTTCTCTAAATTGGCTGTTCATTAGAATCCACTGGGATAGAAAAGGGAACAGAAACAGCTGCTAGAAGGCAGTGTGGTGCAGTGGGGAAACCTGGGGACCAGACAGACCTGCCAGTTATCAGCTGTGTGACCTTGACTGAGTCCCTCCCTCTTACCTGTGAAATGGGGATAGCATCATCCCACACCCAACAGAGCTGAGGCTGAGAAACAGAGGATGCAAGCCTGGGCAGATGTAGGGTCCAAATATGGCAGCTACAGTTGTCATTTTTATTAAAGGTGAGCAGCCCCAGGAAAACTGAAAGCCCTTCTTTCTGTATGCAGATGGGACGCCATCTGGGGATGGTGGAGACAGGCTATGCTGATAAGAGGGTCAACAGGTTGGTAAGAAGCCCGGGTCTTTCTAGGGAGTCCAGGAAAACTCCACAGACAGCAGAGATTCCAAGCTAAAGCCAATGAGAGGTGGCCCACGGTTAGCACAACTGCAACAGCACTGGGGACCGGCAACTGTAGATGAACTTGGGCTAACCCCTTCTCCTTCAGCAAGATGAGCAAGGAGCTGACTGGCTGCAGACTGATTCTGAGAGCTGCTTATGGAGAAAAATGCAATGTTGTCGAGCACCTGCTTTGTGCCAGACGTTGCCCATTCATGTCTTTAATCTCATGAGGTGGACAAACTCATCCCATTAATCTTTTTTTTTTTTTAAGATGCATTTGTTTGTGGCTGCGCTGGGGCTTCACTGCTGAGCGAGGGCTTTCTCCAGTCACGGTGCGCGGGGACTGCTCTTTGTTGCAGCGCTTCTCATTGCTGTGATTTCGCTCTTTGCAGAGCACGGGCACTAAGGTGCCTGGGCTCAGAAGCTGTGGTGCACAGGCGCGGCATGTGGGATTCTCCAGGATCAGGGATGGGACCCATGTCTCCTGCATGGGCAGGCAGATTCTTAACCACTGGACCACCACGGAAGCCTGCACCCCGTTAATCTTGAGGGCCCTGAGGCCTAGAGGCAGCAGCGACCGCCTAACTCACAGAACCCAGCTGTCACCAAGAGGCTGGGACCTGCCTCTCCACTGGGCTGCATCACCCTTATGGGTGTGGTGTGTACACAAATGACCTGTGAATACCTTGATTAGATGCTCATTTCTCTTTTTTTTCCTGAAATGAAAAGTATATGACTTTTTAAGCTGATGACTTTATCTTTTTTTGGTACTTATTACAAGGTATAATATTCACTTTAGAACATATAGGAAATACAGATAAAAGAAAAATATTAAAGTATCTTACACAGAGGTGAGCATATCTATGTTTCACACTTATTGTTCATCTGTGTGAGTCTGTGTGTGTGTGTGTAGGCAGAAATTTACCAAAAAGGAGTCATGAGGTATACTCTGTTAGATAATTTGCTTCTCTTCACTTAACAATACAGTTGACCTTGAACAGCACAGGTTTCAACTGTGCGGATCCATTTATTGCAGATTTTTTTCAAAACAGGGCAGGTTCTGTATCTGTGGATATGGAGGACTAGTTACGGGACTTTAGCATCTAGGGATTTTTGTATCTGAAGCAGGTTCTGGAGCCAATTCCCTGTGGAAATGGAGGGATGACTGTAAACAGTGGTCATATTTCTATGTCATCGAATATTTTTCTCCAACAGTGGCACTTGTTAGAAGCCCCAAGGAAAACTTAACAAGTATTCATGTCTGGGTTCCACCCTCAGGCAGATTTAATTGATCCAGGATGGGGTTGGTCCATGGGACTTTTAAGACTCCCCAGGGGGTTCCAATGTGCAGTCAAGCTGGAGCACTCCTTGCCACAGCCTCACTTTCCCATGGTGGGCTTGCATTTTCTTTACTGAAGGGATATGCTGTAATTTGACCAATTCCCTTCCTTGGACATTCAATTTGGTTCCATTTTTTTCAATATTAGAAACCAGGGGTTAGCAAACCTTTTCTGAAAAGGGCCGAATAATGTTTTAGCCTTTATAGGCTATAAGGCGTCTGGTTAACCCTGCCTTTGTAGCACGAAAGCAGCCACAGACAATGCATAAAAGAAGGAACATGGCTGTGTTCCAATAAAACTTTATTTACGAAAACAAGCAGTGGCCAATTTGGCCTCTGAGCTATAGTTTGCTGGCTCCTGCTATAAGCAGTGCTGTTGTGAGTATCTTCGAAACTACACCTTCTAGCATAAAATGACTATTTTCTTGGGATGGTGATACCGTTTACTTTTAGAAGTAACACCCCTTCCAAATAAAACTTGAACTAGAATTCATGTAAACAACAGGTAAGAGGGGCATCTTGTTAGTTACATATATTTTATAAATTCAAATGTACATTTTCTTTTTAAAAAGTCAGGGGTTGTAGATCATAGTTTTGGTTTTGTTTCTGATCAGCCCCAGCACCTGTGGCATTCAAGTCAAAGTTTTTAGAACCAACCAAATGTCTCTATGAAACCCTAGTGCTCCACAAGGAATACAGTTTGAAAACCATTGCAGTGTGATAAATTCTTGGAAATACAGCTGGTGGAAGGCCTGAACCATTTCAAAGAAGCTTATGGAGACTTCCCTGGCGGTTCAGTGGTTAAGACTTTGTCTTCCAATGCTGGGGGTGCAGGTTCCATCCCTGGTCAGGGAGCTGAGATCCCACATACCTTGCAGTCAAAAAACCAAAACATAAAACAGAATAAATATTGTAACAAATTCACTAAAGACTTTAAAAATGGCCCACATTAAAAAAATCTTAAAAAAAAAATGAAAGCAGCTTGTATATGTCATTTCAGCTGTCAAATGACCCAGAAGAAAGAGGGAAAAAAAGACATGTTTCTAATATTCAAACAGGTGTGAACAGCTTCCTGTTGTCCAATTGGCTTTGCAGGGTGAATGTTTTAGACACTGGTTCCTAGTGTGGTGTGAGTCACTTACTTCCCTTGTCTCATCCCCTTCAATGATTTGTAGAAGGTTCTCCAATGTTCTCCCATTGCACATGCTCATTATGGCTTTCAAAAACATCAATAAAATGATTATCTTATTCTCTTTTTTCTTCTAGTCTTACTGAGATATAATTGACACACAGCACTGCCTAAGTTTAAGGTGTACAGCATAATGATTTGATTTACATACAGCATGAAATGATTATCACAATAAGTTTAGTGAACATCCATCATCTCACATAGATACAAAAGAAAAAAACTTTCCTTGTGATGAGAACTCTTAGAATTTATCCTCTTAACAACTTTCAAGTGTAACATACAGCAGTGTTAATTATATTTATAGTGTACACTGCATCTTTAGAACTTCATTCTCTTTTTTTAAAATATTTGTTTTTTAATATTTTTTAATAGTGTGTGTGGGTTTGTTTTTTTTTTTTTAATATTTGCCAGGTCTTAGCTGTGGCATGTAGGATCTATTTTCTGACCAGAGATCATACTCAGGCCCCCAACATTGGAAATGTGGATTCTTAACCACTGGACCACCAGGCAAGTCCCCTCCCTGCCCACTCTTCAGCCTTCTCTCTCGACACTCCGCAGCGCTGTAGCCTCACCCCTGGGTCCCTGCGACCACAGCCCTGGGCTCCCTCGGGTTTCAAAGCCACAGTAGATGCTGCTTCCCCTGTAGATTGCTCTTTCTGCCCCTTTTGTCTGAATTTTCCCGTGTACATTTTCTGACTCAGTTCTGTCACTGTTCCCCTAGCACATCATACAGAACTGTGAGTGGCCAAGATCACTGTGCCCAGACAGTGGGAAGGGTTGGCTGACTCATGTGGGATGCTGTGGGGTTCTTCCACTTGACCCCAAAGCAGCCCTGGTCCTCCCCTTCTCTTCTCCACAGTCTGCGATATTCCCCACAGCATCTGAGCTAAACAGGGAACCACCGACTCCCTAGAGCCTTGTCATTAGGAGCTGGCATTTTGCTGCATTCCCCCTGTTGTGATGACTGGCATTGAAGCTGGTGCCAAATGGGCAACCCAGAAGGATCTTTCTCTTCCTTTTTTCCTTCCTCCAGGCTTGTTCTTTAGGCTTGAGAAGCCAGATGCTTTGGGGTTTAATTACACGCTGCAGTTAGAAGCACAGAATGTCAGAGCTGGAAAGGAAGAACCTTATTATAAATAATCACTGCCAGCATTTATTGAACACTTACTCTGTACCAGGCCTGTTTCCAGGCATTACCCCGCTTACCCTTCCCAACAATTCCAGGAGGCAGAAACCATTATCACCCCTATTCTGCAGGGAAGGAAGCAAAAGGTTTTTGGGAGATTAAAGGGCATTTCCCAAACTGTGCAAAGTGATACACAGTGGCCAAAAACAAAAGTTTATTCTGGTTTTTCCACAAGATGGTATGGAAAAGTCCAAATGAACTATTTGGCCAATCCGTACTAGTTGCTGGTGAGGAAAAAAGTATCCCATTGTTACACAGCACAACCTGGATCACCCTGGGAAAGTCACAATGCACATCAGTATTCTAAAGGCTCTGAGAAGTCCTGTAGTGAAGAAACCTGTTGGGATCAGTGTCACTTCTGTGGGTACCTCACTGGGACTGGTGATCCAGAATACACAGTTTGGGGAATGCAGATCTTACCCTTGCTTCATCTTACAAATGGGGTAAGAAAGGCCTAAGATGATGGCATCTGGTCCCATCACTTCATGGCAAATAGGTGGGGAAACAATGGAAACAGTGACAGACTCTATTTTCTTGGGCTCCAAAATCACTGCAGATGGTGACTACAGCCATGAAATTAAAAGACACTTGCTCCTTAGAAGAAAAGCTATGACCAACCTAGACAGCATGTTAAAAAGCAGAGACATTACTTTGCCGACAAAGGTCCATCTAGTCAAGGCTATGGTTTTTCCAGTAGTCATGGATGGATGTGAGAGTTGGACCATAAAGAAGGCTGAGTGCCAAAGAAGTGATACTTTTGAACTATGGTGTTGGAGAAGACTTGAGAATCCCTTGGACTGCAAGGAGATCCAACCAGTCCAAACTGTGCTGAGTGGTACACAGTAGTAAAAAAAAAAAAAAAAGTTTGTTCAGTTTTTTGTTAGTATCAATTGTCAGGTGGACCTATCTGAACTAAAATGTTTAAATCCAAAGGTATTTTACATTGTCACCAGTCCCTTCTTTCCAAAAAGGTTAATAAAGTGTTCCCTGCATATTATCAATTCTATCAAAACTATCAATCGAACTATCAAAACTGTCAGTCCTAAAGGAAATCAATCGTAAATATTCATTGGAAGGACTGATGCTGAAGCTGAAACTCCAATACTTTGGCTACCTGATGTGAAGAACTGACTCATTAGAAAAGGCCCTGATGCTGGGAAAGATTGAAAGCAGGAGGAGAAGGGGATGACAGAGGATGAGATGGTTGGATGGCATCACCAACTGAAAGGACATGAGTTTGAGCAAGTTCCAGAAGTTGGGGAAGATCAGAGAAGCCTGGCGTGCTGCAGTGCATGGGGTCACAAAGAGTCAGACATGACTGAGTGATTGAATGACATCAACAAGAAAGGCCCGGGTAATGCTTGAGGTACAGACCAGTCACAGATTTTGGGCCCCATGCTCTCTGCACATCCCTTCCAGGAAACAGAGAGTGGAGAAACGACAAACCATGACCCATCTGGCTCCACTTCCTGTTTTTATAAATACGGTTTTATTGAAAATGATCAGATTCAGCTCCCTTGATTTACAGAAGAGCCAATCAAAGCCCAGAGAGGATAACTGATTTGTCAAAGGTCACGCAGACAATTCAGTTCAGTTCAGTTCAGTCGCTCAGTCGTGTCCGACTCTTTGCAACCCCATGAATCACAGCACACCAGGCCTCCCTGTCCATCACCAAATCCCGGAGTTCACTCAAACTCATGTCCATCAAGTCGGTGATGCCATCCAGCCATCTCATTCTCTGTCGTCCCCTTCTCCTCCTGCCCCCAATCCTTCCCAGCATCAGACTCTTTTCCAGTGAGTCAGCTTGCCGCATGAGGTGGCCAAAGTATTGGAGTTTCAGCTTTAGCATCAACCGTGAACTTCCAGATGTTCAAACAGGTTTTAGAAAAGGCAGAGGCACCAGAGATCAAATTGCCAACATCCGCTGGATCATGCAGAAAGCAAGAGAGTTCCAGAAAAACATCTATTTCTGCTTCATTGACTATGCCAAAGCCTTTGTCTGTGTGGATCATGATAAACTGTGGAAAATTCTGAAAGAAATGGGAATACCGGACCACCTGACCTGCCTCTTGAGAAACCTGTATGCAGGTCAGGAAGCAACAGTCAGAACTATACATGGAACAACAGACTGGTTCCAAATAGGAAAAGGAGCTATGTCAAGGTTGTATATTGTCACCCTGCTTATTTAACTTATATGCATAGTACATCATGAGGAACGCTGGGCTGGAAGAAGCACGAGCTGGAATCAAGATTGCTGGGAGAAATATCAATAACCTCAGATATGCAGATGACGCAGACAATTAGGGGCAGAAATAGATTCTAGATCTAAAACCAGAAATAGATCTCCAAAGTCCAGGTATTCTCTGAAACACAAATCAGACAGGTGGCAGGAGGTGAAGTGTGAAGTTCCTGATACCTGTGACATCTGCTCACAAGTTCTCCACTGTACAGTACTTAAAAAATACTTCCCGCTTTCTGCTATGGCACCAACACCCCCTAAGGCATTTCTCTCACTGCTTTGGGCAAAGCCACCTTCGCAGGAACAGTCAGGCTCCTCTGTCCTCCACTCCGTGTGCATGAACAGAGTAGGGGCCAACCTCGAAATCTCTGGAGGGGCAAAGGCTGAACAGGGCAGTCCATGTTTATTTAAATTCTGTACCAGATGCAGGAAATCATTATTAACTTCCCCTTTGCCAATGTGAAACGTGAGATCATTTGGACAGGACCTGGGCATAAAGCAACCTTTGCCCACTCCAGGAAGTTTGCCAAATGAATGACTAGCATAAACAGGAGCCCCAGGGCAGCTGTTTGAAACCACTTCAGAAAATAAATTCCTTTCAAGGGTTCTTGGGCCTCCCTGAAACAAGCTATGGTACAAGGGTTACCTATCGAGATTTCGTGCATGTGTAGTCATGTAGCAATGTAAGAGGTGGACCATAAAAAGGCTGAACACCAAAGAATTGATTTCGAACTGTGGTGCTGGAGAAAACTCTTGAGAGCCCCTTGGACAGCAAGGAGATCCAACCAGTCAATATAAAGGAAATCAACCCTGAATATTCATTGGAAGGACTGATGCTGCAGCTGAAGCCCCAATACTTTGGTTACCAGATGCAAAGAGCCAACTCACTAGAAAAGACCCTGATGCTAGGAAAGATGGAAGGCAGGAGGAGAAGGAGAGGACAGAGGATGAGATGGTTGGATGGCATCCCTGACTCAATGGACATAGTTTGAGCAAGCTCCAGGAGGTACTGAAGGACTGGGAAGCCTGGTGTGCTGCAGTCCACGGGACTGCAAAGAGTCAGACACGACTGAGCAACTGAAGAACAGTATGTTCCTGTGTACAGCTGAATATGCAAATAAAGTCATTCTGACCTCTTCATTAAAATGCAGGGAGCACTTTACTATAAGGCTGACAATGTAAAATACCTTTGGATTTAAACATTTTAGTTTGAATAGGTCCACCTGGCAGGTGATACTAATTGGGGAGGTTTGATTAATCTCTGAATCTAGGGGAGGAGGTGTCTCACCAATCCTGGATGGCCAACGCAGGCCTGAGAGCTCAATGTTCATCTAGAAACAGCTGCGGGGACAACAGGGGCCTCTGGGTGGAGGTTCTTCCTGGGGCAGCCAGACTGCCCAGATGGCCTTTCCAGATCTGGGAGAGGCAGGCTTGTCACTGAGGTGGAGGGTAAAAATAGTGCTGTGTGGGAGGCAGCTGGGCCCAGAGGCACTGGCTTCCTGGTTCTAGGGCGGAAGACAGCCCGCAGACATGCACCTTCTTGGGCTCCTGAAGCCCCTCCCGAGTCCTGGGGCCTGGATGGGGGGCGAGCTCTTTATTCACCATTCGTCCCCTCGCCCTCCCTGCCCCGTGAGCAAACAAATCGCTGGAACTGGAATGAGCTTGGGCTGGTTTATAAGGTAGCTAAGTGCTGAAATTCTGGCTGTGCCAGTCACCAGCTCTGTGACCTCAGGCAAGAATTTCTCCTTTCTGAGCTTCCATTTTCTCATCTATCCACAGAGGCTCACGGTTTCTCTCGGTAAGGCTTGCTGTGAAGATTAAATAACAATTTCGACCCTGCAACCTCATTCTTCTGCCTCTCTCCCTTCCATCAGTTGCTTACCTTCCTGCACATGCTTTTTTTTTTTTCCTTTTTGACCTCACCTTGTGGCATGTAGGATCCTAGTTCCCCGACCAGAGATGGAATTCACACCCCCATGCGTTGGAAGCGTGGAGTCCTGACCACTAGAATGCAAGGGAAGTCCCTCCAGCACCTTCTTCAAGAGTGGCTCTGAGGCAAGCCAGCTGCACGTCATGAGGACACTCAAGCAGCCCCTCGGGAAGGTCTACACAGCTGGGAACTGAGCCTTCGAGACAACAGTTGTGTTGAGAAATCATGTTAGAAGTCAATCCTCTACCCACCACCATGGAGCTTTTATGTGACCCCAGCCAACCCCTTGACTACAACCTCATGAGAGACCCCAACCCAGACCCACTCAGCTAAGCAGCTTCTGGTTTCCTGGACCTCAGAAACTATTGCGAGATAAGAAATATTTGCTAAATTTGAGGGTGATTTGTGATGCAGAGATAAATAACGTACTTACCTTTCAGGGTTACTGTATGAATTTAAGAGTTAATGCAGGGCTGCCCTAGTGAGTGGCTCAGTGGTAAAGAATCCACCTGCCAATGCAGGATCCCTGATCTGGGGAGATCCCACATGCCACGGAGCAACAAGACCTGAGCCCCACAACTACTGAAGCCCATGCACCTAGAGCCTGTGCTCTGCAACAAGAGAAGTCACCGCAATGAGAAGCCCAAGTTCCACAGCTGCAGAGTAGGCCCTGCTCACTGCACCAAGAGGAAAAAAAGCCCGTGCAGCAATGAAGACCCAGCACAGCCAAAAATTAATTAATTAATAATAAAAAGAATTGAGGGCCCCAAAGAGCTTTAAAAAAACATATAGTTAATGCAAGGAATTACCTGGTGGTCCAGTGGTTAGAAGTCTGAGGTTTCACTGCAAGGGCACAGGTTCAGTCCCTGGTCAGGGAACTAACATCCCACAAACTGCATGGTGTGGTTTTAAAAAAAAAAACAAAAACAATCAAATGGCAACCAGACTTTCTGGGACCAGTGCCTCCAGAAAGGGCAGAAGGAAGAAGCAGAAGGAGGGAGTACCTGGCTGGGTCCAGGCTAGGTAGGTCCCCACTCCTGAACTCTGGGGAGGAGTCTGACACACTGAATATACAGACAATGGCCAGACTGTATATAAAAACAGCGCTCTGATGCACTACCTATATCAACAGCCCAGGAAGCCAAACCACAACCCTTGTAGCAACCAGCCCCAAACAGCCAGACATTGATCAATGACAAGTTTCTCTAATTTTGCCCCCATTTTCAATATAGTACAAATTGGAGAAAGTTAAATATGCTCCCCTAACCAATCACATGGGACACCCCCCGTCTAGTCTGCCCACCAACACATTTTCCAAGGCATCAGTCTCCAATCAGGGCATATATGAAGCCTACCATTCCCCCTGCCTGCACTGTAAAGCTTTCCCACTCCTCTGCCTACCTTTGTGTGTCTGTCAAACTCGAGTAAATATGGCTGACTCCCTTGCTATAGCAAACTCTGGAAAAATAGACTTTGCTCATTCTCCTTTGGGTGATCTTTGCCTATTTCCACAAGACCAAGTTCTCTCTCTCCCTTCCTCCTCCCAGGTCATAAACAACATTTTTCTCTCCCACCAGGTGTCCAGAGAAAGCTGCTCAGGAATGATGGGGGACAGTTACAACTGAGTGTAGCTTTGGATGTGGTATATAAACACAATGGAATATTACTCAGCCATCAAAAAGAATGAAATAATTCCATTTGCAGCAACATGGATTGATCTAGAGATTATGATATGATATCTATGACATCCCTTATATATGGAATCTAAAAAGAAATGATACAAATGAACTTACAGACAAAAAAGAAACAGACTCACAGACTTTGTGAAGGAGCTTATGATCGCAGAGTGGGAGAAAGATGGGGAAAGGATAGTAAGGAGTTTGGGATGGACACGAACACGCTGCTATATTTAAAATGGATAACTGTATAGCACATGGAACTCTGCTCAATGTTATGTGACAGCCTGGATGGGAGGGGAGTTTAGGGGAGAATGGATACGTGTAACTGTATGGCTGAGTCCCTTCGTTGTTCACCTGAAACTATCACATTAGCAGACGCAAACTATTATATAGAGGATGACTAAACAAAAAGGTCCTACTGTATAGCACAGGGAACTCTAATCAACATTCTGTGACAAACCATAATGTAAATGAATATGAAAAAGAATATATTATATATATATGTAGAGCTGAGTCACTTTGCTGTACAGAAGAAATTAACACAACATTGTAAATCAACTAATTTCAATAAAATTAAAAAAAGAAGAGTGTAGCTTTGGAACAGGATAGATCTAGGCTCAAATTGTGACTCTGATGCTTAACTAGTTGTGTGGGTTTAAGTAAGTCAACCACTTTGAGCCTCTATGTCCTCACGCCAAGGATACATTCACTGTAAGAATTCAGTGAGGGACTCCCTGGAGGTCCAGTGGTTAAGGCTCTGTGCTTCCACTGCATGGGGCATGGGTTTGATCCCTGGTTGGGGAACTAAGATCCCACATACATGCTGAACGGTGTGGTTCCAAAAAAAAAAAAAATACTCATTGAGGTAATATATTTGATGCACTGAGCATACAATAGGTGCTTAATAAAGGAAAGGTCGGACTTCGTAGATGGCATAAGTGGTAAAGAATCCGCCTGCCAATACAGGAGACAGACACAGTTTCAATCCCTGGGTCGGGAAGATTCCCCTGGAGGAGGAAATGGCAACCCACTCCAGTATTTCTCACCTGGAAAATTCCATGGACAGAGGAGCCTGATGGGCTGCAGTCCATGGGGTTGCAAAGAGTCAGACACGACTGAGGATACACAGAAAAGGCCAGCCATCAGCCTCCTCAAAGCCTCTTCCTGAAGTAGGCAGGACCCTGTACCCCACCTTTACTTACCCTCCCCACCTTTCTGCGCATCTGGCAGCTTGGCTGGATGGAGTCTGTCATGGGCTAAGCCCAGGGTACATCAAAGCTCAGTGGTTTGTCTCAGCAGGTTGGACAAAGGGCATAAGAGTATTTCTCTAAAGAAATCCAACTGGTCAAAAGCAGAAGAGAAAGTGTCCAGGCCAGATACCATTCTCATTCTGCTCTGTCCTGGCCCTGAGGGGTAGTCAGGGCAGGGAGACTCCTGCCCAGAAAACTCTGAGTGCCCTTGTGCCTGGCTGTGTTCCTAGGACTGAGGAGGTGATCTGGGTCTTTCTCTAATTTCTCCTCTATGTGTGTGTATGTGTATCTGGGCATATGTGTCAGTTTCATTTTTAAAATGAAAAATTCAATAGCTTCGCAGGACACAGACACACAAATTAGTGTTCTGCTAATAATGAGGGGGTGACTCTGAGAAGCTAACCTGCTGGAGACAGCCTGAATCCCCTCCCTCCAATTTGCCAGGCTCTTTCTTTCCGTCCACGTTTCTCTCCTTCTCCTGCCATCCCTGGAATCCAAGCCTCCAGCCAGCCATCTTTTGCCTAGACTGTTGCAACAAGTCCTAAATGCTTTCCGTTTTTCCTTTTGATTCAACAACCAAAGAATACAAGGGTGAGAAATTATCCCCTATCCCCTGAATTCACACAATGATTTTTAAAATATTGACAATGACCAAGGCTGGGAGCAATGCATTCTTTCTCCCAGTGGAAGGCTGGAGTGGAAACTGGTACATTTCTGGAGGGCAATTTAGTCAGATGTAATTTACTGATTCTGCAGGTCCATTTTCCCAAAATATGATAGAAATAAAAAATTACAGGACCTGTACAAAGATTTCTTACCAAGTTCCTTATGGTAATATTGTTTCTGATGAAAGAGAAAGAAAAAAGAAAGAGGGAGAAAAAAAAAAGAAAGAACAGAAACAAATCAAATATCCAAAAATAGAGACTTTGGTTCAATAAATTGTAACAGTATAACAATCTATACTTTGAAACACAATTCCTTCTCTGAAAATGATGTCGCAGACCAGTAATTCTCAAAGTAAGTCCAGGAAGAGCAGAAAGAGCATTTGTTTGAAATGCACAGATTTACTGATTCGGAAACTCTGGGTTGGGCCCAGGAATCTGGGTTTTAACAAGTTCCTGTTGTAGATGAATATTCTTTACTACGAAAGAATAAACTGGTAAATGACAAAGGATTACAAAACAGCATGTACAAAACAGTATGTATGAACAGTGCATCCTTATTCTGAATATATATATAGAAACACATAGAAAAAGGCCAGGAAGATTTTGAAGCAAGGCGGTAACAGGGACACTCCCTGGGTAGTAGGATTATGAGTTTTTAGATATTTTTCGTTTTCCGAATGTGTACTTTCTAACTAGTTTACAGTAATGTGGCTTTGTAAAAAGAAATAAAGAAAAAACGCAATAACCTATTTTTAAGTTAAGAAAAACCACGTGGGGAGGGGTGGGGACGAGGTGGGAAGGAGGCCGAGAGTAGTCCTCATATTTATGGTGGGGGCGAGGCTGGGACGACCTGCGTCGGGGCAGTGGGGTTCGGCAGCCACCCACGGCCACGGCCCAGTGAGGGGGGATGGGGGATACGGCGCAGAGGAAAGGAAAGGCCGCGCTGCGGGGAGAGGATGGGGTGGGGGTGCGATTCTCTGCAACTCCTCTGACATCTGGGAAGGCTTACCATGACCTCAGTAAAGAGCGGAGAAGAGATTTAGGGCAGACTTCAGGAAGAACTTAACTGCAGAGAGCATCAAATCCCAGAAGGGGCTCCTTGGGGCGATTTTTCCCGGCTGGAACAGACCAAGGATGCCTTGAGGGTGTCGAGCTTCGCCGACTGAGGGCGGGGCTGCCCTGATCTCCCGACCCCTTCCAACCTTGGGACCCAGGCGGAGATGCGATCGCTGCGGGATCTCCCACCTCCCCGAGGATGCGGCCGGGCCTGGGGGAGCTGGGGGGGAAGGAAGGAAGGAGAGGGGGCGGGGCCGTTGCTAGGGGAGGGGCGGCTGGGCGGGCGCCGAGCGCAGTCGGTGCCTGGAGGCGCGCTGGGCTCTGCGGCTCCTGCTCGCGCGAAGCCTGTTGCTCGCCTCTCCGGGCCGCCGCTTCCCGCCAGGTGCCCCGGGGCCGGCGGCCGGAGCGGGTGAGACACACCGGCAGGCCCCCGCCCTCTCCCTCTCCCCGCGCACTGGTGGACCCGGGCTTCTCCTAGAGCGCCGCCGCCGGAGAGCCTTCCGGTGCGCCCCGGACCGCGCGCCGAGACCCCCCCGGGCGCCGAGCGGCGATGAACTCGACCTTCCTGAACCACAGCGGCCTGGAGACAGCGGGTGGCTTGGGCGGCGGCGGCGGCGGGGCTGCGCTGGGGAACCGCAGCCACGGGCTGGGCACGTGGCTGGGCTGCTGCCCCGGGGGCGCGCCGCTGTCCGCCAGCGACGGGGTCCCCGCGGGGCTGGCGCCGGACGAGCGCAGCCTGTGGGTGTCGCGCGTGGCGCAGATCGCCGTGCTCTGCGTGCTGTCGCTCACCGTGGTCTTCGGCGTCTTCTTCCTGGGCTGCAACCTGCTCATCAAGTCCGAGAGCATGATTAACTTTCTGATGCAGGAGCGCCGGCCTTCCAAAGACGTGGGCGCTGCCATCCTGGGGCTGTACTGAGCGCCGCCTCTGCCCGCCCTGTCAGCGCGCTGGAAGAAGACCGAGGAGAGCCCAGGACCCTAGATCCTCCTTCCCGAGCTCTGCTGCCGCCTCCAGGAGGGCAGCTCGAGGGTCTCTCCCGACCCCTCGCCCGCAAAGCGCCACGCGGCGCCAGCCCCCAGGACACTGCAGGACTCCAGGCGGCGGCGCGGGAAGAGACTTCCACACCAGACTGCGTGCGGTCCAGCCTTGGTGGGCGGGATGGGGGTTCTTAAACGTTTTGTTTTGTTTTTTTAAGTTCTCGGCAGGGTGGTGGGAGAGGCTGTGGGAAGCAGCTTGGGGCTGAGGTCACTCGCGTGGGAATTTTGTGTGTATGTAGGTGGGGTGGAGTGGGGGCCAGTTCCGAGCAGCATGGCGAGGTGGGGGGGAGTGCAGTTGTGGATGAATCTGAGTCACTGAGCTTGTTGGGTTTGTTAGCCTGATTTCACATTTGAGAAGAGATCTTATAATAAAGCTACAGCCGTCGGGGGCTTCCTCTGTGGGGTGTTGTGTGTATGCTGAGGCGTTTGTTGCAGGCGGGGGCGGTGTGTAACCTAGGAGCCAGCACGTTAAGCAGGTCACAGAAGGCCTGGGCCCCCGGACTGGGCAGCTATGGGGGATGGTCAAGGTCTCCTGAGACCCTACTCCAAAGCTGGGAAGAGGGGGGAAAGTGCCCATTTTCTACTGCTGTCAGCCCGGGGAAGGCAGGTCCTGCAAGGACGGCTGGACAGCTGGTGAGGTAAATTAAATCATTGGGAAATTTGAATCTATTCTGTGAGATGGAAAAAATAAATAAATCAGCGACTTTAATTCAAAAGGGAGAAAATAGCAAAAACAATACACCAGGAGAGTGGACAATTGAAATGTAATTGGGGTGTGGGGAGAGGTCTAGATGGAGGTGAAATTTTCACGATAGGGCCAAAAGCCCCAGCTCAGGGCTTGTTTGACTCACTCTTGTAGAGGGTAGGTGAGCAGATTCTGAAGATTTGCCTTTGCAGTGTGGGGAGAAAGGGTGTGGGGGAAGGGGGATGTGAGCTTGGGAGAGGGTGTTGTGGTTTAAGGACCCAGGATGTTTACTTATTAAAATTTTTTTGGCTGCAGCCCTTGGCATGTGGGGGGGAGACCATGATTCCCCCCACCAGGGATTGAACCCACACCGCCTGCACTGGAAGGTGGAGTCTTAACCACTGAACCACTGGTGAAATCCACACCCAGGACATTTAAAATGGAGCAAATGGCCTCCAATGCACCTGGGTTTGGGGAATTTGGAAACTGCCATTATGAGATTTCCCCTGCTGCCCAGAACCCTGGCATCTCTTATAGGTGCAGAATTTCCATAAAGCCACGTTAAGCAGTTAGAACTTTGGCACTCACTGGCCAAGGGGGAATGAGTGGCTCTACTGTCTGCAAGTGTCTGGTCTGGGGAAGAACTGAGCCTGGGGTCAGGGGGGACAGAAGGAGAGAACGCTGGGCTTTGTGGCCCATGTATCCCCCTGAACCCTAGTGCCAGCCCAACTCAGGCACCCTGGTGCTTGGAAGATTTGAGGGGAGTGCTCTAGTTGATTTCTCTCTCTCTTCTCCCTTCCACCATGTGTGGAGGTAAAGATGGGTGAGATGGAAGGGGACTGAAGCCTTACTTGGCTTTAGGAAGAAATGTATAAGGCACAACTGAAGCAACTTAGCATACACACACGTACAGGGCACACTAACTCATGTCTTCAATACTAGTTCCATACGAGGTTGGGGGAGAGCAGGGTATCTCAACAGAAGCGTAGATGCTCACTGATTATGAAGGACCCAGTATCTTCCTGGTTCCTGAGCCCTCCTGTGTAAACAGAGTCATCAACATCAGCCTGTGTCACCTTCCCACCCACCCCCACCCCACCACCCCAATCTCAGACCTGGGAGAGTTCAAGTTCATCCAATTAGGCCAGTCCAGTAGAGGCTAGGGGCCAGAAACTATTTATAAAGGATAGTTTATAAATAGTTGTGATCCATACTTTTGGATGGATCAAATTTGGATGGCTCCATTTGATCCACAGTGTGGAGAATGTTCTGTTGATGGCTTGGGGTGATTTGCAGGCCTGATCTGGGGAGAGCAGCCTTGAGTAACGGGGGCAACCTGAGTATGTAGCTTTGTGTAGCACAGGTGCCTGGAGCCCAGGGTGGCGAGATGGCCTGGAGAATGTGGTTCAGAGAGCTGCAGGCATTCACGGAAAACCCAAATGACCGGAAAATGGTAGTTTCGGGAGGGACGCTGAAACTTAGTTTTCTGGCTGACCGAGTTGGAGCGAACAACTACGAGAACGTCCCTCTGATGAAATGGATCTACGACTGGGGCAAGAGGAGGGGATTTAAGAGTTACGTTTCCTGAATTTGCTGAAAAAGGAAAGCCTCAGTGGGGAAGCTTTGCAGGATTTTCTCACTGTAAAGAAGAAAAAGGACAACGAGGATGTGCCTACCAACATGCCTGTTTGTGCCCTCCATGACCAGCATGCCCCCGTGTGCAAGAAGGGACACACAAAGCCAGGCTCAAGCCCCAAAGAGGAAAACAGCAAGTGTGAGTGGGGTCCTGGGAAGGAGTGGAGCGTAAGAGCTCATTTTTTGTCCATCTCAGTTCTCCCGAAGCCCTGATGTCCTGCAGTGTGTTTACCAGAGTTGTCTTATATAAACCTCGGGGGCGGGTACACTTAGTTACGTAAGAGGAAGCATCATGCTCTGGGGAAAAAGCAGGAGTAGATCAGAATCCTGAGGCTGGGGTGTGGGGTGCTGAATCGAGAAGGGGTCTAGTTCTCCAATGCCCTCCCCCTACTCCCCATTGCTGGGCAGGGAAAGATCTTCCAACAAAGGCTGCCCAGGTTTGAAGGGCCAGGTCTCTGGGGATCCTGGGTTCAGAAAAGAAGTCCTGGACTGTTCTTTGCCATCCTAGTCACCCTGCTTCCTAGCCCCGTGACTCTGGGGAAGTAACTCAACCTCTCTGTCCCTTAGTTTTCCTTAGTTTCCTCTGTGCCTTAGCTTCCATTTGCAAAGTGGAAGCCACGGACTTCCCTGGTGGTCCAGTGGTTAAGAGTTTGCCTGCCAATGCAGAGGGACACGTGTTCCATCCCTGGTCTGGGAAGATTCCATGTGCCTCCGGGTAGTTCGGCCCGTGTGCTCCAACTACTGAAGCCCACACACCCTAGAGCCCAGGCTTGGCAACAAGAGAAGCCACTGTAGCGAGAAGCCTGCACACCGCAATTGGAGAGTAGCCTCTGCTCGGTGCAACTAGAGAAAGCCCACGGGCAGCAGTGAAGACCCAGCGCAGCCAAAAATAAATAATGAATAAACATAAAATGGAAGCCATAGAGCCCATAACTCCCATGAGATGATGAGTTTAGGTAGCCAACATTGTGCCTAGCATGGAATAAACAGCAAACAACCAGTCCATTCTAAAGGAGATCAATCCTGGATGTTCATTGGAGGGACTGATGCTAAAGCTGACACTGCAATACGTTGGCCACCTCATGCGACGAGTTGACTCACTGGAAAAGACTCTGATGCTGGGAAAGGTTGGGGGCGGGAGGCGACGGGGACGACCGAGAATGAGATGGCTGGATGGCATCGCCGACTCTGTGGACATGAGTTTGAGTGTACTCCGGGAGTTGGTGATGGACAGGGAGGCCTGGCGTGCTGTGATTCATGGGGTCGTGGAGAGTCGGACACGACTGAGCGACTGAAC
Organism: Moschus berezovskii; assembly: GCF_049115385.1. Classification (NCBI taxonomy): domain Eukaryota; kingdom Metazoa; phylum Chordata; class Mammalia; order Artiodactyla; family Moschidae; genus Moschus; species Moschus berezovskii. Next base: position 57,278,758 of record NC_142479.1, read on the forward strand.
TGAACTGAACTGAAAGATAATTACTGTGACTGTCGTGATTTTTCTTTAGGGTATGAACGCTTCCCCAGCAAGATATATTTGGTTCTCTGAAAAGGGATCCTGGACAGAAATCCAGTAACTTATATCTGCAATGTAATTTGTTGTTTTCAAAGCACTCTCATAAGCAGGATAAAAACAATGTGTATCACATGTCTAGCCTGCAGAGCGAGAACTGAGCGCCCACCCCAGAGAGGACGATTTCATCACTGCTCCCATTTTGCATGCTCTTGTTTGCTGTCCACAATAGCGTGGGGAGTAACAGCAGACACTCTCCCGTGTGCCAATTTAAGGAGAGGAAACTAAGGTTCTGTTTAAGGGCCTTGCCCCAGTTCATCCTTTGTACCCATGTCTACTGGGAATCTCCGGGGCCAGATACTGTGCAGGCACCAGGGTGAGCAAGGGGATGGCAGAGCTGGAGTCTAGCCTGGCCTGCAGCCCCGGAAGCCCCAGATTCTTGCCGCGCTCCTCAGGGCAGCTAGCCCTCGTGTACTAAGCTAAGGGTCTCGGGGATGAGGTCAAACCATTCACTTTCCTCCTTCCTTTGAGCCAGGACTGGAATATTTGGGGTCAGTTATGCCCTCACTAGTAAGAGAGGTCCCCTGGAGTGGGAGACAGTAGGAAGGGCTTACATCACAGCATCCACTTATTTTCCCACTTGTTTGTCTGAATCGCATTCACACAGAGCCAGGCTGGGCTGGCTTCCAGGAGTTGCCCTGCCTGATCTCTCCCGAGACACCCACTCGGCAGCAGACCAAGAGCAATCTGGAGTGTTAGGGAGGTTTTGAAGGGAGAGGGAAATGTTAGAAGGGAGAGGGATACGTGAGAAGTGGTGGACAGACAACAATGGCCACAGCCAACATTCCAGTGTCGGGGGAAAAGGGCTGTGTGTGTAGTTTATATTGGGTTGGCCAAAAATTTCGTTTCGGTTTTCCATAAGACTGTATGAAAAACCCGAATGAACTTTTTGGTCAACTCAATGCAAAGGAATTTAGTAGGATCTCTGAGTAGCATCCCTTGAATACAGCTCATGGTCCTCTCTTGTCAATCAAGATCTGACCAGGTACATGGGATGTCCAGAACCCCGAACCCCAGCTCAGGCCATGCCAAACCAGGCAAGTGTCCAGGACTCTGAGAGGGCAGCTGAAAAGTGAGGGGGTTTTCCTGAGGCAGTACCTGCTTACCCCTGCAGCTCCATGGTGTGACAGAACTCCATCACTACACTACCCCTGAGGATCACAACTGCCTTCTCTGTGTGTGTATTTTCTGTGACAGCAAGCATGATGCTTTATTTTGTTTAGGGACATCACAAAACTGGGTTGAACTGAAGACACAGCCTCTGCTTTCAAAGAGTGTCATGGCTCATAAGGATCAAAGACATATAATCAAATAAACAAAACACAAGGCACGTGAGCGCTCACTTCAGTCAGATGCAAATAAAATTTCACAGTAATGATTCCCTTTTTAGGTGCTAATATTGCCATTTAGTGAAGATCTTCCACATGCCAGGAATAGTGTGGAGTACTTTTCATATTTGATCTCATAATCCTTTCTGATTTTTTCATAACCCAGATCTAATCATTCCTGCAAGGCAGAGATTGCTGTCATCTCTGCTTAAGAGAACAAGGCTCAAATTGTTTAGGTCATTCCTCTGAAACCACAGTTAAGAATCCATAGAACCAGGGACTTTCCTGGTGGTCCAGTGGCCAAGACTCTGGGCTCCCAATGCACGGGCCCTGAGTTCAGTCTCTCGTCAGGGAGCTAGATCCCACATGCCACACAACTCAGAGTTTGCATGCTACAACTAAGACCCAGCACATCTAAATAAATAAACTAAAAAAAAAAAAAAAATTTATAGAACCAGAGTCCAAATTCAAATCTGGTGGTGGTGGTTTAGTTGCTAAGTCATGTCCAACTCTTGCAACCCTACAGATTGTAGTCCACCAGACTCCTCTGTCCATGGGATTTCCCAAGCAATAACACTGAAATGGGTTGCCAATTCCTTCTCCAGGGGATCTTCCTGACCCAGGGATCGAATCTGGGTGGATTCTTTACTGACTGAGCCACCAGGGAAGCCTTAAATTCAAGTCTATCTGAGATCAAAAGATATTTGACAGGTTAAAGGATAGTTTGGGGGTTTGGGATAGACATGTATGCACTGCTATATTTAAAATAGAAACCAACAAGGACCTACTGTGTGGTACATGGAACTCTGCTCAGCGTTATGTGGAAGCCTGGATGGGAGGGGAGTTTGGGGGAGAATGGATACTTGTATATGTATGTCTGAGTCCCTTCACTGTTTATCTGAAGTTACCACAATATTGTTAATTAGCTATACCCCAATACAAAACACGGAGAAGGCAATGGCAACCCACTCCAGTACTCTTGTCTGGAAAATCCCATGGGCGCAGTCCATGGGGGTCACTAAGAGTTGGACACAACTGAGCGACTTCACTTCCACTATTCACTTTCACGCACTGGAGAAGGAAATGGCAACCCACTCCAGTGTTCTTGCCAGGAGAATCCTAGGGACGGGGGAGCCTGGTGGGCTGCCGTCTATGGGGTCGTACAGAGTCGGACACGACTAAAGCGACTTAGCAGCAATACACAATTTTAAAAAATTTAAAAGAAAGATATTTGGAAGGTGAAGAGCTGGCATATTTCAAGATTTTGATTAAAATTCTGAAATTAAACCATGCCTTGATTTTTCTGTTTCATTGTTCATGATATGGGGATTTTCGTGAGCACTTCTTACTTTTCTTTGTTGCAGAATGTGATGGTGACTCCTTAGTCAAGAAATAGCTTTGTTACTGATGATGAAAATAATGAGGAAGTAATGAATGACTAACAACCATCATTAAACAGACTAAGTTGGCAAGGAAAGCTACCCAAAGCACTAAAAGGAGAGAGAGAGGGTTAGGTCTTAATCGTGCCCTAGATACTCACTCCAGCCAGCTCTATGTCATCATAAGCATCAGGATAGTAGAGAAAATCCATAGCATTGCTGGGAAACAGAAGGGGTGTCCTTGTGGACTAGAAACCACAAAGATCTCCTGGGAGATATGTGGCAGATTAGGTCATGTTGAAAGGGGTGCCCACAACCCACAGATCACGCAAGTTAAGGTCTGCCACCAAAGAGGGGAACAGCTCTAGGGGTGCCCCAAACTGGGCTGCATGGGCAAGGGAAACAAGAGGACACTCTTGGGGTGCTGCAGAGGCTGCAGTCAGAAGAATCAGCTCCCTCTCTCCTTGCCCCAGCACTTCTTGCTATCAGAGGCAAGTCTGAGACTTTGTCATCCGCAGGACACCAGGGACAATACAGAAAAGGAGACATTTTTTATGGCCATGGTGAGCTTCAGATACACTGATCTGTAAAGTCCAGAAGAGGTTTGCAATGACACTCAGAGGGCATATCTGCCCCAAAGACCGCTCTGGGTCCTTGATGCTGTGGCCCATCTATGCTGAAACCTGCCTTGTTATACTCCTGACTGCATACTCAGAATATGAGATGCTTCTAAAAATGTGGTTTTACATTAATTTTTCTGCAGTGTATGTATCAGCAGTCACATGTGTACATTCCCAGAAGCGTGATCTGTAAAGTGATCCAATGAATTGCCATGGAAATGAAACCTGGAATGAGGTTGCCATGGCAATGAAACTGTTTCTATAAGGCCACATCACCTTGGGGAAGTAGTGAGCTCCCATCAAAGACTTGAAGTTTAGGGGCCAAATCACAAACCTTACCATCAGGGCCAGGTGCTCTTTCAGGTTTTTTTTGCCTCTCCTTTTTTCTTTTCTTTTCTTACCATCCCCAAAGAAAATGGACTTAAATTTTGAAGACTTGGATTCAAGCTCTGGCTGTATCATTAGTAAGTCATGAGAATCAGGTATCTGAGGGCCCTGAAGAGGTACAAGGAAGTGGGCTGCTGGCCTTCCTTTCTTTTGACCTGTCATGTGACTTTCTTTTGACCAGTCATTCTATCTGTTCCTGGGTTTTCTTCCATGCAAAGTGAGTGGCTGGACTCGAAGATCATTCCAGTTCTTTTCTCTCTCTCCCATGACACTGCCTTGAGGGGCAACTGATCTCTCAAGTAAATTACTCAATAGGTCAGAGGAGCTGTCTGTGGTGCTGAACATCTGTCCGTTGAGCTCCTGGGTCATGTCTTGTTGTCAATAGATCCTGGTTATTCTCAGCACTTCTAGGGTCTGGTGGACTCAGGAGGCCTCTATCAGGAGTTTGGAGACCTGCTTGAAGCTGGAGAGAGACTCCAGAGAGTCTTGGAGTTCAGAGAGCACTGGAAGAGGAATCTGGAGAGGGTCTGATTCTGATATTTGCTGTCAGTGGGTTTTAGATGAAGTCACGCCTTCTCTGTGGACCTTTGTTTTCTCATCAATGAAGCTAAGATGGGGACTAAGATGATCCCTAACACCTGATGGGCCTATAAGCTTGCCTGGGCTATGGCGGGGAGGACAGCCAATAAAGATTCAACCCTTCCCCGTCTGTCCCAAGGCTCGGGCTTCTCTAGTGGGGCTGAGGATGAGGAAGAAAGCACGCTCCCTTGTTAGGAACATATGTTCTTTCGTCTGGAAGAAAAGACAGGCAGTGAGCAGACGTAGCATTTACATTTTCTCAAGTGACAACTGAACACTGAGGATGATTAGTGCTTGTTATGTGTCAAAACTATAATAAAATCTCCAACTTATATCCTCTGCCTACTTATCTGATCATCTTTCCAGAGTCTGCTTCACTCTACAGTAGCACAGGATGAAAAAGACAAAGAAAGGAAAGCTCAAAGGGAGCTCACCCGCTAAGGGACACAGACACCACAACTTGATCTGAAACACCTTGTGTTTTTCACCCTTCAACGCCCCCACTTGTCAACATAAAGGGGTGGTTGGGAGTGTGGGGTCCATAATCAAGAAGGGCCTTGATACAAGCCCTGCTTCTGCTCCTTATTAGCTGTAAGACACGCTTTCCAAGCTTCTGTTTCTTCACTGGCAAAATGGGGGTTAATGCCACAAACCTCTGTGTTGTTGAGGGATGAAATAACATCATTTCTGAAAATGATTAGCAAGCACAGTGTCAGCACACATTGAAAGTTATTGTTTTATTTATAGCAGCATAAAAAACTACCACCCAAGTTTTATGGTTTAAAATGACCCCTGTTTTGGGACTTCCCTGATGGTCCAGTGGTTAGGAATACATCTTGCAATGCAGCGGACAGGGGTTCTACCCCTGGTCAGGGAACTAAAACCCCACATACCACGTGGCAACTAAACCCACAATACTGAACCCACATGCTCTGGAGCCCAAGTGCCACAACTAAAGAGTCTGTGTGCCACAACGAAAAATCCCACATGCCACAACTAAGATTCAATGCAGCTCAATAAATAAATACTAAAAATAAAATAATTGTATTATCTCTCATGGTTCTGTGGGTTGACTTGGAATCCATGGGTCAGCTGGGAAGTTCCTCAACTGCATGTGCCATCAGCAGGAGCTGCAGTCATCTAGGGGTCATCTGGCTAGAGCGTCCCAAGTCTGGTGCCTCGGTGGGGACAGATGGGAGTCAGAGCTCAGCTGGGATGGCTGAGATGGGATGGTGCTTCTCTTCTTTCCTGATAGTCTCATGGAATCTTCTTTTCCATGCGGTTTCTCCACATGGTCTCTACAGCAGAATGGCTGTACTTATTTTTGACACATAGCGGCTTTCTTCCCAAGAATGTAGAAGCAGAAGATTCCAAGCCCTCATAAGCCTTAGGCTCAGAAGTGGCATATTTTATGCCACATCCTAGTTATCACTATGAGCTCCAGGGCCAGTCCAGACCCATTGTGGGAGAAGAGACTATATAAGGACATCAAATCTGGGAGGCACGGCTCATCGGTGGATGTTTTTGGAAACCAACTACTACATTGATCAATGCTGCTACTGCTACTGCTGCTAGCTAAGTCACTTCAGTCGTGTCCGACTCTACACTGATCAATAAATGAGTTTTATTATTGAAATTCCAAGTATGCCACTACCTTATCTCATCCTCAGACATATCACCTCTTACTGGGTTTGCACAGAGTCATTGCACACGTACTTGTTAACTGTATAATCTAGGGCCACGTGGTTACTGCCCCAACTAGTTCCCTGGGACATGTGTCAAATTCTGTTTCTCACATATCATCCCACAGGCCTAGGACAGGGCTCTGCATACAACAGGTATTAAATAAAGGCTTCACACTTTGTTGGATATTGATATTTCCTTTATCAACTTTATTTTGGTTAATATTTTCTTTGTGTATCTTTTTTTTCAATCCTTTCTTTGCAGGTTTCTCTGGCAATATATTTTAGGTTCATAAAATATAGCCGGATTAAAACATACATCATCTTTTTACTGGTGTGCTTTCTCTGGTTTCATTTCTTGTGATAACCAATCTATTTGGATTTATTTCTATCATCGTATTTAGCGTTCTGTTTTTATTACTCTTTTTATTTGCTTCCTCCCCCCCCCCTTTCTTTCATGCCTTGTACTGGTTTGGAAGTTATGCATTTTATTTCTGTTCTTATAGCAGCTACCTGCAATTTTTAATAGCATCTTTGATGAAAGAGTCTGAAATTAATCAATATCTCTGTCTTCATCCTGGACAAAACAAAGACTTCAAATGTTTGAACTCTGATTTCCTCACCCATCTACCAAGTTTTCTTCTCTAGTATTTTATTTCCACCCTGTTTTTTTAATTCTCCCCAAAGTAATCATAAATATGTCTTTTTTTTTTTTTTTGGCCACACTATATAGCTTGTAGGATTGTGGTTCCCTGGCCAGGGATTGAATCAGTGCCCTTGGCAGTGAAAGCACAGAGTCCTAACCACTGGATTGCCAAAGAATCCCCACAAATATGCCTTTTTTTAAAAAAACTACATACAGTGAAATTTATGTTTGTTTGGTGTGTAGTACTATGAGAGTCCCTTGGACTGCAAGGAGATCCAACCAGTCCATTCTAAAGGAGATCAACCCTGGGTGTTCATTGGAAGGACTGATGCTAAAGCTGAAACTCCAATACTTTGGTCACCTCATGCGACGAGTTGAATCACTGGAAAAGAGTCTGATGCTGGGAGGGATTGGGGGTGGGAGGAGACGGGGACGACAGAGAATAAGATGGCTGGATGGCATCACTGACTCGATGGACATGAGTTTGAGTGAACTCTGGGAGTTGGTGATGGACAGGGAGGCCTGGCGTGCTGTGATTCATGGGGTCGCAAAGAGTCGGACACGACTGAGAGACTGAACTGAACTGAACTATGAGTTTTGACTAATGATTTGAGTTGTGTAATCACCAACACAACCAAGATACAGAACAGTTGTGCCAAACACACATACTTCCTCATGCTGCCTCCTTGTAGTCAATCCCTCCCTCCCTCCCTCCACACCTGACAATCACTGATTTATTCCCTGTCCCTATGGCTTTTCTTTTCCAGAATGTCACATCAATGGAATCATATGATATGTGGCCTTTTCAATCTGGCTTCTTACATTCAGCTTAATGAATCCACATTGCTCTGTGCATCAGCAGTTCATTCATTTTTATTGTTGAGTAGTATTCTACTACATGAATTTATCACAGATTTTTTCAATTAAATTTTGATTTTTATCTGTCTTCAGTTGAAGTACATTTGGGGTGTATCAGTATGTGGTGATTATGAATAAATTCAACATAAACAATCATGTACAGTTTTTGGATGTATGGATGAGTGAAGCTTTCTTTTCCCTTCTCAGTACCTAGGAGTGTTGGGTCATATAGATTGTTGGGTCATAAATATTTTCAACTCTACAAGAAGCTGCCCAACTGTTTCTCACACTGGCTGTCACATTTTGCATCCCCATCAGGAATGTGTGCGTGTTCTGGCTGCTCTTCATTCTCACAGCACTTGGTAATGTCAGCGTTTGATTTGCTGCTTGTTTTTGTATTTGCTTCTTTGTATGTGTGTTCTTTCTAGCATGTAGGTTGAGACATCTCATTGTGAGTTAAATTAGTATTTTCTAAGGAATGATGGTGTTGAAAATCTTGTCATGGGGTCATTTACCATCTGAACATCTTTAGAGAAGTGCGTCTTGCTCATTTTTAAAGTTGGGTTGTTGGTTTTCATTATTAATTTTTGAGAGTTCATGGCAGATGTGTGATTTGTGAATATTTTCTCCCAGCCTAGGCCTTGTCTTTTCATTAACAGAGTCTCTCACAGAGTTCCACACCTCTCCCATCCATTGCTCACTCTCACCACTACTGTGTCCCCAGTACCTGGCTAGCACCTGTGTAGTAGGAACAGCACAAGTATCTGTTGAGTGGATGATGCAATGAGTGAACGGGGGACCTGAGCCTTCTGGTTACTGAGGAGGTGAGTCACTCTGGTCTGGGTTTACATCATTTAGGTCTATTGTATTTTTAAAAAACAGAATTTCCTTAAAATTAATTTGTATTGAAGTATAGAAGACTCTTGAGAATCCCTTGGCCAGCAAGGAGATCAAACCTTTCCTAAAGGAAATCAACCTTACGTATTCATTGGAAGAACCGATGCTGAAGCTGAAGCTCCAATACTTTGGCCACCTGATGCGAAGAGCTGACTCACTGGAAATGACCCTGATGCTGGGAAAGATTGAGGGCAGGAGGAGAAGGGGGCAACAGAAGATGAGATGGTTGGATGGCATCACTGACTCAATGGACATGAGTCTGAGCAAACTCCAGGAGATAGTGAAGGACAGGGAAGCCTGGCATGCTGCAGTTCATGGGGTCGCAAAGAGTTGGACACAACTGAGTGACTGAACAATAGTTGCTTTACAATGTTAAGGTAGTTTCTGCTGTATAGCAAAGTGAATCTGCTACACGTATACATGTATCCCCTCTTTTTTTGATTTCCCTCCTATTGCCTTCTCGCTCTGGTTCTCTGTTCTATAAGTGGCTTCCTGACCTTGATTTTGGTTTCCCTGGTCTCCTGACTCCAAGAAAGGGAGTTACTAGAGCATGAGTAGTCCAGTGACTGAAAAGGCAGCCTCCATCCCTCCCATCCTGAGTTTAGGAAGTGGCATTCTGGTTGCTCTTCACTGAGTTTGGTCAGTCCTGAGAGACTGGCCACTTTTGAGTGTCCTGGTCAAATTTCTGGACCCTACTGAAGCCTGAACCTTGGTGATCACTCTGAAGTCCACCCTGTAAAGTCCTGCCTGAGGGCCCAGCCAACACTTCTCAGATGGCCTCTCTCTTGCATCTCTCTCTTCCCTGCTCAGTCCAGAAAGCGGTGTGTGTGTGTGTGTCCAGCCAACACTTCTCATCTCTCTCTCCCCTGCTCAGTCCAGAAGGCGGGGTGTGTGTGTGTGTAAGGTGGGGTGTGTGTGTGTGTGTTTGTAAGGTGGGGTGTGTGTGTGTGTGTGTAAGGTGGGGTGTGTGTGTGTGTGTGTGTGTGTAAGGTGGGGTGTGTGTGTGTGTAAGGTGGGGTGTGTGTGTGTGTGTAAGGTGGGGGGTGTGTGTGTGTGTCCAGCCAACACTTCTCAGATGGCCTCTCTCTTGCATCTCTCTCTTCCCTGCTCAGTCCAGAAAGCTGTGTGTGTGTGTGTGTAGGTGGGGTGTGTGTGTGTGTAAGGTGGGGTGTGTGTGTGTAAGGTGGGGTGTGTGTGTGTGTGTAAGGTGGGGGGTGTGTGTGTGTGTCCAGCCAACACTTCTCAGATGGCCTTGCTCTTGCATCTCTCTCTCCCCTGCTCAGTCCAGAAGGCGGGGTGTGTGTGTGTGTGTGTGTAAGGTGGTGTGTGTGTGTGTAAGGTGGGGTGTGTGTGTGTAAGGTGGGGTGTGTGTGTGTAAGGTGGGGTGTGTGTGTGTGTGTGTCCAGCCAACACTTCTCAGGTGGCTTTGCTCTTGCATCTCTCTCTCCCCTGCTCAGTCCAGAAGGCGGGTTGTGTGTGTGTGTGTGCGCACGCACACCCCAGAGTGGAAAGATTGGCTTCTGGGGACCTCCAGGGATGAAAGGACTTTCCATAGGTAGGGAGATAAAAAGGGAAGAGAAAAATTTTGCAGGTGGAAAGTGGGATGGCAAAGGAGAGAGCTGGAACCAAACAAGGGCTCAGGAAATACTCTGGCTTAATCCCTTCTCACCATAATTCAGTATAACAGAACTGCTATCCATGGGGGCTGGTAGACAAGTCCAAATGCAGCAGAGCCTTCTTGGCTCTAGAGATAGAGTCAGTTTGTCTCTTTTCTTTGCTTGAAAAGAAAGATGAAGAACTTCTCCTTTCTCCAGGGTTTTTAGTGCAGCCTGATCTACAGGACCTGAAAAACAGTCAATGGCTCTTGAGCACTACCAGACAAAGAGAAACAACCTTAGAAGGAGGGGTAGGTGTGAGGTGGTACTGGTGGATTTAGTTTTTTTTCCAAAAAGACAGCAGAATACTTTTCCTTTTGATCCAAACCTCTTCTTAAAAATTTAAAGATTAGAGGTCACGCACTTTGCTGCCTGCCCTCAGTCCATCAGTCCACCTGTCTACTGGTAGGAAGCAGATGATGCTTCTGTTGCTAAGATACCCTCTGCTCTCATCTTCCCATCAGCTCCTGATGCTGCTCGCTGACCACACTTAGGTGCCCGCCTTGCATTCCTGATACTGACTCCCTTGTCATAGGATGCTCTGCCTGTGGAGAAAAGTCTCAGTCAGATTTTGTTAAGCTGTTCTGCATGGATACATGGAGACCTCTTGTCTCTGCACTGGACTTGACTTTGGTAAAGCATTTGCCATCTCACTTGACTCACTCAGCCTTGTACTGGTTCTTCAAGGTAGATTTTACGTTCACTTCTGGGGAAACAAGTAAGCGGGGGTGGAGTGAGCTAGATCCCAATCATGTGTGGAATTTTCATGGATTGGATTCAGTCTTCAGGCAGGCTCAAACTCCCAGGAGCCCCTCACTTCCCAGGAAGTTGGGTCCACCCCTTGTCCCCATCCCATGACCTCCGGGAGGCAGAGATAACTCTGGTCCACCGGAATTGGGTGGTGGGAGGGCCGAAGCACTGATGGCCCAGCCCTCACCCCTGAGCTGACACATCCCCTGAAGGACACTGATGGTGTTCTGCAGCCAGGCCTCATCTTTAAGGCTCCTTCCAGCTCCTCCTTCCAAGTGTTCTTGGCTGAGTCAAGCTCTGAGATGCCTTGGTTTCTGCCGTCAGCATTTCCTTCAGTTCAAGAATAAAAGGAAGCCATCCTCTGAGTCCCCACGCTTGTCTCCCACCCCCAGAGTCTTCTTTGCTAGTTCCTGCTGTTGCGACTGTCAGGAGTGGATTTTTGGGTAATTGTTGCCATGGAGACCCTGTCTTGAGTTATTGAGCAAATGCATACCATCTTTATCCTTATTTGGTATGTGATAGGAATGTGGGTAGAACAGTGAGGCTGAAGGTGCTTCACCTCTCTCCTTTGCCATGCAAGTTGGTTTACCTGGGCCCAAACTTCCTGGTAGCCTGTACCCTACCCCTGCCTTCTTTAAAAGGTCACTGGCCAGTTTCTGCCAATGGAAAGAAAGTCCTGGACAGCTGAGGACAAGGAGACCTGCTCTCCATGGGTTGAATGGGATGGTACAGATCTGGTGAGCTCTGGCAGCAACTGATCTCCAAAGCAGTGGCCCAGATTCCTGGAGCCATCATCCCCTTGGGGAATTAAGCCTGAGCTCCTAGCACTTTCGTCCAAGAGAGGAAGCCTGTCTAAAAGTTGAGGAGTCACTCACCTTGACCCCAGCTCCAACCCACTTCCATAACCCCTGCCACGCACACCTATCCCGCTGCAGCACCCAGGCTTAGCACCTCGCCTCCATTTCCCCAAGTGCTCAGCCTCCCACATGCAGATGACTGGATCACCAGCACTATTTTTATCTTGTCTCTTTCCTATTCAAGATCTGGCCTCGTCTCCTTATCACTTTTTCCACCCAATACAGACTTGACTTGCACTGAAGGGCTTTCATCAATTCCTTCCTCTCCCACCAAGCTAACCAGCCCTTCACGTCCTCTCCGCCTCACCCCTCCTCACCTCGGCTCCCTGCTCTCTGGAGTTCCAAGTGAGTTCTCTGAGGGCAGCCTCATCCACCCCCTGCCCCTCCCCCTGCACACACTGCCTTTTCTCTGGTTCTGTCCTCCCCCAGTGACTTTCTCTGACTCTCACTGGGAATCCAGCACCTTCTTCAAGCCCCTACCTTAGCATCTTCCCTCCACCATGGTTCACTGCACAGCTGCTGCTAAAAAGGCTTGAGTGTTGGGATGGGGCAGGGGTACCAAGACAGAAGGGCATGTTGAAGAGAGCAGGAGGGTGGGATCACATCCCACCAGCACTGTCAATTACACAGGCTACTCCAGGGCTGCGGTCCAACAGGAGCCACGAGACGGAAAACATATGGCCGCCCCCTCGGCGTCTACGCAGATTTGACAAGCTTCCCAATGCAGGCTTCATTGTTACCCAACAGTCAAGGAACAAGGGAAGCAAGAACGCTCGTAAGGCAGAATTCTGGCCTCGTGTGGGGAGACTTCTGTTTACGTTGCTACACAGGAGGGAAGAGGATCTGAGTTAGAGTAGAGCAGGAGCTGGTGAACAGCAGATTCTGCTCTGGGACTAATGTTGTGGGCTGTTCTTCAGTTTTCCCTTAAAGGTTAAGGTGGATCCTCCTGTGAATGAGGAGGGTCATTCTTTCTTGTCTTCCTCCCACTCTCCATTTATAATATGATTCAGACTGGATTTTTCTTGCCTTGCTGATGAGGTTCATGAGGCATGGAGAGATGATTCTAAATTGCACAGTGCCTTGTCTGCTGTGAGGAAAAGCAGCATCTGGGTTCCCAGACTAGCAGGGGAGTCCTGCCCCCCTACTAATCCCTGCCCCCAGAAGATTCCTAGTCTGATGGTAGAGACACAGTCCCTGTCCTGAAAAGCTCTGAGTCAGTTGGCAAGGGGTGCGGTGGCGGGAAGGATCACACACACACACAAACACACACACAGAGTTATGCTCAAATGATACATCTAACCAAGAACAGCTGGACAAAAATGTCACACACACACACACACACACCTATGCTCAAATGATACATCTAACCAAGAACAGCTGGATGAAAATGTTAGCAAAAGCAAGGAATCGCAAAGGTAGGCAGGATGACAAAGTTAAGATCTGGTTTGGAAGGATTCTTGGAGGAGGTGAGTGCTGAAGGAATGGTTTGATGAAGAGGAGAAGGGATTCCAAGAGAAGAATGCAAGCATGCATGGCCTGAGACATCTACAGAGGACAGATGGGTGTGTGTCTTTTAATGAGTCTGGTTCAGAAATCAAGTCCTTCCGAGCTCTACTTTGACTCTTGATGAGATAAAAAGCTGGGGTGGGGAGGCTCAAGGTCTACTTGAGTTAACGTTTATTGTGTGCTAACTTTGCATGTAGCATTTTATAATGTAAATATTAATAGCTTGGGAGATGAGAATAGAGACAAAGGCATGGCTTTGGTCTTATAGAGGATCTCCTTCTGAGCCGTCAGTGAGACAGAAACCCAATGTAAACCTGCTTAAGTAGGCTCCTGAAATTGTGAAGTTTTGAGGGCTCAATCCAGGGGCTTAACTGACACTGTCCTCCCTCCCTCCCCCCCCAACCTCTCTCCCTCTCAGCTCTGCTTTCCTCTTCGTTCTCAGGCAGCCTCTCCACATGGCTGGAATTCAAGCTCCAGGTTAAGACGTCTTGCTCCCACAGAGCCAGTGATCAGTTAGAATTAGTGCTCAAGGGGCCATGCCAGTCTGAGTCTGTTCCTTCTGAAAGTCTTTCCCAGAAGTCCCTTCCAGCAACTTCTTCCCACCTCCTACTGACCAGAACAGGGTGATATGATTTACCCCTAGCTGCAATGGCAAGCCACTCCACTACTATTGCCTAGAAAATCCCATGGATGGAGGAGCCTGGTAGGCTGCAGTCTGTGGGGTCGCAAAGAGTCTGACATGACTGAGCGACTTCACTTTCACTTTTCACTTTCACGCATTGGAGAAGGAAATGGCAACCCACTCCAGTGTTCTTGCCTGGAGAATCCCAGGGATGGGGTCGCACAGAGTCGGACACGACTGGAGTGACTTAGCAGCAGCAGCAAGAAAACCTGGAGACTACAGTATTTTCTACTGGGCTTCCACTAAAAGTAGGGTTTTGTTAGTGAGAATCAAGGGGAGAGAGGACATTGGTCCGTGAGCCAGGAGTTTCCAGGAGTACCAAGGAAGATTCCAATTGGCTCTGTGTGGTCATGTGGTCATTCTTGAACCAACCACTAGGGCCCATGGATAGAGTTCTCCAATTGGCCAGGCCTACTTCAGGTGCTTGCCCCTGCTGGAGAAGGCAACCCTGGCTGCATCCTGTGGGACAGACTTTTCCATATGAAGGGGAGATACGCCACCAGCTGAAGGGGATACAGGCTTGTAGTCTGAAGAGGGGATGCTGGGCAAATCAACAACATATGCCCATGACAGGAATTCTCCAGTATAGAAAGAAAATATACCAAAAACAGCTTTAGAAAGAAAAAACAGCTTCAGGAATCTCCTTTCTGACATAATACATGCAAAGTTATACTGCAGGAACCAAATATAGCCATGCTAAGAAAAATGGTTTAGAAAGACATCCTGGTGCAAGTGAACTTGGAGTTGGGGGTGCGAAGGAGCTAGAAAGGAGAAGTGAGGTTAAAAACCCAGAAGGATAAGTGCTACACAGAGGCCAGGAACAGAGCTGCCTAGGAGGGAAGGCAGGGTGGACAGCCCACCCTGCGTGTTCTCCCACCCTGTGGCGATGGACACTGGAGTTCCTCCCTGCCTGTACCTGGGCCCCAGAAAACTGAAGGCTTCCCTTTCCTCCTGAAGTCAGTGTCTGCTTTCACACGGCCCTAATGAGCATTGTCTTGGCCTGGGAGGGTGGGCAGAGGGGAATGGGGAAGACCCCCAATGCTAAGTTCCAGGGGAGAGGAGGGAGGTGGCTCTGATAAGGGAGCAAGTGTCTAACACAGTTAACTGATTGTGGTGGATTTCCCTGGTGAACTACTGGTGGTTCAGTGATTAAGAATCTGCCTGCCAATGCAGGCGACATGGGTTTGATCCCTGGTCCAGGAAGATACCACATGCTGCAGAACAAGTCCACGTGCCTGTGCTCTACAGCCCGGGAGCCACAACTATCAAAGTTCGCACGCCCTAGAGCCCAGGCTCTGCAACAAGAGAAGCCACCGCAATGAGAAGCCTGCACCCCAACTTGAGAAAAAGCCTGTGCAGCAACGAAGACCAGCACAGCCAAAATAAGTAAATAAGTAATTTTTTCTTAAAAAGTGATTATGGGACTTCCCGAGTGGCCCAGTGGCTGACTTTGCCTTTCAAGGCAGCAGGTGTGGGTTCAGTCCCTCGTCAGGGAGCTAAGATTCTGCAGACCTTATGGCCAAAGAACTAAAACATGAAACACAAGCAATATTGTAACAAATTCAATAAAGACTTTAAAAATGGTCCACATCAAAAATCTAAAATAAGAGAAGTGATTATACAGTCATATTCAAGGGCTATGCCAGTTACCAGACACATCCCAGGAGGCTTTGCTGGCAGCTCGACAATTCACCGTTAAACCTGGGATCTGGGGCTGGCTGGTGCAGCAGCAGGGCGAGGAGCCCAGGCACAGACAGCTGGGGTGGGAATCTTTAAGGATGAAAATGATGGGTAAGGAACTTGCTGTTTCCATGGAAACTGACTCTGGGAGGATGAGACATCGTCTAATGGGTAACCCGAGGGGAGAATGCCACCCACCACCAGGCTTTCACTGTGGGTGGCAAGCAGGCACCTCTGGAAGCCACCGTTTCAGCTGTGTTTGTGGGCTCTGTCCACCTCTGTCTGCATCCTCTTAGGGACATCACCAACTAGCAATGTGTGTGCCAGTTCACATCACTATCCAAGGGACCTGGGGAGATAGATACCCCCAATCAGAGAAGACCTGGCATGGCTTCTGCCACCCTGAGTTAGCTGTGCCTGGTAAAGAGTATGGCAGAGCACCGGGTCATGGGACCGAGCTGGGGTAAAGGCCACAGACAAGGGTTAGGACAAGCTGGCAAGGTGAGAATGCCCATGGCAGGGGGTGAAATGGCATGAGCACTGGACTGGGAGCAGGGCACCTCCACTCTGATTTCAGATCTATTACCAGCTGGCCAAGTGACCCCCTGGCACGTCACCCTCTCCCAGAAGGTCCCTAGGACCCCATTCAGCTCCACTTTTCCTGTTCTGGGATTTGGAACCTGACAGTTTGGATCTCATCAGCCCCTCATCTCAGCACCACCCACAATGGCACAGGGTGTCCTCCCCCCAGAGACCAGCCCAGGCTCTTCTGAGGCTGTCACACAGGTTCTGAGATAGCAAGACGCTGCGGTGGCCCCCGTGCCACAGGCCTTTGCTGCATGGGGCCACCTTGTCCCTGAGCTCGGGGTGTCTGAGCACGCAGACGGATGTTCCCATAGCTCCTGGTTGCCCCCGCACGCTCCCAGAGATGGATTTTATAAGCTGCCTGTTGCAATTACTCTTCCATTTCCAATAGGTGCTATTTTAATTGGACCTTTCCCTGGGATGAGTGTGAAGGAAAAAGCAATCTGTGGTGCGGGACTTTGGCTCTGGCCCTGAACATACACGGAAGGATTCAATTTTCTATCCCCTACCCCTCCTTCTCCTTTTTTTCCCCTCCTCTCCATCTCCTCCCTCCTGGCCCTTCCACTCCTCCCTGCCATCCCCAGCCCCTCCTCTTCATCCATGAGGGGCAGCAGAGTATGATGGGGGTCTCGTGGGCAGGGAAGAGACTCCAAGAATCTTGCTGGCAGAAAGGGAAACAAAAGGGAAGTGGTTTAGGTAGTGCTACCAGTTCCTGCAGGCTCTCTCAGAAATACTGAAAAATACTGGAAGGCTGGCAATTAAGGAAAAAGACCCCAAGTTCCTACAGTAAGAGTAACTTCTTGCTTGTCTTTAGCTCAGGCTCCTCCAGAGGCCCCATCTTATGGCTCTGGGATATGGCTTCCTCTTGGACACATATTGTTCATTCCAATTTCAATCAATATTTATTAAGTGTGTGCTGAGAGGCAGGGTACGAAGGAGGGCAGAGTCATGAGCCTGTTCTCTGGTACCGCGTCTGGCCCCAGCAAACCCTCAACCCCAAGCCTGAGCTCCAGTCACAGAGATGCTCGTGCTCTTCTCAGGATATAACCCTTTCACACTATTCCTTCTTTTGAGACTTTCCTCCCAGGCTGCATCTGGTCAAGTCATTCAGCTGAGATTCAGCTCAAAAGCCTCTTCCTGTGTCTCAGGTGAGTGGACACTACCCGGCACCTACGGTAATAAGATTTTGTGTATTTTACTGTTGTGAGTTAGATGGGCACATTATTGCAGAGGAGTTTGGCAGACTACGGGAGTAGTTAGGTGACTCAGTGGTAAAGAATTCGCCTACTGAGCAGGAGACGCAGGTTCGATCGCTGGGTTGGGAAGATCCCCTGGAGAAGGAAATGGCAACCCACTCCAGTATTCTTGCCTGGAGAATCCTGCCATGGAGCCTGGCAGGCTACAGTCCACGGGGAAGCAAAGAGTCAGACATGACTGAGCAAATAACCACAACAAACCAACAAAACATGGCAGACTGTACTCTCCAAAGATGGCCACATGTATGGTTTGACCCCCTCCTACCTGTTCTTAACACTGTGACCAACACCTCTTTCCCTCTGAGAGGCAGTGGGGGCTTGTGCCTGCCACTGCCCAAGGAGCATGGTAGAACCGATGGCGTGGGACTTCTGAGGCTTGGTTATAAATAAGTAGTTCCCACCAGGCTCTTTCCCCTGGGCTGCTCACTCTTGGAACCCAGCCACCATGCTGTGAGGAAGCCCTGGCCGCCTGGAAAGCCCCGAGAAGGTGTTCTCGTGGACAGCCTCAGCCAAGGAGTTCAGCGGATACCAAGCACCAGCCCCGTGAGTGAATCTCTGGATGACTCCCTCCCCCAGCCCTGGAACCTCCCAGCTGAAGCCTCAGACATCACGGAGCATCCCAACCATGCCTGTCCTAGTCTTTAGAAAAGGTGAGATAAAACTACTGAGCGCTGTTAAGTCCCCATGATTTTTTGTTGTTGTTTTTTCAGACTTTAAGCTTTTTATTTGGTAGTGGAGTATAGCCAATTAACAACGTTGTGTTAGTTTCACATGAACAGCAAAGGGACTCACCCCTACACATACATGTACCCATTCTCCCCCTAACCCCTCTCCCATCCAGGCTGGCACACAGCACTGAGTAGAGTTCTACGTGCTATACCAAAGCTCCTTGATGGTTATCCACTTTGAATACAGCAGTGTTGTTTGCTCGTTTTTAAATCTTTATGCATTTATTTGGCTGTGCCAGGTCTTAGTTGCAGCATGTAGGATCTTTAGAACTAGATGTGGGATCTAGTTCTCTGACCAGGGATCAAACCTGGGGATCCCTTTATTGGGAGCACAGAGTCTTAGCCACTGGAGCACCAGGGAAGTCTCTAAGCCCCTATGTTTTGTGATGACACAATTTTTCAAAACTAATGCAGGTGGGACCTTGTGAATCACATTTGTACTCCAAGGCCCAGCTCCATGACTGGGTACATAGCGGGTGCCCAATGAGTCCTTACTGAATGAATGAGTCCATGAACTTCAGCAGGTGACAATTCCAGTCTAACCTTTCAACCATCACTCCCACCTCTCCTCCATCCTCTCCCCAGAGTTCTGCTGTTCTTGGGGAACCTAGGTAGTCCCAAGCCCACCCTGGATGACATCACTGAGCCCTGAATCGATAAACGCTGCAGCCCACTCCAGCTCCAGCAGTCCTTCAAGCTACTTGGAGTTGGAGTTGCTGGTGCCTGCAGCCCAGAGCATCCTCACTGATTCACGTGATTGATCGTCTTGTCCTCACCAGAGTTCTAAAAAGTAGCTCATTATTACCATCCCCACTTGACACACAAGGACACTGAGGCTGAGAGAAAGAGAGCATAAGCAAGCGATGGGTGTGGTGTGCTTAGTCGCTCAGTTGTGTCTGACTCTTTGCGACCCATGGGTTGTAGACCATCAGGCTTCTCTGTCCATGGGATTCTCCAGTCAAGAATACTGGAGTGGGTTGCCTTTCTCCAGGGGATCTTCCCAACCCAAGGACTGAACCTGGGTCTCCTGCACTGCAGGCAGATTCTTTACCACCTGAGCCACCAGGAAAGCAAGTGATAATAAGTAATAAACTAGGGGGCTTCCCTGGTGGTCCGGGTTCAATCCCTGATGCAGCCAAATATATAAATGAATAAAAATAAATATTTTTTAAAAGTAATAAAGTAGGGATTTGAATTCATATCTTCTGAGGCCAAATGCAATATTATATCCATGACATCATACCTGTTCACAAAGTCTACCTGGTGAACGCCTGCTGTACTTTCTTTAGGGATATTGGGTCCTTGACTAACAAGCATATCAGCTGAGTAAGAAGGGACCAGACCTAGTGCTGATTAACAACAAAAACTTCAGTTACATCTTATGTCCTAAGCTGGGCAGAAAAGGTTTTCATATAAACTGCATTGTTCACTGGCTTTCAGAGGGGCACACTTTATCCCTAAGAGATCAGAGTCTGGGACTTCCTGGTGGTCCAGTGGTGAAGACTCTGTACTCCCAATGCAGGGGGCCCAGGTTCCATCCCTGGTCAAGGAACTAGATCCCACATGCCGTGCAAGTAACAGTTCATATGTTGCAACTGAAGACTGAAGATCCTGTGTGCTGCAGCTAAGAGCTGGCATGGCCAAATAAATGATTCATTGAAAATAGTTTATTAAAAAAGAGAGCAGTCTTGGGATAAAGTTTTGTTGCTTGAAGCGACAAAGTTAATAAGGAACAAGGCTGGGCTGGATACCCAGGCTTGCTTGATTCCAACCACTTAAACTTTTCTGCCTCTTAACAAATTACTTCCACTGACTGCCAAGATGTCAAATACTGGCACATTAGCCACCATGATGAGTAGTTATTATTGTTCCCATCACACAGATGAGGAAACAGGTTTGGGCAATTAAGCCTGTGACTGCCTTGCTAAGAAGCGGTAAAGTCGATTCTAAGTCATGGCTGCCATGCTCATCACAAACACCATCCCACTGCACACCCCGACCTCCATCCTGTCAGCTGTATCTCCTTGGTGACCAGGTCCTCCCAGGAGAGATGAGCTTGTTCACACCACACATGAGACTCGTAGCTTCTCCACCAGGTCTCATGAACATGTCATCAGACAGGCTGTGGGGAGCTCTCAGGCTATGTGGCAGAGCCAGCCTCCTCCCGCGAACCTGTGCCCATTTGGTGGGTGCTCCATGCCTGAGGAGTCCAGACACAGGTGCTCCTGAGAAACTGGCCGCCCAGAGTCCCAGCACACCCCTACTCTTGCACATGTACCCCAAAGAGGAGGCTTCAAACCAAGGCCTCCTGGCAAAGGGGGCATCCCCGCCCCCTGCCCCGCCTCCGTCCACAGAACTCAGGGCGTGCCCAGGGGTCTTTCCCACTCCTCTGGCTTCAGGCTGGTAGCTGGGAATGCTTACATCCAAGTTCACAGCAAGGCCTTCTTCAACCCCAGCTCCAGCTTTCTACCCAGTACTTTCCCACTCTTTCAACAGGTTGCTCCACAACCCCGCCAGCTGAGAACTGAGCTCACACTCCTCCCTTCAAACCAGCTCCTCTCCCCAGGGAGGGACGTCCTCCGAGGACACCAGTCAGTACCATCCTCCAGGCCCACTAATCATCCCCTACACCTCGTACAGTCCTCCTCATCCTGGAAGGACTCCGACACCGCCCCAGTCCTCCCCGTCCTGGAAGGACTCCGACACCGCTCCAGTCCTCCCCGTCCTGGAAGGACTCAAACACCACTCCAGTCCTCCCCGTCCTGGAAGGACTCCGACACCATGCCAGTCCTCCCCTAGTTCAGGAAAGGCTCCAACACTGCTCCAGTCCTCCCCTAGTCCAGGAAGGGCTCTGACACTGCTACAGTCGGAAAGGACTCTGACACCACTTCCACCCGGTCTGCAGGAGCTCTCCGCCCTCTGAATGTGTAGTCTCAGGTATCTACCCCACGTGCTTGGCCCTATCACTGCACCATGACATCTCTTGTAACTACCGACGTTTCAAGTTTTTATTTTTGGCTGTACCGTCTTTACTGCAGCGTGTGGAATCTAGTTCCTCCATCAGTGATCAAACCCAGGCCCCCTGCACTGACAGCACGAAGTCTTAGCCACTGGGTTCCCAAAAGTCCATAAAATGATTTCTTATGTTACAGGGTACAATACTAGGGTTGAGCTTCCCCCGCCCTTAAGTGAATATCCCAGGCCTTCTATATCTTTAGTTAATGGCTGTTGCCTCCAAATAGATGATCTCAGAACATTTGTTTCAAAATGTTTTCTCGTTCAAGAAGGTGGCCATGGTTTCCCATTCCGGAATTCTGCTCTGGGGGCTGCCTCCCAGGGCTTCTGCGCTGAGCTCCCTGAAAGAGGCTGCTCCCTGCCACAGCAGTGAAGGAGGGGAAGAATGGTCTCCTGGACACTGACTGTGTGCCCACCCAGGCATACTGCATCAAGAACTCAGACAACATGAAGGAGCGTTCAGCATTTTCTCTTCAGAAGTCCACAAGCACACGGAGAGAGGTCTGAGGGTCAGCATGATTACTCTGTTCCTATGCAGGCCCCAGCTCCCCAAGCTGGCGTCCCATCCTTGCCCAGGCCCTGGTGTGAGAAACTCTGATCAAAGCAGAGAAGTGACCAAGTCAAGTCTTTACCAGATAAAAGTTGATATCTGGGACTTCCCTGGTGGTCCAGTGGCTAAGACTATGCTCCTAATGCAGGGGGCTGGGTTTGATCCCTGGTCAGGAAATTGGATCCCACACGCCACAATTAAAGATCAAAGATCCCGTGTGCTGCAAATAAGACCTGGTGCAGCCAAAGACATCTTTAAGTTTATCTAACACTACTACAGATTTTGGCTGATCATGATAAAGGTTCATTTTGGAAAGGGATGGAGGACTCAGAATCAAAACTGAAAGCCTGAGTAAAGTGCTGAGCATCATGAATGAATGAATATCTATTTCCCAATTCTCTGACACAAACTGGGTGTCCAACATTTCAGTTCAATCCTGACACTAACTTCCAGATTTAATGTCAGACCCCACAGGTTAAAGGTTCTGTCTCACAGGCCTGCTCCCCACCTCAGATGCCAGTTGCAATGGAGTGCCCAGGATACCAGCACTTCTATCCAGCTTGGCTGGAATGAGTCACAGAACTTAGGAAAATTCTATACAGTAGTGTCCCCGCCTTATCCACAGTTCCACCTCCCAAGGTTTCAATTAACTCTGTTCAACCTCAGTCTAAAAACATTAAATGGAAAATTCTGGAAATAAACAACTCGTAAGTTTAAACTGCATGCAAAAAAATCCCACAAAAACCTGCCAGCAGGTACCAGGAGGGGAGTGGAGCCAGAGGATATGCCCAAGCTGTCTTAGGTGAAAGAATATGGGGCCATGGCCTTAGGTTGGAAGGGGGAAGAAGGGCAGCAGCGCCTTCCTTAGGCACAGCCCACACCAAGAGACTGCCCACCCAGGACTCAGCTCCACTGCAGGCTTCTTGAGCCTTGGAGAAGCAACCACTTCTCAGATGGGCCCTGAGCTGACGCACGAGAGCTGTGAGCCGAACAGGCAGCCCTTCCTGCAGCTCTCCCTCACTGCCTTTGATGGTCACGGGCCAATGGATGTTGCTGTTGTTGTCTCGTCACTAACAAGATCTCTGAGATCCCATGGAACACAGCCGCCAGGCTCCTCTGTCATGGGATTCTCCAAGCAAGAACACTGGAGTCGGTTGCCATGTGCTCCTCCAGGGGATCTTCCCAACCCAGGGATTGCAAGTCCCCCCAAGTCTCCTGCATTGGCAACCCTTCAAATTCCCCATATCCAGGCTACAACCCAAGCCAGTTAAATCATAATGGACTGGGGTAAGACCCACACACAGGTGTCTTTAAAAGGTCTGGAGATTCTGGTATAGAGCCAAGGTTGAGAGCCCACTGCCAGTGGGCTGTGGGGATGAAGCAGGGAGGGCCCGCACACAAAGGAGGTTCTATGGTGGAAGGATTACCGACAGCACCCAAGGGGGCCAAGGACTACCGAATCCTCTGCCACCTCCCTTCCCTCGGCTCCAACGTGCTGCGTGACATGAACAGACACAGAGAGAGGGGAAGGAACTGACACACCAGGGGGCACCTGCCACGTCTGTTTGCAACACACCCGTGTGCTGTGAGACTTAAAAAGTGAGGGCAGCCCTAGAAATTAGAATGAACTGAGATTTCAGAAGGTGTTGCTGGCCATACCCTGAGAGCAACAAGGGACAAGCCGCTACTCAGCAGGAATTTCTATAAGGGAACAAACCAAATCTGAAGATCATTCCTCCTCTTCTTCCAAATGCACCAGGCCTAAGGCAGAGTGGAGTGCTTGGCAGACCAGCCCGAAAGGTTTATGTCGCCTCCTAGTGGAAAGATTGAGTACAGTTCCCATTCACCACTTCCTGGAAAGTTTAAGTGAATTTGCTCAGTCTGACTCTTCGCGACCCCATGGACTGCAGCCTACCAAGCTCCGGCATCCATGGGATTTTCCAGACGAGAGGGCTGCCATTGCCTTCTCCTTCCAGGAGGTCCACTTCAAATTCTCCACCCCTACCCTCTTAATTAGGAAAACATTTCAGAGCAGAGAACCTGCCATGTAAGGTGCACCAAATGTGCTACAGGTCTTTACTCAGGCTGCCCCAGTCTCCTGCATCATGTCCCGAGCATGGGAGGCAGGCAGGCAGGCAGGCGCCATGGTTATGTGCTTGGGCTATGAAGTCAGAGGGACCGGTTCCTCCAGGACTCCTTGTGGGGCTTTGTGAAAGTCACTGAACCTCAGCCTCTTGATCTGCACAAAGGGAAGGACTCTCAACCTAACTGAAAAGGTTTGTGAAGATTACACAGGTAACCCAGAAACTAACCATGTCCAACTTACAATAAGGGCCACAGGGAAGCAAGCATTAGTCAAGGTCTAGGCCCTCCTCTGAGCAAATCTGACACCCTACCCCTCAACAGACTATAACAGGTCATGCTTCTCTCTTCGCTGTGCCTCCTGGGCCTCCAGGCCAAGTTAGGGATCCCTCAGAGCCTTCCTGTGGGGTTTCACAACTCGCATGACTGTCCCTTTCTTGGCACTGACATTCTTCTGATTTGTTCCTAGTTTTCACTTCTTTATTCACTTAGCTATTTTCTCTAAGTCTCCTCCAATCTTTCCTGGAATAAGACAGAAACAAATTAAGACTTTATTTTGGACCTGGTAAGTTTGCTCTTTACTCATATATGCTGAATTAGTTCAGCAAGTTTTCAAATGCTCTAGTCTTTAAGAGAAAAGCTTCTAAGACACACATAAGAATAACTTTAGAGATATAAAAATATTCTAATTCAGAAGGTCCAAGGTAGGCCAGAGTAATCTATAAATTTTAAAAAGTTCCCCAGCTACTGCTAAGGCAACCAACCCCAACCCTGGTCTTGGAACAGTGTTTCAGAATCTCTGGCTTGAGAGAAAAAGGGGGCCATCAGTTATAAAGATGAATGTCAAACTCCTTTACAAAATGTCATTTTCTAAATAAAATAAATGGCAACTTTATTCAGTTGATGTGTTTCAAAAACAAGGAGCGTAAAGCCAAGTTTGCAAGTCAAACCCATTTAAACTCATCAGGGTGAAGGTCTTAAGAAAAAACCCAGCAGTGAAGCCTTCTATAAAATCAAGACTCTCCTACTTACTTGGTCGTGGAGTTTGGCTTTTCATAAGATGATCACACCCGGAGTAAACACCCGCGGAATGAAAGTATTTCCAACTTTCTGGACAACCCACCTCTCTTAAACCACAACAGGAACACCAAAATTCTTCACAAGATCCCAGAGGCTGCTGCTGGAGCTTATGTTAAGAATTCACCCCATCTCCACTAGAGGGCGTTCCTTGCCCGCTCTGGGACCCTTCCCTGTACTCAGGACTGTGGAGACAGAGCACCCAGTTAGGTCCAAGTGTGTTTCTCCCAGATCACTGAAAGCCAAGCACAGGAGGACACGAGGTCTCAGCGTCCCAGGACCTTAAGACATACAGTGGCTGCTGTTCCTTACCCCGCCGGTGGTGAAGACCCACAAACTGTCTCCTCCATTTTTATTACAAAAAAGAACGGCACTGAAGGTACAGACCTTACTTTTGGTTCATCGAGGCCAACGATCACTTGTGAAGGCCAAGTGTGGAAATACACCGGTGTACACTGCAAACAGATGTCACATCAGCCACCAGAGGGCAGAGGGTGGGGGGAGTTTCTGGCTCCCCTGGGTTCAAGTCCAAACAGCTCAGCTGCTCTGTGCACATCTTCCAAAGTGCACTGTCTGGTGGGATCATCGAGTGCCCAGGCTCACGGCCCAGTCTGTGCAGTTTAAAGACCAATTTGGAGGACTGGTAAGAAGCCTGTGCTGGGTCCCTGGGACGACAGGGGTGCTGATGTGAGGGACATTTCAAACTTGGGCTACCCAAGTCAAAGGTAGGTCAGAAGATGCACCCACCCCTCTGTCTACCCACCAGGCCAGTCTTCACTCTGGTAGGGCCCTCAACCTTCTACGAAGGGATCAGAGTCCCCTTTCCTCGGAAACCGAGGACCCCTGTTTAGCCCAGACGAGCAGGAGCAATGGAGATCCAACCAAAAGTGTGAAATCAGTACCTGGAAAACTCATTTAAAAATCTGTGACAATTAAGAAACCTTTCCCCAGAAGGGACCTTTGCCACAGATGTACCTGAAAAGACAATGTTGCTATCGAGATAGGTGGAGGGTAAAACAGGGAGGTGGACAAGAACACAAAGAAAAGAGGAAAGGGAAAGGCGACAGAAGACGTCCAAACGACAAGCAACGAAGACAGGACGTAGCTAGGGCAAGATGTTCAAAGGTGGGGTTAATACTGACCGGGTTCACAGTTCCTCTGGGAAATTCTGAGTGATATTTCTGTCTTGCCCTACTGGGCCTATGATAGATGAAAAAATATGCTAACCAGGTCTTTCTGGTACTTTCACTGATTACTCTCTTTGAACAGACTGGCTTTACAATAAATTTCTCAACATGTCGGGTATTGGTACAGCCTTAATCCAGGGTTGGCCAGAGAAGGAAAAAACATGCTGGTCCCTGAAAAGAGAGTCTTACAAGGACATACACACCAGGGGCATCCCTAGGGTGGCATCTGCCCTCACTGGCTGGACAGAATGGGGGCTTGACTGGCAGCTGCTAATATATTTCAAGAAAGGGAAAACAGTCTATTATTAATTAGAGATGCTAAAACTCGAGATGAGACTGTAAGAGACCAATCACTAGCCTCTGTTCACAGCTACTTTCTAAGGGGC
Source organism: Moschus berezovskii (assembly GCF_049115385.1). Lineage (NCBI taxonomy): Eukaryota > Metazoa > Chordata > Mammalia > Artiodactyla > Moschidae > Moschus > Moschus berezovskii. The sequence continues at coordinate 57,305,244 of NC_142479.1, forward strand.
AAAGGCCCAGGCTTCAGTCCTAAAAGTCAACTGTTTTCTTAACTGCTGAAAACAAATCGGTGACTAGGGTCTTCAGTTTCAAGACAGACCAGAGAGTAACAGCAGTGGCCTTACTTTAGAAAGGAGAAACACCCAGCAACCGTGATGTGGGAAACCTTACTTGCTGTCAGCAACAGCACCCATGCCTCTGCTTCCTCTAGGTGGCAGCTTCCAAGGTAAGGATGACAAGTATTAGCAGCCAGCCATCTGCAGATCATCTGGGGGCGGTAGGGCAGGGGGTGGGCACAGTGGCTAGTAGCAAGAGCATATGAATCCACCTACTATAGTGTGTGTAGAAAAAGAAGGCCCCTTTCCCCCTCCGGTTTGCTTCTGTTCCAGACTACCTACTAGGAGTCAGAAAGGCTGCAGGACGACAGAGCGTGGAGTCTTGTCTGCAAGCTTCAACAGCTTCCCAGGTGCGTATCAGCTACGAGGACAAAATCACCAAGGCCACTCTCTTCCTCCCCTTTTTCTCCTCCTTCCTCACCCTGGCTTCACTTCCTTCCCCCAATGAGAGCGCGCGTGAGCAAGAGAACTGGTACTTTCTTCATTTCCTAAGCACCGCGTGTCTTGGCAGCATGAGTTTTCCCTCCAAGATGTCACAAGAAACAAGAGGTCTGAAACTCCCACCAGGTCACAGGTCACAATTACTTCCGAGGGGTCTTCACAGTTAAGATGGCACACACATTTCAGAGGGCAGCCCCTGGGCCCCCCCTTTCACGCACACACACTCACGCACACTCTCACGCCCTGGGACCGGCGTTCAGCCGTGGGGCCTGGCTGGCTCAGGTCAGGTACTGCACCACGAGGAACATGACCACACAGGTGAGCAGCATCCCACCAATCATGAAGTACTTGTCCTGGAAGGCCCGCTTCTCGATGAGCCGCATCACTGTGTTGGACAGGCCGAGCATGTTGGCGATGTCAAGGATCTTCTTCTGGGTCCCCTGGGGCAGACAAGAGGAGAACGAAAAACCGTGATCAGCTCCTTGTGCCAAGGGTGGGTGAATGTCATCATGAGCTGCGATGGACCAACAGTCTCTCGGTCACGCCCAAAGTGAACAAGCAGCAGCAACCAGACATCGATCAGGCTCCTTCAATCAAGGTCGCAGAGCAAAGCAAGGGGGACAGGAAAGTCTTTTCCACAAACGTGCTGGAACAAATGGCTGGATAATGGGCATCTTGTGCACAGAGCATATACACACACATATACATAAATGTGGGCTTCCCTTGTAGCTCAGTTGGTAAAGACTCTGCCTGCAGTGCAGAAGACCTGGGTTCAATCCCTGGGTGGGGAAGATCCCCTGGAGAAGGAAATGGCAACCCACCCCAGTATCCTTGCCTGGAAAATCCCACGGAAGGTGGAGCCTGATGGGCTGCAGTCCATGGGGTTGCAAAGAGTCAGGCACAAATGAGAGACTAACACTTCACTTCATATGTATATGTCCATATGTATAATGCATAAGAACCTGTGTTAAAAAATGACCATTGCTTCGTATTATACACAAACATTTCATCATAAAGTTAAACATACAAGCTAAAACTATAAGCTTCTAGAAGAAAACAGAATATCCCCAAACTGGAAATCCAGGTGCATATCAACAAGAGGATGGATTAACAATGTGCGTTCTGTGCACGATGAGATATTGCTGCACAATAAAAAGGACCCGACGACACCATGCAATGACATGAAAGAGCCTGGAACGCTCCTGAGAGGAAGGAGGCACACACACAAGAGTAATGTGAACATCTACATTAAGTTCAATAACAGCAAAACTAATTTATGATTAAATAAGAAGAGTGGTTGCCAGGGCAGGGGGCAGGAGCAGACTAACCTGGAAAGGGCACAAGGGCTTTTTCAGGGGTGATGAAAACGATCTATGTCTTGACAGCAGGGAGAGTTACAAAGGTGTATGTAGGCATTTGTCAAAACTCCATGACCTGTACAAGTTAAGATCCGTACACCTCACTGTATGCACATCATACCTCCATAAAGAAGTTCTAAATTAGAATATTTTATATTTAAGAAGAAAAAATGGGCTTCCCTGATGGCTCAGATGGTAAAGAATTGGCCTGCAATACGGGAGACCTGGGTTCGATCCTGGGGCCGGGAAGATGCTCTGGAGAAGGGAATGGCAACCCACTCCAGTATTCTTGTCCATGGACAGAGAAGCCTGGTGAACCACAGTCCATGGGGTTGCAAAGAGTTGGACACGACTAGCGACTAACACTGTCACTTTTCATATTAAAAAATAAAAGGCAACATCATAGAAACTTTTTCTCTGCTCCCTGGCTCTAAAATGCTTGCTATCAGTCTGTGCACGCTGTAGAATAGACCCTCAGGAATTTTGCTGAGCAGAGCCTATGTCCATGTTCATGAGAGGGTCTGAAGCAGGCAAGACGGAACCAGAGAAACACAGCAGCCAGACACCAGCACGATGACCTAAAACCCCATATATAAATGTCACCGCCCACCACCCAAAACAAAAGGGTATTTTATTCCTAAACCAACAGTCCATACCACCCAGGCCGCCCTTTCTCCCTGCTTTCTAATTTTCATTTTTAAGCATATTCAATTTTATACGAAGTAATAGGTGAATGCTGGGTGGACCTCAACTCCCTTACACGTCACCCACTGTATTTGTATGGAGGCACCTAACCTAAGGTCTCGTATCTACTTTCTAAGTGAACACAGTAACAGGCAACTGAGAGAAGAGTCTCTCAGGTCAAACTGCATCTCTGCCAGAGGAGAGCAGAGGCGTTTTCACCACAACAGCGATGATCAGCACTGGATTCTCACTCAAGACTCTGCTTAGCTATGAAAGAGGAGATGATTCCATCACTCTATGAAATTCAAATATCAACTTCGAAAATCACTGGCAAGTTAACATACATCTCAAAAACACTACTCATTTTCTACCACAAATTACCCCAAATCAAGGCCCGGCTCCTTCATGCTTCCTATGTTCTTTTCAAATGGTTTAGGCAGAAGCTTGCCTGACAGAAGTGGGGCAGGTAGAAGGAATCAGTACAGGAGATGTGCAGAGAAAACAGATCAGAAACCTCGCACTCCAAGCCCTGACTGCCCACCCACCAGGCTTCCCAGCGCTTTATCTCTGGGGACAGTGTTAGGGCAGAAGTTGTTTGGGCTCTTCAGTGACACCAGACTTCAGTAGGAAGCTTTAACAATAAGCTCTGAGCCCTACCAGGTCAACGTTGAGTATTGAGGCTATGAGTCTCATCCTAAAATGAGTTTGACTGTTTTTCTGAGATACGGGAAGGAAGCCAGCAGCTTTCTAAAGCAAGGGAGGATTAACCCTCATGTATTAGCTTAGACTGGGGTTCCCTGATGGTGCAGTGGATAAAGAATCCGCCTGCAATACAGGAGACAGAGGAGATGGGGGTTCAATTCCTGGGTTGGGAAGATCCCCTAGAGGAGGAAATAACAACCCACTCCGGTATTCTTGCCTGAAAAAAAACTGTGGACAGAGGAGACTGGTGGGCTACAGTTCATGGCGTCACAAAGAGTCAGACACGACTGAGCAACTAAACACACACACACATCAGTTTAGATGACTGCATGTGGCTGTCCTGAAAGGGGGTGCCCATGGAGCTGTCAGAGACCATGCTTCCAGACTGTCTGAAGCACCATGGCCATCAGCAAGATAAGTGTCACTCGAGGTCTGCCTGACCTCCTCCCAGGTAAAGGTGGTAGGCGATGCTCAGAAACATACTGAAGTCCTGCAGAGCTGACAGGCTCGACTTGGTCCAACAAAAACTAAGATAAAGCTCACACTTCCGAGTGACTGCTTCTCACAGCTCAGGGGCTGGGAGGGCTCCATGCACAAGGGACCACACCCTGATAACAGGCACAGTTCACACCCCATTATCCACCAGGGTTGATACAGGAAAAGGGCTGAGGCTGAAACATCATGACTGACATCAGAGGCTGTGTAATGTTTCTGTAAACCACTCCCTAGGGGTCTGAGCTTCAGCCAATGGGGCAGGGTTTCTAGGAATACCTGTTACTAAAGAGAGAATGAAGCAGAGTCACTGGGGGTCACTAGCCTGTGCTCTAAAAGCCACTGCCAATCAACCCGGGGAGCCCTAAGACCCTCCCCTGGGGGGCTTAAGCTGCTGCACGAGAGGTCTCGGCTCTAAGACTGCCCACCACAGGGGTCGCACGGAAAACACCCAAGAGTGAGTGAGACACCAAGTAAAGTCGTGTCTTCCTCCTTCCGAAAGCAAATTCTACCACAGCATTTCTTGGCCCATTACTGCTTCCTCTCACAGCAGCAGTCACTTTCTGTTCAGTCCAGGAAATGGAACAACACCTGGATACTGAGAGATGCCACATTATGGTTCACTGTAAACACAATAAATACCTACTGGCAAAGGGAATCGGCTACTTTGGGACTCGTAATAATCCACTTGCAGCAAAAAGGATCCCAAACTCAAAGGCTCTGTCTCACCATCACAGCATCACAGTTCGGGGCTACGTGACCAAAAGGTAAATGCAGGTCCCACACTGCTGACTAAAGTCAAAACACAAGGCCTTCTCCCTGTCCCCCCAAAAGGGCCCCCACCTTCAAGGTCACTCTCTGGGCCCTCAGTCCCTCCAGAATACTGTGCCCGCCTCCAATGAGGTCATCCATGCCGTGGTGAATTTTCTGGAGGGATGAGTTAAACTGCAGTGATTCATCCATTGGTATGGTGGTGTCAGAGTCCTGTGAAAGAAATGCAGGCACTTGATTAACTTTGCTGCTGTTCAGCTCCTGGTGTCCCCACCTCAACTGACCACTCTGCCTCTTGGTCAAGGTCAAGCCGGAAGAACTGCCAGAGGAAACGGTTCAAGAATCAAAAGAACCTGACAGAGACTAAAAAGCAAAGTGGAGATCTGGGGCGGCCTCTGTTCACTCTGAGAAAGTACAATTCTCAGACTTCTCAGTCTCCAAATGGGTTCCACACAAGTCTGTTCATCCCTGTCTCCTCCGCATCATTCCCCCAACTCGGGAAAAATTTATTTATTTTACTTTTTGATGTGGACCATTTTTAAAGTCTTTTATTGAATTTGTTGCAATATTGTTTCTGTTTCAGGCTTTGGTTTTTTGGCCGCGGGGCATGCGGGATCTGAGCTCCCCGATGTGGGATTGAACTCACTCCGGATGCACTGGAAAGCGAAGTCCTAACCACTGGACTCCCAGGCAAGTCCTGGAAATACTATTCTTCCTAGGCTTCTCCTAAAGGTTGTCTCTAACTCTTTACTAACCTAACTCCTTCCAAATGTTCCTTTACCTGGCTTCCCCTTGGTGCAGTGGGGAAGGTTTGCTTTTGTCCTTTGGCTATTTTATCTGTAGCTTATTCCTCCCTCCGATTAGACAGACTGACTACAGAGAGCAGAGACTGGTTTCTACAAAGGCCCAGCAGTGTTCACAGTGGGACTATCCACCTCAGCAGGGAAGAAAAGTCTGTAAAAAAATGAAGGGAGGAAAGAACTAATACTGATCAATGCTTTCCACTTTGCAAACTCTTCGTTCTAAGCTCGCTTAGGGCCCACTCTAAGCTTATGCTGTAGTTATGGTATTATCCTCATTTCAGATGAAGAAACAGAAGCCCAGAGAGGTGGAATGACTTGTGTAAGACTCCGGCAGTGAGACGTCCAGAGGGGAACAAATCCCCGGGTTGGATAACTGTCCTGTGGGGAGAAACATCAAAGCCAATCCCAGCGCTCCACTTTCACCCTCCAAATGGGAAGGACACAGACGCATGGCATGGCCAGCCACTGCCCTGTCCTCCTTCTAGGTCCCCAACCAGTACAAACCCTTCTGCCAAGCAGTACCCCTCTTACCACTTTCTGTCATCATGAAGAAGCTAAACCACCTTTTCTTCGCTGCTCAAGTTCACAATCTTTTTTCAGGTATATATTTTCAATCTCCCCGCTGCTAACATGGGAGTTTCTCAGGGGTAGGAGTCAAGGTTTTTAAACACACTTTACTTTCAGCACCTTAAATAGCATCCGGCACAACCTGATGCTTGGTCGGTGAAGACCCCAGTGTTCGGGTACAGCTGATGGGCTGTTATTTCTCAGAAAAATGTACTATAGCTCATGATCATAAAAAGACCAGGAAGAAGTTCATTGAGCTAGATAATTTTTATTAAGGGCCCACTATATGCACAGCATCACGCTAGGCTGTTAAGACGTAAAATAATTCGGAGCCATCATCCCTGGCCTAAAAAAGCCCTAAAACCAATGCCACAGCTATCAAAAGCCCACACAACACCTTAAGTGTGTCATATAGTGCCCTACTCTTTTGAAAAGAGGCTCTGCTTACCGACCACCACATGTTCATTGACCTTTTGAATTGTTAATCGTTACTACTTCAACTGCTTACATCAGAGAAACCAAACTATGCAGGCATATTCTGAAGCACCTGGGGAAATTTACTGCACGTGTGGACACAGCAAAAACCCTGTTCCACATCTGCAAAGTGGGAACTGACCTGAATTCTGAGGATGGGCTTAGAAAGTGTAAGCACACTTTAGAAAATGAACCTCTGCAAAAGAAGAAAAAACCAACCAAACAAAAAGCCCCCAAGACCCACCTTATTTGGTGGAATACATTATGCAGGACACAGGAAAAGTCAGTAATGCTCTACAGCCATGTGTGAGAAATGATCCCATTGAGACCAAAGGACAGGGACATGGGTATCCTAGGAAATCAAACATGCAAACCAACAGGCAACTTTCAAACAGGCTCAAGTCAAGTAGTCCCTCTAAAACGAAATACCTGTTAATAAATCCCTCCTAACTGCCGCTCAGACTAGGGGCAAAAGCATTTTAACGCATTAAACACTGGAACTACACACACATACACTAGCAAGGGGCAAAAATATTTTCACACACACAACACTGGAATTGCACGCATGCACACATGCAAAAACATTTTAACACATCCAACACTGGAACTGCACACACACGCGTGCACACACACATACACGTGCACACACACACACAATTGCCTGAAGCCAGGTTTGAAACACTGCCCCCGCTACAAATAGTCTAAGTTCTAATTATCCTTCTTGATCTGATCAGAAAAATGTTTCCACCATGGTAAAGTCCACTTTTCTGCATTGACCAGTCAAACCAGGTAATTTTCACCTCTGCCTGTTCCCTCAATTTAACTACTTCCTCTGAGGGTTTTTGTGACAGAAAAAAGAGATGCAAGTGGTGTTTAGGTCTAGTCTCTGTGGCAACGCAGAGTTAGCCATCCAGTTGCTCTCCTCCCATCCCATCAGTCTGCTTCAGAACCCCTAGAGGGCTCCTGTCAAGAGTGCTGAGCTCCAGCTCCGCCCAGCCGCCCAACCCCTGCCGACCCCGCCCAGGCGCCGGGCTTACGTTGGTGGTGAAGGTGCGAGACAGAAGCTCCTCTCGCTGTCTCTCCTGCTGCTCCCGTGCACACCGCCGGTGCTGGAAGTTTCGAAGAGCAGTCTGCAAGTGCTGGACATCGTACTTTAACTGGTCGACACGGCTGAAATTGACAGAGATTAAATTCCAGGAGCCCAGAGCAGCACAACCGGAGGTGGCTGGACTTTGTCTTCAGGGAAGAAGACAATTCCTTACCTCCCCCTGTACCCCTCCATGCTATCCACCCCCCCCACCCCAAATCTGATTTGATCAGTGATGTTGAAAGTGAAAAGGGAGCCTGTAGTTAGAGCAGGATGGTAGCAAATGAGATTCCAGCAGCTTTCCTTAACTATCTGCTGGTCTCTGATTCTGATGCATGACAGGGAACAGGTGACAGGAAGCAGGTTCAATGACCTCTTCCTGACCTTCCAGGGATTATATTGCTCTCCTGGAAGAAGCCCAAGGCATCTGTGGAGCAGAGCATCAATGAAGTTTCATAAACATTTTGGAAACAGAGGCTGGGGTGGAGGTGGTGAGAGTGGTTTCACTTTAATTTCATGGGGGTGTATCAAACATTAGATCATATTTCATTACAAATACACTGACTGGAGTGATTAAGAGCAAGATAATCAACCCAAGAATGAAATGGGAATCAGAAAACAGAGTGGAACTCCCTGGTGGCATTAGGTTTCAAGTGGCCATGGGTCTGGTCGGAAAAACTGTATTGGGGGCAAAATGTCAAAATGATACCAACAAGGAAAGGAGACACCAGGCTTCTGAGCTGCTAACCTCACCGGCTTTTTATTCTTTTTTTTAACTGAAGTAGAGGTGATGTACAATATTATGTAAGTTACAGGTATACAATAGGGTGATTCACAAGTTTTAAAGGTTATAATCCATTTATAGTTACTATAAATTACTGGCTATAGTCCCTGTGGTGTACAACACAGGCTTTTCATCCTGAGGGAGAATCACGCAAATAGAATTGTGGTCTTTATTGGACTTTATCTTTGCATAGTCTCGGTTTTTCAACGTGTAAATGGATTTTCAGAATATCTGATGACCTCTCTGGGAGCAAGGCCTGGCAGGGTCAGAGCACTCACAGTTTGGCATTCTGTCTTTTGTGGGGGGGCTCCTTGCTGGACAAAATCTCCAGACGCTCTAGTTGGCTGAATATCTGGTCTATGCTTGCTTGGATTTCATTTTCTACTACTGCACAAAAGAGAAAAAAGAATAATTACTGGAAAAGAGATAGTGAACTTAAATTAGAATGATAAATCAAACATGTCTTTTTTCTATATCCAATAAACTCAAAAATATGTATTGCAAAAGAAGAAAAATGCACTGATGAGAACAGAAAAAAATTCAAATTATACTAAGTGACTTTCTAAATGTTTTTATATATATACATATACATATATATATAGGTGTTAATGCCATAACAATGCTATTTAAAAAAAAAAACCTAAAGATAAATTTATAGAAAAAAATTTCCTGCCTCTGAAAATAAAATGAACATTCAAAGATTTGAAACATTTGAACATTCAAATAAATATTTTCAGCAAAATGCAGTATTTTCTGATATAGAATAAGGCTTCCTTTGAGATTATTCTCAGATATGGGTTATAAATATCTAGTAAAAAGACTGCCAAATGAACCCTCTACAGAAAATAATGAGGTTAAAAAAAAAAAGCGCACAGGCAAAGATTAGTACGTGAAACACAGAGAAGCATTCCCTTAAGAATAGGCAGGCCGATGCTGGAGTCACCAGAATAGACAAAATACCAACAGGGAAGGCCCAGGAAAGAATCCACAGAGGTAATAATATGATAAATACAGTCCTTTTCCTTAGCGCCTTTGCTAAACAGGCAAAATGGCCTCTTTTCCATTTCTAATCATGTATCAATGAGATTGCTGGAAAGCCAAACAAAGTCGATGGTCAGAAGCTAAACTGTGCACAGAAAAAGGCATCCAGACTGTCTCGTGTCCAATAAGGAAGTGATAGTAGAGACAGAATTGTCACCTTCTTAGGGGAGCCCAGAGCTAACAAACACAGCTCAGAACAAGGCAGGGCACAGGACTGAGAGAAGAGGTGCTTGGGAGCAGCAGAAAGCAGACTTGAGAAAGCAGGAGAATGGGCCCAGCACCAGCCAAGGAGTGAGAGGAGGAGGCAGTGTCAGTGGTGGGAGGGGGACCGCAGTGTCTGTGTGATGGACTCAGAAAAAGCACCTTTTCTTTTGGCCACGCCACGTCGGCATGTGGGATCTTAGTTCCCTGACCAGGGATCAAACCAGTAACCCCCTCCATTGGAAACATGGCGTCTTAACCAAGGGACCACCAGGGAAGTTTCAGGACATTTTCTCATAATAGAAAAGAAACTAAAACACAAATAGCAGCACTCTTCTCAAAAGAAATCATGGTGTGGGAACTGAACTAATTAATATTGCCCTTCGTTTCTGAATAATCCTCCTAGAAAGCTGCAGAATTCTCAGCTCAAGAAGAAACGCCCAGTTCCAGTTAAACATCTCTGAATCTTTATGGACCACATTCCTCTACGGACAGGGTAATTAGATTAAGACAGATGGAGGCAAGTACTCCCATTCCCATCGGGCCCTGTCAGGTTGAGTGGAGGGGTAATGGGGGATAAGACTTGTGGGATTCCAGAGGGCACGGTCAGGGAAACCAGTGACTTTGCCATAGGGTTTTTCTATCCACCCTCACAACAGAACTCATTCCACGCTGACTCCTTCAGCCCCTGAGGCAGAAACACAGTCAGGAAACCCAGCCCATTAGCAGCGTGTCATCAGAGACAGGACTCCGGTCTCTGTAGTTAATTACTCACAGTGCAGAGCCTGCTTGTCTGCCGTCTCCAGGCGTCCCATGTGAGACTGGATTTCATGGACATGCCTATCAAAGAGAGAGAGAGGAAATGAGTGAGACATGCATAATCAACAGTGCTTCAGTCAGGAAAGACAATTTTTCTAATGCCAACGTAGAACTGATCTAAATGGACAGTGTCGCTGAACTGTGAAATTCGTATGTGGCACTTCAGGTCACATGTTTTGGCACAGTTTTTAATATTTTAACGTTAAATATTAATAACAAGGCAGACAGGCGGCATGTAGTGAGCGCTCACTGCATCTGAGACGTTCTGTAAGGTCAAAAACCCTATGAGGAAAAGGACTATTATCACCCTCTTTTTGTAAATAAGACAACTGAAGCCCAGAAAGGTTATGTAACTTGTTCAAGGTCACACACCAAGTGATAAACCTTGATGCGGACACGGCCAATCCCACTCTCTGTTCTTTGACCCAATGTGCTGAGCACTGCTCTGTACTAGAGAGAGTCAAAGGGCAAGAGAGATAGAATTCTTGTCCTTGAGAAACAGTATAATTAGGAACATCAGGCCAGATAGACGCAAAAAGTCCCAAGAAGATTTAAGAGAACACTAACACGCACAAGTGTAAACAAAAAGAAAGCTCTGAGCAGCAGTGCTGTGCAAAGGCAGAGAAAACGGCAGACTGAGCTGGGGGCAGCTCTGTATCCACAATGTGATCTGGTAAAGGAAAATGTGGAGAAAATGACGTGCGAAAAGGCGTGTCACAGGGGTGACCAGCAGGCTGGCCTGCCTGAGAGTTGGGGTCAGAGAGAAGGGCAGGAGGTGGGTTAGTGGGAGGGAGCCATCAGAGGAAAGCCCAGAGAGACAGGGATCTCCTGTTTGGTAAACCTCTTTCCTTGGCAATAGGAGGCAATTTGGAAATGCAGCACTGTACCCGGGCCCTCTGGCCGGTCCTGACACCAGGCCCAGGGCACTTCCCTGGCTTCCCAGGACTTGGTCAAAGTTACCCTCTGAGCCCTTCCCAGCAGTCCTCTGTGACAAATCCTGGGGTTGTTTTCATCCTACCCCAACAACCTCCTCCTGGGGCTTCTGGTCTCTTCATAGAGAGTCACAGGAGGGGGCCTGTGAGCTCTTCTATCATCTCCAAGCCTGGAAGAAATGTCAGCAACCATCCTCCACCGTGAGCACCACAAACTGTGACCCCAAATTTACCAATGCAAGCCAGGAGCCTAAATTTGGTTTGAACTTGTCTCAAGTCTTTTCCAGGGTTTCCCTGCAGTCTCGAAACATGACCCATGGCTCCAGAAGCAAGGGAAGCCCCTCAGAGGTTCCTGGGCAAGACCCAAGGTCCTGACAGGCAACCAGAGATCACTCCTAGAGTCTGAGAGATGAGGTCGCTACTCCAGGAAGGTAAGTCCAGATGCTTTAGAATGGAGACACATGGAGACATGGAGGCAGATGCAGAACAACTTGAAGAAACTGATATCTGGATCAGGGAAATGATGAAAACAGCTAGAGAGCACTGAATGGTAGTGCTGATGGAAAAGAGAATGAGGACTTTCCTGACGGCCTGGATGTGGGCAGCGAGGCAAATTTCTAATGGAAGCGGGAAAGGAACGGACTACAATAAATGCTGATGGCTCCGTACGTTACCCATGTGAAAAAAAGACACCTTGTATAACACACAACGATAAACTCAAGGTGTGCATATTATGACTTCAGGTTAAATAAGGATTTCTTAAACAAGACAAAAACCAAAACTACCCCCAAGCCCCACAAATCAGAAAAGAAAAGACTGACAGATCTGACCACATTAAAAAACAAAAACAAAACCTTTTTACACCAAAGGCACGTTTGGAAAAAAAAAAAGGGGGGGAGAGACTGGAAGCCACCTGCAGCAGATAACAAAGGAATATGTTTGAATGTATAAGGAACTACTACAAACAGGAAAAGTCAAATAAAACAATTTTTAAAATAGGCAAAGGGCAACTGAGAGAAAAGGAAATCCAAATGGACAAAAAATATATGAAGTAACACTCTTCTAGTAATCAGGAAAATGCATATTGAGAGTATAACATCACATTTCTCCCGAGTGATTGACAAATATTTTAAACTTTAGGATGAGGGACCCCTGGCAGGCATAACAATGGTACTCAATGGGTCCTGGGGAAGATTTCCAGGTTCTATCACAGGACTGCCTTTGGCTCTGTGTTCTGTTCTGGTAATTTTTTTTAAATCAACTTATGACTATGAAACCTGCACAAAATTCTGCGCTCCAGTGACTGGTTAGGATATTGAACCACAAGGCAAATACGAACCTTTTTCATTTAGACTGTGGTGTTGGAGAAGACTCTTGAGAGTCCCTTGGACTGCAAGGAGATCCAACCAGTCCATCCTAAAGGAAATCAGTCCTGGGTGTTCACTGGAAGGACTGATGTTGAAGCTGAAACTCCAATACTTTGGCCACCTGATGGGAAGAGATGACTCATTTGAAAAGACACTGATGCTGGGAAAGATTGAGGGCAGGAGAAGGACGACAGAGGATGAGATGGTTGGATGGCATCACCGACTCAATGGACATGAGTTTGGGTAAACTCCGGGAGTTGGAGATGGACAGGGAGGCCTGGCGTGCTGCGATTCATGGGGTCGCAAAGAGTCGGACACAACTCAGCGACTGAACTAAACTGAATACAATAAAATTTGTCGGGGATAAAAAGCGTTTTAAGATTTTTTAAAAAAGTCAAATGCACAACACAGAATAGCATTCAGGTTTGGGTCATTTGCTAAAGAAACCCTACCAAGTCAAGATTTCCCCCAATGGGAGATGAGGAAGATGACTGGAAAAGTTTAGAAGTCAAGTTGCAAAGAGGAACAGTCAAAAGAGCTAGTGATAATGATCCTCTGAGAAAAGAAAGGAAAAAACTAAATGAAAATGGGGCAGCTGGGGCTCTTCAAATATCTAGAGACTACGGGAAGAGGAGTGGGCTTGTTCTCTGTTACTGCTCCTTAAGGGAGTGTGTGCATGCGTGCTCAGTTGCTTTAGTCGTGTCTAACTCTCTGCGAGCCAATGGACTATAGCCTGCTATGCTTCCCTGTCTGTGAGATTTCCCAGGCAAGAATACTGGATGGGTTACCATGCCCTCCTCCAGGGGATCTCCCTGACCCAGGGATTGAACCCACGTCTCCTGCACTGCTGGATTCTTTACCACTGAGCCACCGGGGAAGCCCCCTTAAGGGAGCCCCAGAACCAAGGATACAAATTTCAAGATGACAGACGTCAGCTGAACTCAGGGGGAAAAAACGAGCACAAACTCTCAAAGAAGAGGGAAAAAAAGTGCTCTGGCATGTTTACACACAGAGTACATGAACTGTCTTGGGCTTTATAAAGGTCTTCCTGACCAAAGTGAATTGAAATGGAAGATCTTGCCAGTCACTTTCAATTCTTAAATTCCACGACAGAAGCAGGAGAGATGATGCCAATACCCAGGAAACCCTATAACCACTCATCAGCTGGTTTTTACTATTTTCTAAGTGAAGATGGATATTAAATTGCAGCGAAACATGACTTTTTCCAACCAATTTCTTTTTGCTTTACTTGAACTAGAAAAGATAAGAGCCAATAAAGTGATACCAATCTTCACATGCCAGGCCTGAGAAAATAAATGAAAACAACAGAGCAAGGAGGAATGGCACTGCGAGAACTACTATATGCAAAGTAGCAAATCTGTTTTACATGGAAATGGGAGTTCAGACAACACATTTGAAGCCAGTAAGGAACAGCTGATATACAAATCTGACATGGGAATGTGGACACTAGAAATCAGAAGTCCTAGCCCTGACTAGTGTGGGGTTCATGGTGGGAGTGGGTGAAAACATAACCAAGCAGAGACCCAGTAGCAAATAAACAAGTGTCAATGTTGCTAAGGCCACATCTCCTGTATTGCAAGGCAGACTCTAAACCACTGGACTACCAGGGAGGTCCTAGGAATAATTTTAAAACAGAATTGCTTTTTAAAAGTCAATGGAGGGACTTTCCTGGTAGTCAAGTGGCTAAGAAGCCGCGCTCCCCAATGCAGAAGGCCAGAGTTCAATCCCTGGACAGGGAAATAGATCCCACACGCCGCAACTAAGCGTTCATAAGCCACAACTAAGAGTTTACACGCGGCAACGAAGACCGAAGAGCCACGTGCCACAACTAAGACCCGGCACAACCAAATTAAAAAAAATTTTTTTAAGTCCATGGAACTACCCGACCCCATCATATACACCCACTTTGCACACACACTGCTTCTGCCTAACTTGAGGGTTTTAGAGTTAAAAGATCTGAGCTGAAGTTAAAGTTCCACTATGCAGTAGCTGAGGGGCACTGAACAAGTTCATTTAATTCCTTGGTGCCTTACTGTCCTCAACTCTCAAATGGGGCACTGATAATCATAACTAAGGGGTCACAGACCCAAAGGCAATACGAAACTGCTGCGGAAACCCACACAGCACCACAGGGAAGTCTGTTGTTTTTACTTTGCTTGCTTCATTTAAAAGTAGCAGAACCATCTGCGCACTTTCACCTCACCCACTTTGCCTTCACTATATTTAGCCTCTCATCAGAAGGCAAAATCAAAAGAAAAAAAAAGGAAAAACTGGTCTTGAGATAAGGTAACAGTCTTTAAACCTAGCTGTTCATCAAAATCACCTGAAGAGCTTGTTAAAAATAGAGCTTCTTGTGCTCCAAACCTATTGAATCAGAATCTCTAGTGATAATAAGGTCCAGGGCACTGAATGATCCTGGACAAATATGGGCACCTTTACAAGCACTGGGATCTCAAAAATAGAAGCCTGGCTATTAGCTCCTCTATAAAGTTCACCTTAACACAGTACTATTTAAGTGTAAAATGTTTAACCTGCTTTTCATCTGTTTTTTTACCCCAATGTTCAGGCATTTTCAACATATGCAACTTTAAAATACTGCTGTAATTCCAATGTACTTTCAGAGACACAGCAAGAGATAACCACAAACTGGGTTCAAAGTTCCAGTAAAATTAATACGCGCAGTTACTGCTGTATCAGTTCAAGCGCAATCATTAATTTCTGCAACTCCAAAAGTTAACTGCAAATACAGACAGGATTCTGTTTCCTTTTTAAGACACTCAATCACCAGTGTTATGGAACTGAAAGGAGACTTACAGTTTAACCAACCCCAAACTTATTTTATAGGTGAGGAAAACAAGATGATGAGGTCTAGAACCAGAATCCTCAGTCCTGTTTCAGTCCTTGAGGGGAAAGGAGGCAGATCAGAACATACTGCACCAATAATAATAATGATGATGATGAATATACTGCAGCACAAAACAAAGTCAATTTCCAGAGGGCAGGGCTGTACCGTCTGCACTGGAAACAGTGCCTAACACATAGCAGGTGCTCAATCAATATTCACTGAGTAAATGAATGACTACATAGTAGAAGGCCTAGCAGTGGCAGGTCAAATCTTGTCCCTTGTCTGTTTTTGTAAATGAAGTTGTACTGGAATACAATCACATCCATTTGTTTACACATTGTCTAAAGGCTGCTTGTGCACTAATAACAGCAGAGCTAAGCAGCTGCCACAGAGACCATATGGCCTGTAAGACCTAAAATATTTACTATCTGGCTCTTGACAGGAAAAGTTGGTGCGCTCTGCTCTAGAGTTTAAGGGTCTACAGAGCTTGAGGGTAGGTCGTTGGAGGCCTGCATAGGGAAGGATTTCATCTATGCTCCACAAATCTTGTTTGGGACACCATTTAGAATTCCTCCTCTAACTTTACATATAATTGAGCTTCCGAGTTTACTCTGTGATCGGCTACCTACTGCACCAGTAACAGGTAGCATGAGACTCTGTGAACAAAATTATTCTTAAAAATAAACTGGGTTGCAACCTCCTTAGGACTATTCTTTAACCAAATTAGCTAACCAGATGAGACTGTACACGAGAACAATTTCAAAGCACTACTCAGTCCACTGAGCCTGGTTATTGTAAAAGATCTGCCCTTTCTTACTAACACGGGCATAATTTCCTGCTTCATTTCTTTTCCAGTTGACTCACAGATCCAGTTTTTAAAGTCCCTTGTCTGTTTTTGTCTTTTATCTGTCCTTCCTGTAATTTTTATATGAGAATAGGGCTCATATAATAGTGTAAGATCAATTCTGTCATTTCAATACTATTAGAAAGTAGGCTCTACATTTTCATCTGCCCAAACCAAATGCTGAATCAATAAAGTAAAAAGAAGTAGAAAATGAAACAGTAACTTAATGAAACATAAATGAAAATGAAACAAGAGGATCATCTCCCTCTTATTCTAGTGCTCTAAAGTATTTCTTTTATTGTGAATTCATTAAGAAAGGTGGGTTCCCATTTTCTTTCTTTCCCAGGACTTGGGGGTGTGATTTTAAGAATTTTCATCAGCACAAAACTACACTGTAAGTTGAAAGGTATCAGAATAGGACAGATATCAGTAGGTATATATTCCAAAAAAATCAGAATATACTGAGACAGACATTTGTACACCAGTGTTCTCAGCAGTGTTATTTACAATAGTCAAAAGGTGGAAACAACCCAAGTGCCCATCAGTAGAGGAATGGATAACAAAACAGTGTGTGTGTGTGTGTGTGTGTGACTCTGAAAAGAATATTATACAGCCATAAAAGGAACAATAGATACATGCTATGACACAGATAAACCTTGGAAACCTTATGCTAAGTGAAATAAGGCAGATACAAAAGTACAAATATGTCATTCTACTCATATGAGATATCTAGAATAGGAAAACTCAGAAACGGAAAGTAGAACAGGTTGCCAGGGACCTGGGGAGAATTGGGGAAGTACTGCTTAATGGGTACATGAGTTTCTGTTCGGGATAATGAAAAAGTTCAGGAAATAGATAATGATGGCTACACAACACTGTGAATGTACTTAAAGCCGCAGAACTGTACGCTAAGAAATGAGTATCACTTTAAATAGTAAACTACATGATACTGGTAACTTAATTAAAAATTAAATGGTTAGTTAGCTTTAAAAAGGTAAACTTCATGTTATTTACGTTTGACCATAATAAATGATAACTCCTAAAAAAATTTCCCCCCAAACAGGATAGGTATGATCTTATTTCCCTATTCAATTACATATTTTGGCAAGCTCCAAAAACGCAGGGAAGTATGAATAAGGAACACTACCAAGGAATTTTACGAGAAACTAAACCAAAATTCAACTTCCTTAAAGGTAACCTGGTACCAGATATTCTGAGCAATTTCTTTTATCAGAAAAATATGGTCTTTTAGTGTAAATCGATATCAGAATAAAATAGAAAATAAAAATCACACCGTAGCAGCAACAAGGTTTGGGCCAATCAAGAGTAAGGACTGATATCATTTAGGGGCTGTGAGTCATTAATTAAACGTTTTCTGACGACCTTAGCCCAGTGATGGATCCTTCTAAGTTGCTTAAGGAGATCCTGTTGGTAATGCTCATTTACCTCCCATGTCAGGGTGCCCTATGTTAGACCTTTTTTCGAACACCCTGGCTCTCCAACTAAAGAGTAGACGCATATGTGCTGGGGCCCTCAGTCCCCACCGGTTCTAGCATTCCGGACCACAGAGTTGGCTGGAGCTGAACAATGTGAGGCTTTCCCTTCACCTAGTCTACCCAACAACTAGTCACGGTCTCGGGGATTCCGGAAGGCATTCGGCCCAATGTCGCCGGGCACCAGGTCGGACCCTCCGGCCGCCGCAGACCTGGGCATCACGGCCAAAGACTGAGCCCTTCCGAGCTGGTCCCCACGGCAGCGCCCGGACGGAAGGACTAGGCCTCCATTCTGGCAGATGACCGAGGCCCCAGCCCAGGGGACTAGGGCTCGCCCAGCCTGGCTTCGTCCCAGCCCGTGCCCGACGCGTCCCTCACTTGTGCGTTTGCTGGTACAGCGGCTCCATGTTGCCGGCCCCGCCGGGTCCCGCTCCGGCTTCCACTGAACACGTCCTCACAGCCCCGCTTCCGACTTCCGGTTTCCGGTCGCAGGACCCTCCTCCCTGCCCACTAGGGCTGTCCCAACGCGCGCCAGCCTGGTGGCGCCTGCGAGAAAGGAGAAGGGGAATGAGTAAGGAGGCCTGAAGAAGGCTAAGTGTAATCAGAGGCTTTGCCTCAGATGAGGGACGAGGAAGCATAGGTTTTGGCAAGAGGCTGTCTGCAGCATCGAGTCAGGCATTGGGAAGGGCAGTCGCAGTGTATCGGCTTGGGGTCCTCAGTGCAAGGTTGGAGGTCAGCAGATCACAGCTTTTCTCTGGGGGAGACAGGCTGGGTGGGTTGCTGCTTGGCTTCGCGTTAAACTATTTAATTGTGGGTCTGGAGATTTCTCTCTTCGCTGGAGTCTCTGATGCATCTCCTGTCTCGCCCCCCAACTATCGCCTGTCTCGCCTCCCCCGCCCCCCCACCCCATTCAGCTAATAAAACCCAGAGTAAATGAGCGGTTACCATGTATCACATATGCTGTGGGGCAAACCGGTTCTTCCTTGTCTTCAAAGAGGTCTCGGTATAGGAAAGGAAATAAGATGTGTGCACAAATAAACGTCTAAGGGTAGACGGTCTGAAGACATCAAGCGAGTTAGAGTCGGCTCCAATGGGAGATTCAGGAAAGACAATGTGGGAGGTGACATTTGAGTTAGGACTTGAAGGATGTGGACACTTGAAGGATTCGGACACCACGTAGACCTAATCCGTTTCCACCCTCCCAGATTTATCTACAATTCCTCTCAAGGGAGGTGATGTTCCTCTTCCTTTGACAAGTTGATGCTTCTATTTTCCTGTATCCTGGATCCCACCCAGTTTTGTGTCCCAAGAGACTGTCCACCCATGTACATTCTTTCCTTAACACTTGCCCATTTATTGTAATATTTATTTCTTAATGATTACCTACTGTTGCCAGGCACAGATATTGGGGTGGGGGGGATGGAAGACAAGTAAGACACTATCCTAGACAAGCAGATTAGAATGATCCCAGTCACTTTAGGAAGACTTAGAAAAAATTAAAACTAGCACTCCAAAGTGTAGGACCCCCTGAGGTCCAGGAACTTTGCTTGCCTAGGTCCCTAGGATAATGTTAAGTGGTAGAATAAAGAGGGTTTCATATATTTTTTGCTACTGTAAAGGAAAAAATTGATTAAAAAGTGGAGTCTAATTCTTCTAATCTGAGCTGGCGTTAGTGACTTGCTTGACCAACAGAATGTAGTAAAAGAGAAATTCTAGGATTTCCAAGGTCAAGTCATAGGAAGCCTTGCAGCTTCTACTCAACCCTTTAAAAGAGCACTCACTTTGGTGATCCTGAGCCACCTTAGTAAAAGTTTGACTCCCCTGAGGCCATCATGCTGAAAAGGCCATGTCTATAGGTAGTCTAGTCAACATGCCCAGCTGAGCCAAATCTTTCAGCAAGGACGCCAGACCTGTAAGTGAAACTATCTTGTCCCCTCAATAGTAGTCTGTTCATCAGCTTACCCCTACCTAATGACCTCTATAGACTTCACATGGAACAGAAGAACTGCCCAACTGAGGCTATGCCTGAATTCAAGAACAGGAAACCAAGATATAAAGTAAAATTGATGATATTTTAAGCCACTGAATTTTGGGGTTGGTTGTTTTTTAGGAAGAGATGGTCGACCTCAAAACGTTTGTCAGATAATTAGAGAGGGTACAGGGATTATGAAAAGGAAACAATGCAAGACAGTGTATGAATGTTAATGAGTAGTGAAGACAACAGGTCTGTCATAACATAGAGAAGGAAGAGATCCCTTTCAATGCGACGATGAAGGAAGACTTTCCAGAAGAGATGAGATTTCAGTTGAACCTTGAAGTACAAGAAGGATTAAGATGTTTGGAGCAGCAGGCACAGAGGGTTCTTGGCAAGCAGAGAGGTAAAGTTCAAAAGCTGTAGGTAGTCCCAGGCAGTCTGTGTGGCTCCTCTTGGCTAGAGCAGAGGAAGATGCTGCAGACAGGAAAGATGTTTTGCCTCCATCTTGTGGAAAGTCTGGAGGGCTTTGAGCCTTGGGTGAAAATGAAAGTGAAAGTGTTAGTTGCTCAGTCATGTCCGACTCTTTGCAACTGCATGGACTATAGCCCCTCAGGCTCCTCTTGTCCATGGAATTCTCCAGACAAGAATACTAGAGTGGGTTGCCATTCCCTTCTCCAGGGATCTTCCTGAGCCAGGGGTCAAACCCAGGTGTCCTGCATTGCAGTCAGATTCTTTACCATCTGAGCCACCAGGGGAGCCTTGGGTAATGGAATAAGATAATATTTCAGAAAAATCAGTATGATGAGTTCATGCTCTGTCCTTTTATCTGAACTTTAAGAGGTGCCCTACAGTTCTACAGTTCCAGAATTGGGTAAACTAGTCTACAGTCAGCCTGTTTGTTCCCTTCGTGGTGTGATAAACTTCGGTACTCTAGAGAGTTTGTATTTTAAGTTTGGGTATCTATTTGTTTATTTAGGCTGTGCTGCACATGTGCTTTTTCCCAGCTGCGGTGTGTGGGCTTCTCATCATGGTGGCTCCTCTCACTGCGGAGCACAGGCTCTTGGCACACTGTTGTTAGCAGTTGCAGCATGCCGGCTCAGTAGTCACAGTGCACAGGCCTAGTTGCTGTGGGGCATGTGGGATCTTTCCGGACCAGGGATTGAATCTGTGTCCTGTGCATTGACAGGCAGATTCTTAGCCCCTGGACCACCAGGGGAGTCCGTGAAGAGTATTTTTCATCTGTCCAATTTGACGGAACGTAATTATTTTCTCGGAAACCGTGAATCTGTTCTGGCTCTCTGGTCAATTAGATGGAATCGAACAGTTCTGTTATCCTTTTTATCAAACCATTCCTGCTCCCTGTACTCCCCCTACTGTGGTCTCTACCCCGCTCCTAGTGTACCTTCTGATCTTGTTGTCTCCTAAGCCCCCTTCCCCCTGCTGTCTATCTCACCTGTACTAATGTTCATTCAGCACCTTGCACAATTAGCACCAGCTTTGAACGTCTCACCTACCAAACCTAAGAGCCTGTGGAGAGGCCCTCATCTCCCTCCCCTTTCCAATCATTCTCTTCAATGTTGAGCCTTTTGATAGCTCCCTGGTGCCTCAGGAACACAGTAATAAATTCTTATCTTGGCAGACAGAGCCCTCCTTACTGGTTGCATCTATGACCACTTTCCCCATCCTAACTACAGTAATGGTAGTTCTCCGCTGAAGTGCCTTTGTGTCCTCTGGCCTTTGCATGCACTTTTCTCTATGCTTCAAACACCCTTCCTTCTGCCTCAAGCCTGATGAAATCATTCCAGTTTCATTCTGGTTTCACCTCTCTTGGGGAGTGCCCCTGACTCCCATGCCAGATCAGGACTCCTCCACTGTACTCCTGTGGCACCTGGCGCTCTTTCTCAGCACTTTTCACACGTATCTCAATTTTCTGCCCACCAGCCCAAGGGCAGGAGTTGTGTCTTTCATCCTTGTATCTTCCTAGAATCCAGTTCAATAACTGGTATAAGGTCCCTGCATGCTCAGTCGTGTCCAACTGTTTGTGACCACATGGATTGTAGCCCGCCAGGCTCCTCTGTCCATGGGCTTTCTTAGGCAAGAATTTTGGAGTGGGTTGCCATTTCCTTCTCCAGGGGATCTTCCCTACCCAGGGATCGAACCCACACCTGCTGCATTAGCAGGCGGATTCTTTACCCCTGAGCCACATGAGAAGCCCTGACTGCTATAAGGTAGGTGTTTGTTAATGTTAATACCTTGAAATAAATACCATTTAATCAACTCACTCTTCTAATTATGGGCTTCCCTGGTGGCTCAGATGGTAAAGTGTCTGCCTGCAATGCAGAAGACCTGGGTTTGATCCCTGGGTCGGGAAGATCCCTTGAAGAAGGAAATGGCACCCCACTCCAGTACTCTTGCCTGGAAAATCCCATGGATGGAGGAGCCTGATAGGCTACAGTCCATGGGGTTGCAAAGGGTCGGACATGACTAGAGACTTCACTTCTCCTAATTATTCCATCTGCCTGCTATTTCAGAAGCTTGGAATTGCCTGCATGTTGACTTTTAGGCAGTTGTAAACAGTCTGCCTCAGAGGAGCCATTCCTGCTGAAAGACTCATCACTTGAAATTGGTGCATTGATTCATGGGGTCGCAAAGAGTCGGACACGACTGAGCGACTGAACTGAACTGGACTGAACTGAACAAAATACCTCCTCTTAAGGCACTTTCACAGCAGTTTCTCCTTCTGTGCTGGTCACCACCCGGTTGAAGGCAGGCATCACCATCCTGGTTTTCTGGACAAGCATCCTGAGCTTCAGAGGTTAACTTGCTTGCCTAAACTGACTGTGGGAGAGGGGAACTAGGTCCAGGCTGTGGTCTCACACTGCCCTCCAAGGAGCTTCTCTGTCATCCTGCCTTTTTGACTCAAAGAGGGCCTTACACAGATAAGTAAAACACCTCTGAAGGATTCTGCTTTGGACAGCAACAAAATCCTGGTCACCACCCCCTCAAAGCCGGAGAAACATAATCGCATTGCCTCTGGGTTTTCTCCCCAACCCCTTCGATTAAAGCTGAGCAGACAGAAAGGATGACATTTCTGAATTCAGAAGCTGCAGTGAGTTGAGAAAAACAAGCATCTGTGGCCCTTTCCAGGACCCACCAGGTGGAGGAGATGTTGCCTCGGGTCCTGTAGGAGGTGGGGAGAGTTCCCCAGGAAGCCGCCCTCCACAGAGAGTCCATCAGCAAATTGTCTCATGTAGCCATAACAGCCAGGAGCAAGGTTGGGGGGAGTGGGGTTTGGTCCTAGGAGAGCCACTGTATTGTAAACAGGATAAAAGGGGCTGGAAAGCCCCACTTATCACTGACTAATGTGCCCCCAGGTCATCGGGGAGCTGGACCCCCACCAGCAGCCCTGAGGGAGTGAAAGAGAATTCCTGATTAACCCCATCACCTGTGAGTGGAGCCGGGGCAAAGGTCTGCCTTTCCACTTACTAAGTGATTTCCATGGTGGCATTCGTGGAGCTCAACATGGTTTCTAGGAAGCCCCTTCCGAGACTGAAGAAACGTCTTCTGAGCCCCGTGCTCTCTGGGGCCACCGAGAGCAGGGTGCATGTGGGGGCATCTTTGGAAGGTGAGGAGGTCAGAGGAAGGCAGAGGTAGCTGGAGTCTGGGAGCAGTTTCAGGGGAGAGTGGTGGTCTTTTGGTCACCGTGGGGGAGAAGGAGACTTGGGGATCAGCACATGAAGCCATGGGTTGGCTTAATTTAGACTTGAGAGATTGACCGAGGGGCTTGGTCTCTCTGGGCTGTAAGGATTTCATTCATTCCTTACAACCCCCTTTGTGTGCAGGTATCTTAATTCATCGAGGAGAAAACTGAGGTTCAGAGAGGTTAAGTGTCAAGAGTAAACAGCAGGTAAGTGACCAGCTGAGACCTGAACTCGGGCCCTGCGTCGCTGACTCTCAGTGCGGACACTTCAGTGTTGGTTGGACCAGATGTACGGCCTCAGTGTTTAAGTGTGAAGACTTCCAAGGGATGCTTAGATGAAGTGAGTTCACCTTTCCTCTGAATGTACTCTGCCCCTCCAGGGAGACTTCCTTGATCTCTGCCTCTTCCTTTCAGACCCCCATTTTCCTGGACCCCTGAGCATGGGATAGAAAAAGTTAAGAGTTTGATACAGAAAGCCCAAGTTTGAGTTTCCAACTCAGATGACCTTTTGGCCAAATCAATCAATTCCTCTGAGCGTCCGTTTCTTTGTTTCTTAGCTGGGGACACTAATATCCACCCTTGGTATTTCACCAGATTGAAGGAGAATGAAACAAGATGGGCTGTGCACGCGGTTTGAGTGTTAATTTCACAGTGATTGTTGTGGAACTTCCTGAGTGAATATCTTGCCTCCAGTTTTCACCCCCTTGCCCACCTACCTCTCCAGGAATATCGCCTTCAGATTCACCTGCTTAAAATATAACCTTATGCATGTCTCCTGCTCAGGAACCATCAGTGACTCCCTGCTACTTCTTCCTGGACCCGGTGCTCACCTTTCCAGAACTGGTTTACCCCCCACTCCCAAACCTGGAGCCTCTGCTCCCCTGCCCCACCTTGGGCTCAAGTCATGGATCCTACTTGGGGTGTCTAAACATTCTGTGTGTTCTCATACCTGTGGGCTTGGGCTGGCTCCTTGAAGAGATTTGTCCCCTCTTCCAAGTTGGCTCAACTCCCAGCCACTCCTCTGGCTGGCTTCCTGACCACCCATCCTGTCTCACCCTCTCCACCCTCTTGTCTTTATCATTCTCTGTGCCTTCCTATTCACCTCCTGGGAGCGTTGGCTTTTCATGACTCAACATTAGATCATAAACTTCTTGAGGATAAAGAGCTGCTTGTGTGTCTCAATTAAGGTGCTCAACTGATCTAGGCTAGAGAGACAGCGGGCTAAAGAGGATGTCCTCAGAAATTCTACAAGAGTGAGCGGCCTACCTGTCCCAGGAGCCCCTTGAGCAGTGGTGCTTTGAGAATCTGGCTTCCTGGAGGGCTTAAGGTGCATCTATGTGTTGACTTGAGACATGGCAGGCCAGGTAGAGGTGGGGTTTTTTCTGGCAGGTAGCCATTTTGTGGGACCTGGCCAAGAGTACCAGACTGGAAGCGCTCTATTCTACAGCCCCACAGGGCTTGGTCTGAGCATCCAGGAGCCTCTGTGTCATTCCCTTTCATATCCATCATTCAGTGAGTCCTCAGGGTTTCAGGGGTGGAGTAGGAAGCAGGAATATGGAGGAATTTTCCTTCCATGCCTTTGATAACCAATAAACTGATGACCATTCAGCCTGCTTATCTTCCTAGAGAGAAACCAAGGCCCCAAGACAGGTGTGACCTGCCCACATCACACAGAGATCAAAGCCCAGCTGGGGTTGGAACCTGCATGTCCTGACTCCAGCTCCCTATCTCACACTAGTTCCCGGGCAAGACACACAGGTCAAGGCCCTGCAGACAAGGATTCCAGAAGTAAAAGTCCTGGGAACCAGCCCCCCATCGCAATTGCCCTCAACCTGCCAGGAAGTGGGGTAGGCCCACTCAGATGGAAAAGTTTCCAAGAAGGAATCTTTAAGCTCCTCTCCAATGCTGCCAAACCTTCCACACCTTGGTTCATTCTATTGTTTTTTTTTTCCTCCCCTTGAAATGAAAGTACAGTCATTGTAGCCCAAGCCACTTGGTCCAGGGCTGCCTTGTCCAATACACTAGCTGTTAGCCACACATGGCTATTGGGCATCTGAAGTGTGGTCAGTGCAGACCAGCTTGTGCTGTAAGATATCGACTGACTTTCAGAAACTTAGTACAAAATAATGCCAAGTACTACAATCCTTTTTTACATTGATTCATGTTGAAATGATAAAGTTTTGGGTGTCTTGGTTTCAATAAAATATACTATTAAAATGAACTTGACCTGTTTCTTTTTCGTTTTTTATTATCACTTCTAGACTGTTTAAATATGTAGGGACCTGGTGGTCCAGTGGCTAAGACTCCATGCTCCCATTGCAGGGGGCCTGGGTTTGATCTCTGGTTAGGGAACTATATCCCATATGCTGCAATTAAAAAAAAAAAGATCTCGTATAATCAACTAAGGGCTTCTCTGGTGGCTCTGTGGTAAAGAACCCAACTGCCAATGCAGGAGATGTGGTTTCGATCCCTGGGTTGGGAAGATCCCTTGGAGAAGGAAATGGCAACCCACTCCAGTATTCTTGCCTAGAGAATTCCATGGACAGAGGAGACTGGCAGGCTACAGT
The DNA here is from genome assembly GCF_049115385.1 of Moschus berezovskii. Lineage (NCBI taxonomy): Eukaryota > Metazoa > Chordata > Mammalia > Artiodactyla > Moschidae > Moschus > Moschus berezovskii. The sequence goes on from NC_142479.1 coordinate 57,331,317, forward strand.
CCATGGGATCGCCAAAGAGTCATTCACGACTTAGCGACTAAACAACAACAACATGATCAGCTAAAGATCTCAAGTGCTACAACAAAGATGGAAGATCCTGTGTGCCTCAGCTAAGACCTGGCACAGCCAAATAAATGAACTGAATAAATAAATATTTAAAAACCTAAATATGTAGCCCAGATTTGCAGCTTGTGCTGCATTTCTATTAGACAGCACTGATCTAGAGGGTGCCCTTTGGCTTCCCTAGGAGACTGCAGGCTCCTGAAGGCAGAGAGCTGGTTGCGTGGTTCTTCCTCCACCCAAAACACCCCCTCCCAGCCTGGCATCCCAGGCCTGGCATATTCTGATGCACAGATTGTGTCCCCAGTTCTCCAGAGCAAACACCCCTCCATATGGACTCCTCTGAATTCCCTTAGATCCAGAGAATTTCAGAGATGGGGTATGAGGGCAGTCAAAACAGGCTTCCTGGTGGAGGTGAAGGGGGCTTCAGGGCAGAATGAGGCAAGCCAGGTACCCCAGGCACACAATGTAAGGGGGCAGTCACTCTCAGGGTGGGGCAGGAGTGACCCCAGGAACCCTGCTTGCCACTCGCCCTGCTCCGAGCTCTGTCAGTCTCCAACATGGTCCCTCCAGGAGGACCCGAGTGGGATTGCCACAGAGGTCTGCAGCTGAACTCCCTGCAGTCCCACAGTGGTCCTAATAGCCTCCGTCTCCCAAGGGTAAAACCTCACTCAACAGCCACCTCTCTGGCCTCAAAGAAGCTGGATCAAGCCCAGCTCCTCAGTAGCCAGGGCCTCCTTGCCCTACCTCCAGTGCCTTCAGGAGACAAGCTGCATTAATGGTGATAATTTTGCAGCTTTGAAAGGGAAGCACCCAAAACCCAGAGGCCTGAGGCTGGAGGAGCCCTCTGAGGAGAGGGCCAGACGGCAGGCGTCCCTCAGAGGCCTCCGTCCTGCTGCAGGCCATGGGGCCAACGTGTCCCGACACCGACAGGCCTCCTCGCACAAGCCAGACCTCACAGAGTGAGGAGGGAAGAGGGGGCTCGACAGGAGGGTCGGGGGCTCATCCATCAAGAACCGTCAAACAGCGGGGCCACAGGCCTGCCTGAACATTTGGCTTTTTTAAAGGGGCCTTCTGCAGCTCCCCGCAACACCCCCCAAACTTTAGCCTCCTGGAATCAAGCACATTCCACTGGTGGGGGATTAAGGGGTCGGCAATCCAGGCTGGGCTGCCCCCACCCCACTCCTGCCTGCTCACCCACAGAGCAGGGACCCATCTCCCGTCCCCACCCCCATCCCCAGCCAGAGCTGCGGTTAAGGGGCCCAGGGCAAGATTGAAATTGGTGAGGCCTTGTTGTCTGCCCCTGCTTTTAAGAAAACAGCACACAAATTGAGAGGCGATCTTGACGCTCTTTTCTTTTTTTAAATCAGGAGAGTTGACTGGCACTAGGTTGGCGGGGGCGGTGGTTTCTCCAAAGCCTTGTTTAGGCCAGTGAGAATGGTCCCTCAGGTGAAAGAGCAAAGGACCATCAGCCTAACACCTGCACCGGGGTTGCCCTCCTGACGCTCCAGGGGTCGGCTGGCCTCAGGTGAACTGGGTACTCATGGCCAGAGCCTGCCTGCGAGGTGAGACAAGAGCGTGGACTTCCCTTCTCTCCTTTCTTCCCAAGGGAACTCCCGACTGGGGAACTGTAGTCCTGACTACAGCAGGGCCAAGAAACACCACTGAAGCATCAGAAAGGCCTAGGTTCGAATCCTGACCCAGCGCCCTCCTGCTCCTTGAATTCTCTGAGCCCCATTTCCTTAATTACTATGCTCCTAGTACACTCCTGGTACAGTGGAAAGTCATCTGGCCTTGCTACCAGAGAGATGTCCATTGGGCCAGTGGCTAGCTATGCACCCTTGGATAAGTCGCTTGACGACTCTGACCTTCATTTTCCTTAAGAGAGTTTTGCAAGAATTCAGTGAAATCACACATTTGAAAGTAACTGGGACACAGGGTGAGGGTGGAAGGGAGGCTCAAGAGGGAGGGGATATACATATCAGTTCAGTTCAGTTCAGTCGCTCTGTCGTGTCTGACTCTTTGCGACCGCATGGACTGCAGCACGCGAGGCCTCCCTGTCCATCACCAACTGCCAGAGTTTACTCAAACTCATGTCCGTTGAGTCGGTGATGCCATCCAACCATCTCATCCTCTGTCGTCCCCTTCTCCTCCAGCCCTCAATCTTTCCCAGCATCAGGGTCTTTTCAAATGAGTCAGCTCTTCGCATCAGGTGGTCAAAGTATTGGAGTTTCAGCTTCAACATCAGTCCTTCCAATGAACATCAGGACTGATCTCCTTTAGGATGGACTGGTTGGATCTCCTTGCAGCCCAAGGGACTCTCATGAGTCTTCTCCAACACCACAGTTCAAAAGCATCAATTCTTCGGCGATCAGCTTTCTTCACAGTCCAACTCTCACTTCCACACATGACCACTGGAAAAACCATAGCCTTGACTAGACGGACCTTTGTTGACAAAGTAATGTCTCTGCTTTTTAATAAGCTGTCTAGGTTGGTCATAATTTTTCTTCCAAGGAGTAACTGTCTTTTTATTTCACGACTGCAGTCAACAACTGCAGTGATTTTTGAGCCCAAAAAAATAAAGTCCGCCACTGTTTCCACTGTTTCCCCATCTATTTGCTATGAAGTGATGGGATTGGATGCCATGATCTTTGTTTCCTGAATGTTGAGCTTTAAGTCAACTTTTTCACTCTCCTCTTTCACTTTCATCAAGACGCTCTTTAGTTCTTCACTTTCTGTCATAAGGGTGGTGTCATCTGCATATCTGAGATTATTGATATTTCTCCCGGCAATCTTGATTGCAGCTGTGCTTCTTCCAGCCCAGCGTTCCTCATAATGTACTCTGCATATAAGTTAAATAAGCAGGGTGACAATATACAACCTTGATGTACTCCTTTTCCTATTTGGAACCAGTCTGTTGTTCCATGTGCAATTCTAACTGTTGCTTCCTGACCTGCATACAGATTCGTCAAGAGGTAGGTCAGGTGGTCTGGTATTCCCATCTCTTTCAGAATTTTCCACAGTTTATTGTGATCCGCACAGTCAAAGGCTTTGGCATAGTCAATGAAGCAGAAATAGATGTTTTTCTGGAACTCTCTTGCTTTTTCGATGATCCAGCAGATTTTGACCATTTGATCTCTGGTTCCTCTGCCTTTTCTAAAACCAGCTTGAACATCTGGTAGTTCACGGTTCATGTATTGTTGAAGCCCGGCTTGGAGAATTTTGAGCATTACTTTACTAGCATGTGAGATGAGTGCAATTGTGCAATAGTTTGAGCATTCTTTGGCATTGCCTTTCTTTGGGATTGGAATGAAAACTGACCTTTTCCAGTCCTGTGGCCACTGCTGAGTTTTCCAAATTTGCTGGTATATTGAGTATAGCACTTTCACAGCATCACCTTTCAGGATTTGAAATAGCTCAGCTGGAATTCCATCACCTCCACTAGCTTTGTTCGTAGTGATGGCCCACTTGACTTCACATTCCAGGATGTCTGGCTCTAGGTGAGTGATCACACCATCGTGATTATCTGGGTTGTGAAGATCTTTTTTGTACAGTTCATTTGTGTATTCTTGCCACCTCTTCTTAAAATCTTCTGCTTCCGTTAGGTCAGTATGTGTTTCAGTATGAAAAGGATATACATATACATATAGCTGATTCATTTTGTTGTACGGCAGAAACTGGCACAACATGGTAAAAGAATTATACTCCAATAAAAAAGAATAACATATTATTTATATATATATATTTCTTTATATATATATATTATATATATATATATATAAAGAAATTACCTGGCATGATATATAGTGAGTTTTGCCATCAGATGGAATTCATCCTTCTGCTTCCTGCCCTCCAACTTCCCTTGGTACCTTCACAATATAGCTCTGATCACACTTAGTCACCCCAACCACAGTGCAGCTGTGGCATAGTTCTACGCTGGGCTCCCAAGTGGTGGGCTCCAGGCAGGACCATGTGACAGTGCCGAGTACACAGGCAGTATTCAGGGAATGCTCTTCTTTTTATCCCTTTGAGAGGTAGTGTTGCATATTAGCTTAGAGCATAATTCTGCAGCCCAAGTTTAAATCTGGGCTCTGCCACTTACTAGCTGGGCAATCTCAGCCCAGTTGCTTAACTTCCCTGTACCTCAGCCTCCTCATTTGTATAGTGGGCATAATGATACCACCTTCCTCATAGTGTTGTTGGGGAGGTCTTTTATTTTTTAAGATTTTTTTCTTATGTGGACCATTTTTTAAGTCTTTATTGAATTTGTTACAATATTGCTTCTGTTTTATGCTTTGGTTTTTTGGCTGTGAGTCATGTGGGATCTTAAGGTCCCCAACCAGGCACTGTCCCTCCTGCATGAGAAGGCAAAGTCTTAACCAGTGGACCACCAGGGAAGTCCCTGATGTGAGGTTTAAATAGGTAATAATTATAAAAGACATGCAATACATGCTACAGGGGTATTCTGTCAAATGAAATTTATTGACCACCTTCCCTGCCCAGAGATGCTCACCAGGTATCTGCTGACCCCAGTTCAGGCCTTTTGGCAGAACCTGTCCTGTTCAGGGAAATCCCTTCTGTCCCTGTGTCTGTTTTCTTACAGGATGGAGAGGGAGTCTAGCTCCAGAAGGGGCCGGGTGAAGGCCTTGGTTTGGCCTCGGGTCCTGGCCTCCCACCCCACCCATCAGTGCTGGGCAGAAGCCAGGACCTGCAACTCCTTCCCTGGGCTGGCATTCTCCTGAGTAGGGGCTGGGCGGGGCTGGAAAAGCTGCTTCTTGCAGTTCAGGAAAAGACCGACAGGCAGGGAAGGCGTTCGTACCCACCCAGTGGTCAGCACAAAGGTAGCTGCAGGAGGGGCTTCCTCTCCAGGAGGAAGGGAGAAGGTCAGCAGCTTGCATCCGGCCCTGCCCGTTCCTCCCAGCTGCTGTGGAAAGATGTCCTAGCCACCTCGTCATTGCTGGGCGGGGTCTTCCCTTCACACGGGGGCAGGCCCCTTGGAGGACCCTGGTCTGCAGGGCTGGGCACACACAGGCGCGCGCGCACACACACACACACAGACACGCACAGTCCTGGGGCTGTGGGATGAAGCAACCAGTTTTTGACCTGGCCATCTGCTTGACGTTCCCAGACTGCAAGACCCCACAACTCGGATTCAAAATGGGCTGTTCAGAGTGATGGCTCAGCAGTCAGTGCTCATTGCTCAAGAGGTCAAGGTCATGGGTCAATCCTTAGATAGGACCATGGGTTTCCTTCTCTTAGTCACAGACGTCACCCTGCACCAGAGCCTGCTCTTTCACACATATGCAACAGATCCAAGAGGGACCCCCTCAAGACTCAGCAGAAGGAGAAAACTCTCTCCTTGCTACTCCCTCCTCTGGCTGGGTAGGTGGTTGTGGGGGTTGGTTCAAGAATCCTCTTTGCAGGAGATGCTGGGATGCAGGCTATCAGGGAAGGTCATCTCACTAGGACCTCTGTGGCTTCGCCCGTTATCCAAGTGGCCACGGAGGCTTTGGGACACCTGGAGACCAGCTCCCAGATCCCAGAGCTGGTTCCTTCGTCCACGAGGGATGGGGTGGGAGGCTCCTGCTCTGCGTGTTGAGAGGGGACTCCAAGGAAACACAAGTGCCTCACTTCCACGGGAGAAGCAGAGTTCTGGGCAAAGGGATCTTTCTGAGATCTTTGCTATGAAGATCACCATTTTCCCGGCTGCCCCAGGCACAACTCAGGGCTATGATTATGTGGAGGCTTTGTGCCAGTCTCCTGAGTTTGAGACATCATGCTTCTTCAATGCCCTCTGTGCTTGACTGAGCATAAAATGTGAACTAGAAGAGCAGATGCTAGAATCAAAATGTGGTGAGAGATGGTGAGTTCTATCCATGCATCTGTCCATCTGTCCTTCCATCTGCTGAGCACCTACAATAAGCCAGCCTTGGCCTTGGGTGCTGGAGATCCAGAAGTGAAGAAGCCACGATCCTTACTTTCAAATTGCTTTCCAGTGAGGAAGACAACACTGATTAGGGTAGAAGTGCCGAGGAGCCCTGCCTGGAATGGCTCAAATGACAAGGGAAACTGATCTCACATGGGAAGAAGGCCAGAAGAAGGAGGCTCTGGGATCGGTCAATTTAGGGACTCAATGATGTCACTGAGAACTTGAATTTAAAAAAATTTTTCCACCTGACTACCCTCCAAGAGCCAGGCAGTTCACCTTGTGGTGTCAAAATGGCTGCCACACACCCAGGTACTGCAGGCCAGTACTGTAAACAACTGAAGTTAAGAAGAACCATTTAAGTCCCTTTTTACAAGAAAGGAGACATTGCCCACAAGCCCCAGCAGAAATTGCCTTCAACTCTCACTGGCTGCCATTTTTTCGCCTGCCCAGAGATGACCTCACCTGGCTTAGGCGAGTCAAGATTTACTCCAGAGGTAGAGACCCCCTTCCTTAGGGAGGATGGCTATATCACCAGAACTCAGGTTCTCTTTACCAAGAAGGGGGAGCTGGCTACCCATAGTACCTGCTGGCAACCAGACAAAAAAGATCCTAGCACTTCGTGATTCTTCCTCGACCCCAGCAGCAGCTTGGGAAACCCATTCTGCCTTTCTCAGCCCCTTGGTCTATTTGTTTTTTCCTCTAGACTGACTGCTTGGCCACAAACTGCTCTTTGTTTGTTGTTAAAATTTGGCCATGTGAAAACTTCCTGTCACAGCATTCTCTCTATCTCAGTCTTACAATACACACACACACACACGCACATGCACACACACATGCACACGCACACACACACACTATCTAGGTGTCCGTTGGATTACTCTAAATCCTACATCTACATGAGGAACACGCCTATTCTGGTGCATTGCCCCCTGCCCAGTTTGGACAGCACCATCCATTTCTGACAAGGTTTGCACAAGCAGGCATCTCTGAGCCACATTTCTTCATAAATAATTCACAGCCAAAGACTGAGCTTGATCTAAAGCAAAGGAAAAATGACATCTAATCTCATGTGTTCCATGAGAACACACAGGGAAGCTGCTTAGCCAGGTGGGTCCAAAGCAGGCACCAGAAGGAATCTCAGTGGTAAAAGCCCTGCTCCATCTAGCCCAGAGACAGTGCATGGCAGCAGGACATTGCAAAGAAAACCCAAAGATTTGCTGCAAATGACAACCCTTTTACTTCACTGCCATAAGCATAAAGAGACACCATCCCAGTGTAGTCCATGGGATGCTACTGTTGCCTTCTGGTTCCTCATTATAAGAAATCTAAGAGAACCTTCCCACAGCAGTCTAGCACACTAGATACAAAATCAAGCTCTTGATGCAAACCTACTCGCTGTGTGACAGGGGCCATGCCTACCTCGAGACCCCGCCCCCCCTCACTCCCCTTCCCTGCCTTAGCTCCAGCCACTCTGGCCTTCATGCTCTTCTTGAAATGTGCCAGGCTTCTTCCCTCTACCTCAAATGCCCTCTTCCTATCATAGCTCAGAAGCCAGCTTTTCAGAGAACCCTTCCTTGAGCACCTAGATAATAAGGAAGTCCTTCTAACTTTCTTTTAATTGCATTATAGCTAATCAGAAAATACATTCTTTCTAGGCTTTCTTCTTTCTTATTTGCCTCTCCCCACTAGAATAAAAGCCTTATGAGGGGCAGACCCTTGACTCTCTTGGTCCCTGGAATACAGAGCTTGACCTGTGGATAGTGGTGAACAATGAATGAATGAATGATATCTCCCACCGGGATCACTTTTCTGAGATGAAATGAACCAAAACAAACCAAACCAAAAACAACAACAAAAATGAATAAACATAAATCTCCTTCCAAAGGGCTGGAGAGAGATTAGCTACAACTGTAGTTTTCCCCACTCTGCAACACTGATTATGCAGAAGTGAGCTGACAGAGAAGAAGGTGGAAGACTGACTCATCACTGCTTCTCCTTCTCTAAGGGTGATGGCACTTCAGGGGACTTGAGAAATAGAAAATGAGGGGAAGACAGTGTGAAGGAAGCACCTCTAATGGTAATGATGCCTACACACTCCAGGCACCACGCTCGATGTGTAACACACAGATCCGTGTGCCCATTTTACAGATGAGAACTCTGAGTCTCATGAAGGTCAAGAGACTTATTCAAGGTCCCTGAACACGAAGAAGGTGGAGTTGAGGTTGTGTGCATGCTCAGTTGCTCAGTCGTGTCCAGCTCTTTGCAATTCCATGGATTGTAGCCTGGCCAGCCTTCTCTGTCCACTGGATTTTCCAGGCAAGATTACTGGAGTGGGTTGGCATTTTCTTCTCCAGGGGGTCTTCCTGACTCAGGGATCCAAAGGAATTGAAGTTATACATTAGCAATCACTCCCATTTCCTCCTCCCCCGGATCCTAGGCAAGCACTGCTCAATTTTCTGCTTCTATAGATTTTTTTCTATCCTAGCCATTTCATATAAATGGAATCATACAATAGGTGGTATTTCGTAACATGACCTGTATTCTTGTACTCAGCAGGATGTTTTCAAGGCTCACCATGTACCAGCAGAGATTGGTACTTCTTTTTCTGGTGGCCTAATAATATCCATCATATGGAAGGACCATGTTCGTTTATCCATTCACCAGTTGGTGGACTCTGAGTTGTTTCCAGGTCCCCACTATTATGAATAATGCTGCTAAGAATATTCTTGTACAAGTTTTTGCATAGACATATGTTTCAGTTCTCTTGGGTAAATACTCAGGAGTGTAATTGCTGAGTCATATGGTAACTCTGTGTTTAACATTTTGAGGAATCATCAAAGTATTTTCTAAAGCAGCTGCACCATTTTATGTTCCCACCAGCAGTGGAGGAGGGTTTACAATGCTTAAGGGATGCAGGGTGCTGTTATTTTTACTGTTAAACTGTACAGTTGGCTAGAGCATCCTGAATTTTGAGGTTCCACAGGCAAAAAACCCCAGCATGACTTTTGTTTGGTTTTTTAGTTTTTGTTATTTTTTTAACTTTTTATTTTATATTGGAGTATAGCCGGTTAACAATGTTGTGATAGTTTAAGGTGGGCAGCAAAGGGACTCAGCCATGCAAATACATGTATCCATACTCCCCTCCCATCCAGGTTGCCACATTCCATGCAGCAGAGTTCCCTGTGCTGTACAGTAGGTCCCTGTTGGTTACCCACTTTAAATACAGCAGTGTGTACATGAACATGACTTCTATTTTTGTTTCAGTTGTCTCTTCCCTTCACGGACTCTTTACCTTCCTCTTTGCCCTAATCTCTAACTCTCCTCCAATCCTGTTACCCCCATGATTCTCACCTTTGCCCTGATCACACATCATGTAGTCACTGAAGGCCCTGGTGGACTGGAGATGAAACCAGGCTTCATGAAAATAGCCATGGGCATGGACCGTGGCCAGAGTGGGAGGAGAGCAGCTGAGCAGCCCACTCCCCGCGGAACCCTTGAACTCAGCGGTGGAAACCCTTGGCAAAGCAGGCCAAGGAACCCCATGGGAATTATTTAAAGTGTACACCTTTTAAATCACTATCACTAAGATTTGAGTTAAGAGCCTGAAACTTTTACTGTGTACATTTGTGACATTTTGAAGGTGGCGCTAGCGGTAAAGAACCCATCCTCCAATGCAGGAGATGCAGGTTCGCTCTCTGGGTCAGGAAGATCCCCTGCAGAAGGAAATGGCAACCCACTCCAGCATTCTTGCCTGAGAAATCCCATGGACAGAGGAGCCTGGCAGGCTACAGTCCATGGGGTCACAGAGTCAAACACGACTCTGTGAAGCAACTTGGCACGCACACACTTGTTGGCTGGGGGAGGGTGGGGAGGTGGTAAAAGTCCTTTCCCACATTTTGTCTGGGGTTATCTCAGGGAGGTCACAGTACTGTCCAAGGCTGAACAGTGAAGAGCAGGGTTGGTCTTTGGGTGGGCGGCATGGAGAAGGTGTGACTTAGGGACGTCCTGGCCCCAGTGACCAGTACTCTGATGAAGTTCTGCTCTGTCTCTGGGGCGTTAATGCAGCCTCCTCCAGGAAGTCCTTAGATTCTACTCTCCAAGGAACTTTCTGTAAAAAGAGGAGAACACGTTGGCGGAGACCATGCTCTCCCTCCTGCTGAGCAGGCCCCACTCATGGGTGAACACTGGGTGTGTAGGATCCACCTCTCTTTTCCCCTCTGGAAAGTTCACAGTGAGAATCCAGCACCCGGTGGGCGAGGAGCCCTTTGGTTCAGGCAGTGGAAGAAGTGGCCCAAGAGGTTCCGGGCTATTTCATTGCTGAGCAGTCAGTAAAGGGAAATACTCCCTGAGCCAAGCTGAGGAAAGGGCTTCCCTGGTGGCTCAGAAGGTAAACAATCTGCTTGCCATGCAGGAGACCTGGTTCGATCTCTGGATTGGGAAGATCCCCTGAAGAAGGGAATGGCAACCCACTCCAATATTCTCGCCTAGAGAACTGAATCCCATGGCCTGGCAGCCTACAGTCTGTGGGCTTTGCAAAGTCAGGAATGAGTGACTAAGCATACATCTGAGAAAAGCCATTTCACTAAGTGCCAACAGAAGCTTACTACAAAGTTCCTCAGTCCTCCACATGTTCAAGGATGGGTGACACATTGACGAATCTCTAGTTCAGCATGCTGGCTCATGGTGACTCTAGTTTATGGCAGCCCTGGGTGGGCCCATCTGGGGTTCCAGATGCCTGTGTCCTGTGGGTCTAGGTGGCTCCAGGTGTCAACAGCACCAGGCAAAGGGAGCCCTGGGTTTCTAGGTGAAGCTGGCCCTGGCTAATAGTAACTTCTGATTCTAGGCATCCCTGGCCTGTTTATGACCCTGGGAAGCAATGGCTCTAGCCATTGGGAGTCCTAGGCAACCTGGGTGCTGATGACCCTGTGGCGTTAGTGACAGAGGCCTCATGGTTCTAGATGCTGGCAGGCTTTGGCACTAAGTGACCGACAAGTCTGTGGACATCAGCCCGTGCTAGTCAGAGAGAAAGGGTAGGGAGCTTAGCCAGAATTGCCCCCTGCTCCTGGGGGGCAGCTCCTGAGACTGCATGGTTAAGTCCTGGGCTGCAGGGCTGAGTGGAGCGTCTGAGTGGAGCGATTTGGAAGCATTTCATCAGGAACCGACCCTGCACACAAGTTAGTTATTGTAAGGCACTGATGGGGCGGGGCCAGGGGTGGGGTGGGGTGGGGGGGCAACCCAGATAGCAGCCTCTGCACTGACCGGTGGCTGAACTCAGGCTGGGCTCCCTGCCCTGGAAGCAGGGCAATGCCTGGGGACGAATGGCCCCGCGTCCTCTCGGCCTGGCCCCGTGGGAGCCTGAGGCGACCTCCCAGTGGGCTCTGCCGAGGTCCCGGAAGGGGCTGCGGCTGAGGAAGGTGGGACTCAGCAGGTCCGGGCAGGTCTGCTCCGCCGAGGCCAGGCCCTCTCCCGGGTGGCTGGGGCACCCCCCTGAGCAAGCACGTCCTGCGTGAGGGCCCCTGCCCGGGAGGCCTGGCTAATGACCCTGCGCATTCCGGCCTGCATGGACCCGAGAATTGGCTGAGGGCAGGCCCATTAGCTGGAATTCTCCCAACTACTCACACATCAGAGTGAAAAAGGGGGGGTAGAAGTGAAAAGTTGAAAAAGAGCTAATTATCGCTTTTATCAGAGCGGGTGGGTTGATGGGTCCTGCCCGAGGGCAGCTGGGGCTGCATTAAAGATTAAACGCCAGGTAGGGGGGAGCGGGGCTCGTCATTCCACAGGAGGGAGGCCGGCGGGCCGCCTGGTGGAGACCTGGTGGCAGGCGGCGGCCTTAGATCTGTCAGCCGAGCCCCCGGTCCCAGCGCCCACCATGGGCACATTCCATCAGGGGACCCCAGCGGCGCCCAGCGCTTCCGCCCCGGCCTCTGCGGGGAGGGCAGCTGCTGTCCCTCCAGGGACGCGGGGTCGGGGCAAGTCTAATTATCCAATTGGTAGGTTTCCTGGCACCTGTCTTAAGGGGACTTAAATGATTTCTGCACATCACCCAGTGACCTTAAGTGTGGAACCTCCAAGGACTCAGGGTCAGGGAGTCTGATCCTCCTTGTTATTACCGAGTGGGAGCCCAGGGCCCAGAGAAGAAAAGGGACTAGCAGTCGGGTTACCTTGCGGTTAGTTCCATGTGGTTGTAAGGCCCTCAAGGATGAGGGCTGCATGTTTTTTTAAAGGCAATATTTATTTGTTTGGCTGCGCTGGGTCTTACTTGTGGCAGGCAGGATCTTTCCTTGCAGCACATGGATTCCCTAGATGTGGCATGAAGGCTTAGTTGCTCCACCGCATGTGGGATATTAAGTTCCTGGACCAGGGATTGAACCTGCATACCTTGCATTGCAAGGCAGATTGTTGACCACTGGACCATCAGAGAAATTCCAGGGCTACATCTCTAATTCTTTTAATACCGAAAGTATGGGGGTTAAGGGAACTGGGGTGATTAGCTTAGAGTAATTAAGGCCGGCGTGACTTCATTACGCCATTGAACCCTACAGTGTCTGGGACATGCTGGGTGTTCATTGAGCATTTGATGCTGTGTGGATGATAAAAAGTTTGTACCTGGGGCTGCCCTGGTGGCTCAGTGGTAAAGAATCCAACTGCCAATGTAGGAGACATGGGTTTGATTCCTGATGTGGGAAAATCCACATGCCATGGGGCAACTAAGCCCATGTGCCACAACTATTAACTCTGCACTCTAGAGCCCGGGATCTGCAACTACTGAAGCCCATGCACCCTAGAGCCCATTCTCTGCAACAAGAGAAGCCACGGTAGTGGGAAACCCACACACCACAGCTACAGTAGTTCCAGCTTGCTGCAACTAGAGAAAAGCCTCAGCAGCTATGAAGACCCAGCACAGCCAATAAATAATTTTTTTAAAAAAAGTTTGTACTTAGGAAGAGTGATGATCATTTGGAACATTCTCCAAATCTTGGGGGCTAACTCACTGGCCATAAAGAGTGGATGTAGGTGAGAACCATGGTCTAGAGTCACCAGAACAAACCAAGGTACCAGTGGGGAGTGAGTAGCTGGATGCCACAGGCAGACTGACTGTAGGCAGCTGGTGTCAAGGCAGTCAACCGTGCCAATCCTGCTGTGCTAGTCTTCACTGTGTGTGTTGGCAAAGATGTCCACTAAGCCACCTCCACCCCCACAGAGACCATGGAAGCATGATGTCCCCTATCTGGCCCCACTGGGGATCCACAGCTCCATTTGGCCAACTGGGCTTTGAGGATCTGCCCTTGCCCCTTGCTTCTGTCTCTCCTCCTAGCCTCTAGAAGCCAGAGCCTTTCCAGTTTGGTTTCTTCAGGCTTCTAATCTCAACTTCAAATTTAATACTGTTCTTACCTCTCCCCATGGTGAGTAAATCCTACAAATGACATGTAGGTAAAAACCTGTCCAAGTCAAAGAGACCCTGGCCTTCCCAGCATGTCCCATACACTGTTCCACTGATGTGATCTAGACTAGGCTAGGAGATTCCCTATTAATGCCACGTGGGGGAAATGAAAGAGTCTGAGCAAGAATAGATAGAAAGGATCTGGGGTTCATAAAGGACCACAAGCTGAAACTATACTGGCCACATGGGTCTTCTGAGAGTCAAGCCAACAGGATGCTGGATTGCTGGGAAAGATCTGAAGGTAGAAGCCTGCTCTTCACTATCAGGTGCTTCTTCAAAAAGCTCAGTTAGTCCTCCTAGCCAATATAACATCTTCAACCGGCCACTTACCACAGTGCTAATTAATCTTTTGATTAATTGTATGAATATTTGATTATCTACGTCCTCCACTAAATTGCAAACTCCATGACTACCAGGATTGTGTCTTTTTATTCACCCCTGAACCCCACCTAGCACCTGGCTTGGCACATTGCAAGACTGAATACATATATGTTGAAGGAGAGAGGGGAGGAGAGAGGGAGGGATGGGGAAGAACTTTTTCAGAACTTTCTCCTACCAAGAAAAGAAGCTCACAGTCCAGAGTTGGGGAGCGAGAGAGAGGTGGACGCACATTTACCCACAATGCAGTGTGGTTGGTGCAAATGGAAAAGAATATACAGCCTGATGGTGGGAGCTCAGAGGAGAGAGTGATTCAATCTGGGAGCGGTGGAAGTTTTCTATAACTGAGTCTTTAAGGCGGATCAGGATGAGTCAGGTGGAAAAAGGGAGGAGGGTCATTCTCAGCAGGACTGGATGGGAAAGGCACAGAGGTGGGAAAATGAACCCCATTCAGGAGGAGGTGAGGTGACTCAGCTGAATGGGGCATGGGACACTTCAAGCAGGGCCTGAAGACCTAGATTGGGAGGGCGGGGGAGGTTGAGGAGCTCACCTTGAGAAAAACAGCCAAGGATTTCAAGCGGGGGTGTGACATGCCCAGCTACCAAGAAGTGTGAATGGAGGGACTCAGAAACTCTGAGGACCGAAATTAACTTTCACTAAACACAGAGACCATTTTGGGACTTTCCTGGTGGTCCACTCTTCCAATATAGGGGCTGTGGGTTTGATCACTGGTCGGGGAACTAAGATCCCTCAGGCTAAGTGGTGCAGCCAAATTTAATAAATAAAGAAAAACAGAGATCATTTTGTTTAGAGGCAAGAAAGCTCTGGGGTCCCTGAGGCCCCTGCAGAGGATGGTCCTTTGGCTTGTGTGACCGGAGCTCAAAGAAGGGCTGGAACCTGGCAGCAGAGTGAGATGGGGCCACATGAGGATGTTTTGGAGGGAAAGTTTTAGGGCCAGGTGGAAAGGGAGACATTTCCTGGCAATTTCCCCCTGGCTTTCTCTATGGGCAAACTGACATCCTCTTGACTGAACTGACAGACTGGGACAGGAGAAGATTTGAGGCGCCCAGAGGAGATCCTGCCCCTGCTTGGGTACCCGCGGGAACATCTCAACTCTTGAGCAGTACCGCTGGGACCTTTGCAGAGGGTGGGGAGATCAGGGTGCAGTGTCCCTACCCTGCATACTTGGACACCGAAGACCTTGGATTGAGTTCTGGGTCGGTCACCTTCCACCTGTGACCTCAGCAAGGTGGTCTTCACCTCTCTGAGCCTTGGGCTTCTCATCTGCAAACTGGGATGACAAGTCCCTGTTCACCCTGTGAGCTATTATTGGAGGGTCTCCTGTCTCTCCTTTCTTCATGGAAAGAAAGCCTTTCTTCATGGCTCTGCGATGGAGACCAAGGGACTTGAACTCCCATCCTGCCTTCCCTTTCTAGCTGTGTGATGCTGAGCAGGTCACTTCCCATTTCTATGCCTCAGTTTCCTTACCTATCTATACAGCAGTGACAGGGGTGTCTATACCAGGAGGCAATTGCGGGAATTAAGACGCGGCCTGCAGAGGCCCGGCACACCGCCAACGCTGAAAGTGCTCATCAAAGGGGTCATTTGTCTTCTTTCCCACCTCACGATCAGCCCCCTTCTCAGGCTCAGCCCCCTCCCATTCCTCTGCTCCCACTTTTGTCTCTTTCTGGGAGCTTCTCCCAGATTCCCCAGGGTTCCCTGAGGCTGGGGAGGTCCCCAGAGCTTGGGCCTGAGGAAGGCAGGCTTGTGGGTGAGGTCTGAGGAGTTCTGAGCAGAGAAGCCTTTTCATACTGTTCAGGGGGCTCTCAAGGCAAGAATACTGAAGTGGTTTACCATTCCCTCCTCCAAATCACTGCAGGTGGTGACTGCAGTCATGAAATTAATAGACCCTGCTCCTTGGAAGAAAAGCTATGACCAACCTGCTGCTGCTGCTGCTAAGTCGCTAGACAGCATATTAAAAAACAGAGACATTACTTTGCCAACAAAGGTCCATCTAGTCAAAGCTGTGGTTTTTCCAGTAGTCATGTATGGATGTGAGAGTTGGACTATAAAGAAAGCTGAGCACCGAAGAATTGATGCTTTTGAACTGTGGTGTTCGAGAAGACTTTTGAGAGTCCCTTGGACTGCAAACTAGTCAATCCTAAAGGAAATCAGTCCTGAATACTCATTGGAAGGACTGATACTGAAGCTGAAACTCCAATACTTTGGCCACCTGATGCGAAGAACTGACTCCTTGGAAAAGATTCTGATGCTGGGAAAGATAGAAGGCGGGAGGAGAAGGGGTCAACAGAGGATGAGATGGTTGGATGGCATCACTGACTCAATGGACATGAGTTTGAGCAAGCTCCGGGAGATGGTGAAGGACAGGGAGGCCTGGCGTGCTGCAGTCCATGGGTTCACAAAGAGTTGGACACGACTGAGTGACTGAACTGAACTGAGCAGAGAAGCCACACCTGTGGCTGAAGGAGCTGGACCCCAACACAAGTGCTAGGACTGGTGGCTCTGCCAGGAGCCTTCCAGGCACAGAATTCCACGACTCTGGGACTCTTCTCAGACTGAGAAACCAAGACAGTCCTCAGTGTGGTTCCATCTGTCACAGGACACTGCACTGGGAGTCTACACCAGGGCAAGGAGGCTGAGATTCTAAGACCTCCAGTTCCCTGGAGTCTGGAGCACAGCCCAAGAGGGACCACTCCTCCTGGTGCCCCACCTGCTCCCAACTCCAGCCGCAACCTCTGATGGGCAGGAATCCTGGAAAGCCCACCTGGGGAACTCACAGACTCGCATTCTTCCTCCCAAAGCTTCCTCCAGCTGGGCAGCCCTTGCCCCTCACGGAGCATTTTGGGCAGATCTGGGAAACCACAAAAATGTTAAGCTTAGATGAAGGAAAGTAATGGGCTGTAATCTGAATTGACAGTAGCATGATTAGCCAGCCCAGGGCCGCAGGAGCCAGGACAGCAAGGAGGGAAGGGGAGAGAGGAGGAGGAGGAATGGAGGACAAAGAGCAGACACAGGCGGGGCCCCAGGGAGGGAGACTCTGGCGGGGCTCTCTGACGTGGTGCTAGAGGGGCTGCCTAGGAATCTGGAGGACAGTCTTCCAACAACAGCAATGATAATAGTAATAGTAGTAGCAGCTAATGCTTCTTTGGAGCTGCAACAACCCAGACTCTCTTCTAAGCTCTGTTCTAAGATGATATTAATGAATATTATCCTGATGATGTAGGTAAGGTGTTACTATTACTACCCCGTTGTACAGATGATGGAGAAATTATGCAACAGAAAGGTCCATTAATGAAGAACACCCATCCTAACGACAAGGCTAGGGTAGGGTCTGGCTACTCACAGAGGCCGTCTTCTTCTGTCTAAAGGTCAGAAGTCAAAGACCTACCTCAGGAGTCAGTGAGATGCAGCTACCACGTACCAGGCTGTGTGGGGCCCTCTGTGCAGGGTCTGGAACAGAAGAAAGGATATGTGCTCATAACCACCACCGAGGCTTGAATAATGGGGGCCAAGGGAGTACAGGGAGAGGAGGGAGCAGAAATACAGAGGTCAGAGGTCTTCATGAGCCCTTAGGGGTTGAAGATCAGAGGTTCATGTAGTCAACCAGGAGCTGGAGGCCATGGCTAGTAACATCTGCTGAAGCCATGATAAAATGGTTGGTTACGATATGACTCCCACTTGGGACATCCCTGGCAGTCCAGTGGTTAAGACTCTGTGATTCCACTTCAGAGGACACAGGTTTGATCCCTGGTCAGGGAACCTAGATCCCACATGCCCTGGCGGTCCAACCAGAAAAATAAAATAAAAGCTCTAACTCCCATCTTCTACAGAGGAGAGAGGGGACATGGTAACCAGCATGGCTTCCCTAGGGTCAAGGCACTTCCTTTCTGGCCCCCAGCCAGTGAAGACATGCTGACCCCCCTCCTGAGGGAAGCACTTCCTGTTGGGCTAAGGCTATCCCACTCTTTGGGGCCTGATTCTGAAGGGAGCACCCCTGAGTGAGCAGTGAACCCCCACCCCATCCTGCATCTTGATGGGGTCACCTCCTGACCATCCAACCTCCCTGGAAATCAGATGTTCACAATTTTATTGATGTCATCATGGGTTCTAGTCCGGGACAGAGAGAAGGTTTCGGTTATGCTTAGTGAGCTCGCCTGAGATGGAGGAAATAGTTTCCTTCCTGTTGCAGGGGAGACCTAAGCAGCCAAGCAGAGAACTTTTGAGGTAGTTGGGGCTCTGCTTTGGGGCCAGCATGTGGCTAAGAGGCTGCCTGGAGGGGGGGCAGTGTCAAAATCTGATCATGTGACCTCATGAAGGGTCCTTAACCCTTGTACCCCTCAGTGTCCTCATCTGTGAAATGGGGACAGTGATTGTAGCACCTCGCTCCTGGGAGGGTGTTTGTGAGGGTGAGGAGTTCATTCGTGCGTCATTCACACTCACGACACTGGTTCGCATTGCTATGCTTTGTACCACCTTGGGCCTGAGGCTGGGAGGGGACAGAGTCCCTTCTCTTCCCAGCTTGGGAAGGTCTCCTGGTCTGTGACATGAGGTGAAACAACCTGGGCAACCGTTCCCTGATCAGACAGCTCGGATTGATTTTGGTGCTGTGTCTGAGGATGAGCAGATTCGAGAAGAGCCATGGCCTCCCCACAAACACGACACCCTGAACTCAGGCCTTCTCTGTGCTTTCCTGCCCCTGGGGCTGGATCCTCGTAAACCAAACCACACTGCGGCAGTACCTAGTTCCTGTTGCCAGGAGACCCCCAGACACACGGGAGTGTATCAGAGTCAATGGCAACATGAGGGCCCCTTCTCCCTAGCCCCTGCCAATGGCAGCAATCATAATTGGGGAATAATAACAGCAGTGGTGGGTTTCCCTGGTGGTCCAGTAATTAAGAAATCTGCCTGCCAACGCAGGGGACACAGGTTCCGTCCCTAGTCCGGGAAGACCCCACGTGCTGCAGAGCAACTGGGCCCGTGTGGCACAGCTATGGAGTTCATGTTTTAGAGCCCAGGAGCCGCAACTACTGAAGCCTGAGTGCCTGTGCTCTGCAACAAGCAAAGCCACTGCAATGAGAAGACCTCCTGCAGCAACTAGAGGGTTGCCTCTGCTTGCCACAACGAGAGAAAAGCCCGTGTAGCAACAAAGACCCAGCACAGCCATAAATAAATAAATAAAATAAAATAAAATAAAAGCAGTGGCTACAATACATTAAACACATCGTGTGTGCCAAGCACTTTCTAGAGACACCCTGTAATGCTCCCGATGACCCTGCAAAGTTGGTTTTATCACCCCATGCCGTAACATTTCTGCTGACACCTGCATCCCCCATCCCCCCAAACCCTCATTTGGCCAAGACCCCACGAAGCTTCAGGCCGAAGCTGGGCTATCACTCATCTGCTGAGTCTCGTCTCAATTCTCCTCAGCAGGTCTGCTCACATCACCGACACGGTTCCCAACAGCAGCCTGTACTTACCCCTTGTTAACCCTCATCACACTTAATTTTTATTCCATTTTAAATTTTACTCATCTAGGGGGTAAGCAATGCGTTCACATGACTCAGAATCCAAAAGCCACAACAAGGGATGCAGAGGAAAAGTCCTCCTGCTCTCCTACCCCTGTTTCCCCACCACTGAGTTCAGCCGCCTGGGGCCCAGGGCTGTCAGCTTCATCACACCAAATAGTGATGACTTGTTTATCTGTCTTCCGTGCTTTAGGAACTGGGCCTGCCTTGTTAACTGCTTCATCGCCAGGGCCTGGCACAGTGCCTGGCATATAATAGAAGTTCTGTGTATGTAATCTCTCTGTTTCTCTTTAGGAGATACCAGTAGAGAGATTTTTGTTTTTGTTTTGTTTTCATGAATGAGACTTCGAGAAGAAAGTTAACTTGGCTGTTAGGCTCTAACTCCCAAGGCAGTGCTTATCCAAAGACTCTGTTTATCTGACTTTTTTTTTTTTTCCTGGCCATGCCACACGGCTTATGGGATTTTAGTTCTCTGACCAGGGATTGAACCCAGGCCCTCAACAGTGAGAATGTGGAGTCCTAACCAGTGGACCTTGAGGGACTCCTCTGCTAATCTGATTTATAAAGACCACCTATCCCTTCTTGGATATTTGACCATCCTCTGTGAAATGATTTCATTTTTTTAAGTTTAATTTTTAAATTGGAACAGAACTAGAACCCCTCAATAAATTTCACACAACAAAGAACCACGTTTCAGGAAACAGAAGGTCATTACATTTTAGAATTCCCCCTGATCCTGCCCAATGCTGGCCCCAGTGTCATAACCCCAGGATGTTATTGCTATAGCTGCTGCTGCTCACCGTGGGCCTCAGCCTCCTCATCTGTAAAATGGGAAAGGACCCACTAGGTCTGAAGTTCTATGGATTTTTTTTATATCATCTCTATTTTTACCCCTTATGGCTGATGCTGCTTAGTGCCAACATTAAATGAAGTGATAGCTGTAAAAGCCTTTTTAAAATATGTATTTGCTTATTTATTTGGGGAGGCTGTGCTGGGTCTTCGTTGTTTGAGCCCTTTCTCTAGCTGTGGCTAGCAGGGGCTACTCTTTTTTGCAGTGCAGGGGCTTCTCAGTACTGTGGCTTCTCTTGTTGCAGAGCATAGGCTCTAGGGCGTGCAGGTTCAGTAGTCACAGCTCATGGGCTCTAGACTGAGGGCTCAGTAGTTAGGATGCACAGGCTTAGCTACCCCAAGGCATATGGGATCCTCCCCGGACGAGGGATCGAACCCACGTTCCCTGCATTGGCAGATGGACTTGTGTCCACCATACCACCAGGGAAGTTCTGTGAAAGCCTTTTGATTAAAACTAATATTTGATACCAAGACAACAAATGCATGACACGGGTCAGGACCAACCGATCTGCCCATGTCCCTAGCTCTGGCCCAGGTCAAGGTATAGCACACACAGCCACCAGTCCTCCAAAGAGCTGGAGGGAGAAACAGGAAGGAGAAATTGATCCTGGGGAAGCAGGTGGAGCAGAGCCTGAGGACCACCTGGGGGAGGGTGGGTTGGCCCTGGCACCATGTTTACCACGGGACCGATAGGTGGCTTTCCAACTGGATCAGCTCATGCCCTGCTTAGGGACTCAGCGAGCAGCCCTCATCTTGTTCAGGCTTCTGAATGGCCTTGTTCCTGGTGGTTGAGGCAGCCAGGAAGTCCAAGGGTTGGGAAGGGGAGGCAAGAGGGAATGAGGGGAAGGAAAAGGAGGAGAGGAAAAGGCAGGGAGCTTGGCTAGTGAAGAGTCAATGTATCAAGGAGGCACATGGTGCCAGAAAGCCTGCTACTGCAGAGGGAAAGTGAAATGGGGGAACAGTACAGAGTGCAAGATTCAAACCTTCATTTGTTCATCTTTTAATTCACTCATCCAATAAAATGAAGGATGCCCATGTTGTGATAACTGCTATTCAAGATACAAGTGTAGGCAAAATGATAAGAAAATGTTTTTAAAAAAAAAAGGAGCAAATAACTGTTCGGTGGGTGGCAGGAGTGGGGGAAATTAGGAAGCAGACATATTTCACTAAAGATATTTAGGTCAAGCCATGAAACAATCAAAGGAAAAAACCAGCTCCCAAGTCCTCCCCAGCTCTGTGGCCCATTTCTTCCCAGACCTCTAAATCCCAGGCTGGTTTCTGCCTTCACTGGGTTTGAGCCTAAGCACTGCTATATACTTGCCATGTGACCTCAGGGAAGTGATCTAACCTCTCTGAGCCTCCGTTTTCTCAGCTGTCATGTAGGGATGACACTGACTTGGAGGGTTGTCATGAGACTTAAATACAACAGGGCATGAGAGTCACTTTGAAGGGTGCCTGGCCTCTGTATAGAACACGCTCAAAATGATCCGCTGTAGATGTATAGTCAGTATCAGCAGCCACATCAACTTCATTCTCCCACATCTGGGCCTCTGTCTTTGGGCAGAGAGGAAAGCAGAGGCTGTTCCCATCATCCCCCATCCTGGGCTCCCCCACCCCTCCACCAGCCCTTGGGGAAATATGAGAAGCAGAGCTTGAGGATCTAATGTGTGCCCCCCCACGCCCCTTAATCCTTCCTGAACTTGGGGGGTTGGGTGCGGGGTGGGGGCGGCACCGCCGTAACACCTGCGCGGCTCTGACATCTCCTGCCTCTGGGCAGAGAAAGCAATTTCAGAAATGACATGTTGCCAACAAGCAGAAATCAGCTTCTGAATTAAAATGTGTCGGCGTCAGGCGACCCTGGGCTTGGAGGGCTGGCTGCACGAAGACAGCTGAGATTAGGGCCTGTCAGCCCGGGGAGGGGCTGTGCGGGAAGGGGTGCGGGGACCCCATGGGCTACCTGAGGCCGCCCTGGACTTGTTTGGACAGGGGGGCAGGAATTTGGACCCTGGGTCAGCGCTCCTGCGGCTGTGATGAGCTACAGCCTCGGAAGTGTCCACGCTCCTCTGTGGTGGGGGCGGGGCGGGGAGTCCAGCTCCCCTGGGACCCGCTCCAGCGTAAACACGCTAATGGGCCCGAGAGAGCCAGAGAGGAATGTGGGCCCCACAGCCCCTGGGGACTCGAGGACTACGGATGGGAGTAGAGGGGATAAGACACCCAAGAGGCAGTGAGTCTCTGCTCTGCAGGTATGCAGGGAGGAGAGAGAGGGAGAGGGAAGGAGAGGAACATGAGAGACAGGAGGCCAAAGGGAGAGGGAGGAAGATGCCACCGGGCACACTGGATCCTGGCAATTCCCCAATGCCACCTTCTCCCTGGTGCCCAGGTCTTTGCACAAGTCACGCCCTACACTGTGGGAAAATATACACGATGAAGCTGTTTCATTTCCAGCCCTGCTATTTACTGTAAAGCTTTGAGCATGATGGGGAGCCTCTCTGAGCTTTGGTTTCCTCCTCTATAAAATGAGTTCATGGGGACTTCCCTGGTGGTCCAGTGGTTAAGAATATGCCTTCTAATACAGGGGACTCAGGTTCGATCCCTGGTCAGATAACTGAGATCCTACCTGCCTTGGAGCAACCAACGCTGCATGGCAAAACTACTGAGCCCATGCAACGCAACTAGAGAGTCTGTGGGCTGCAACAAAAGATCCTGCATGACGCAACCAACATGCCACGTGCCGCAACTAAGACCCAACGGAATCCAATGAATAAAAATAGAATGAGATCACTGGTGTATGCACCCCTAGGGTTGCCATATCAGTTAAATGAGATGATCTGTGGAGATGGCACTAGAATTTTGGTGCAATCAGGCACCTCTCACAGTGCTTAATCCCCAGGGATCTTTTTACTTGTCTGTCTCCTTATCTGCAGCTCCCTGAAGGCTGGAAGTGAGTCTTGGCACCACAGCGCCTCAGCACATGCCTGGTACACTGTAGGCAGCCAGTCAGTGTTTGCTGAGCAAGCAGTTCCATGAAGGGACCAGGTGCGAGGTGTGTAAGTAAAGAGCGGGAAATGAAAGCGAAGGGTCCGGGTAGGCAGGGGACCCTGCTGCCACTCTCCCTCCAGTGTCCCCACTCCAATCATAGGTCATCCCTCTGACCTTTCTAGAACAAGGCGTAGGCGTGATATGCTTGCTGGTCAGATAGTGACCCTATTTCCCCAATGGAAATCGGACCTAGGGGATCATTCCACCTGTCTTTAGGAGTCAGGGGGCAGAGTCATCGACCTTGGGCCCATCTGAGGGGGTCACCTCCTGGACTTGGGGTCACCAAGTGGAACAGTCATGTTCCACAGCTCTGGGGACCAAGCAAGGATGGAATGGGGTTGGCAGGGGTGAGGGGCCCTCAGGGGCAGCAAAGAGGGAGGCTGAGGCATTCTAGAGCCTCTAAGGTGGGAAGCAGGTTGGGGAAGCTGAAACAAGGCTGTCTCATGATTTCAGGAGAGAAAATCTCCCTGCCTGACTCCCCACCAGCACTGCTCTGAACACCTTCCCCACTTGCTACAGGAATTCCACGAGGAGAAGGCGTGGCTTCTCACCATGTGCTCAGATATAAGCCATCAGAGAAGAAACCCAGGACTGGAGAAGATTACAGAAGGCAATGGGTATGCGCTCAGGCATGTCAAAGGCCTGAATTTGAACCCCAGCTCTGCCACTTATACAGTGAATGTTTTTAGCTCCCCAACCTCAGTTTCCTCATCTGTAAAATGGGGGTATCACTTCTTACCATGCAGAGTGGAGAAGCTCTAGTTTATGAAGAATGCCAACTAAAAAATACATAAGGGATGATGGAATTTAAAAAAATCTCCACTTGCAATTGATTTGAGCAAGGATCGTCACCAACGGATGCTAAAACTTTTGGGTAAAACGTTGCTGGGAAACAAGATGGTCTCAGAATCTTCAAGTATCAACCCCCATGACAGACAAGGTGAGTCATGAACCACAAAGGGAAAAGGTAACTTTATATGGGAGAGAGCTGGAGGAAACCACCTTAATCAAGTGATGAAACTGAGCATCACCGGTAATGCTGAGAAACTCCTGACAGACTCACAGAGAAGGGCGCACACCACTAAGCCGACCTCTTGCCAAAATATTTATCCGGAATCTAGTTATAAGGAAACAATCAAACAGATCTCAGTTGAGAGGCATTCTTCAAGACACCCAGTCTGAACTCTTCAAAATATCAGTATTGTGAAAGCAAAGAAGGCAAGGAGACTATTCTAGAAGAGAGGGGGCTGGAGAGACATGACAAAAAAATTCAATGGCCAATTCTTGAGTGGATCTTGGATCAGAGAAAAAAAGCTATGAAGGATATTTTGAGGGGCAACTGGAGAAATTTGAATGGGTAACGTATATTAGATAATATTGTGTCAATGTTAAATCTCTCTGATGGGATCATGGCCTTGTGGTTCTTTTGGAGAATGTGTGATAAAGTATTTAAATGCCTTGGTGTCTACAGTGTCCTCACATAGGGATCAATAAAATAAATATACATATATTTATATATTTATTTATACATGTATTTAACTAGAGAGAGAGAAAATATGGCTAAATGCTTTTAAAAGGGGGTCTGGCACAGATGAAGTACCCACCTGGTGATTGACTCTCCAAGTCCTGATCCCCAGGGAAAGTAGTGGCCCTGAGCAGTTAAGGCTGGAGGGGCCCAAGGGTCTGTTTGGGAGCTGGTTTGGGGGCTGGAGAAGGGAAAGGCTCAGATATGGGTGGGAAGAGGCTGAAGGCAGTAGAGGGTAGACAGCAGACAGGGTTTAGAGGCTAAGACCTGGGTCTGCAGTGAGTCACTTAACCATTTTTTGCCTCAGGTTCCCTCTCTGTAAAAAGGGAAGAAAGGCGCGTGCCTCGTGAGGCTCAAGTGAGGAAACAGGTGAGAAATCCTTCGGTGGGCTGGAGCCTGCTGCTGTGGGTGTGGACACGCCTGTCACTACTCTGGGCCCAAGAACACAAGGGAGCAGGAACACGTTAAGACAGGCAGGGGGGTGGACCTCACTCTGCCTCCCTCCCCGGGGACCCCGTGTGGATCCCAGAAGGCTGAAGAGCCAGGGCAGGCAGGGCCAAGCCTTCTCTGCTGCCCTTTGTTCTGAAAGGGGCCTCCTCTCCCATCAGACCTCCAGGAGCAGCTGGTGGAAGACACGCATTTGCACCTCCCAATGCATGCTGGGAAGACAGTGACCAGGAAGGGACTTGAGGCCAATGTGTAAGTGACTGAAACCATTTTATAGCCATGTGTCTTGTGTCTCTTATGGGACCACAAGTCCCTGAAGGCTCCTGCTCTGCCTTAACTTGCCCCCACCCCACCCTGCATGGCTGGCCACAGGCTGTGGGCACTAGAAATACTTGTCATCTCCAGGAGGGCACCTGGGCTCTGGCCTGGTCCTACTTGGTGTTTAACCTTTAGTGGGTCACCTCGTTCCTCTGGGCCTTGGCTGACCCAGGATCCATAAAATGGGACGATCCATCGCTGTGCTCCCTCCTTCCAAGGGGAGGCAACAGTGCAGAGGCAAGAAGTCATACTTTGCACACATACGTGTGTCTGAGTCCTTTTGATGTTTACCTGAAGCTATCACAACATTGTTAACAGCTATGCCTCAATACAAAGTAAAAGTTTTTGTAAAAAAGAACTCATCCTTTGGCGATCATGCACTCTGTGTTCTAATCCTGACACCGTTGCTTGTCATTAGGAGCCTTCACCCCTCACAGCCTCTGTTCTTGACCATGAGATGGGGGTGGTCACGTCCAACACACAAGGTCATTGCTATAAAGTGAGACAAACAGGTAGCAAGAGCTAACACGTGGTTTATTGATTTATTGTCTCTGTGTAGAGGGGCAGCCCCACAAGGCAGGGACTTCGTCTCCTTCCCTGCTACACCCCAGCACCCCGGCTGGTGCCTGGAGCTCAATGGGAGCTCCCTAAACCACCACTGACTGCCTGGATGAACAGAACGGGTGGTTGATATGTGATGGCTCCCACTGTGGTTCTCAAATGTGCTGAGACATAAAGCATTTGAAGGTCATGATGGTTGAGAAAGGAAATTCGGGGAGGCAAGAAGTAATCTTCAGGGCTGGTCTGTCTGTTGGCCAGCAGAGGACACCAGAGAAGCTGGGTTTATCCGAACCAGGGACAGACATGATGTGCCCACAAGAGCCAGCAACATGCATGAGTGAGGTGTGTGTATTGAGGTGTACTTGGCAAACTAGGGAGCCTCCATGTATCCTATCTAATAGGGCTCCATGTATACTGTCTAATAGCCAGTTGACTGTGGCCAGGGTGGGAATGAAGGACCAGCATGCCAGTGTAGCTGATTTTACAAAAGAACCCAGAAATCCAAAGGAAAACAAATCATTTTTAAAGGAAAAACACAGGGACTTCCCTGGCCATCCAGTGGTTAAGACTCTGTGCTTCCAATGCAGGGGGCAAGGGTTTGATCCCTGATGGGGGAACTAAGATCCCACAGGTTGGCAGCATGGCCAAAAAATAAAAACACAAACGAGAGCAAATAAAACCCATCTTTGGGCTGGGAGGGTCCCTCAGATACAGCCAAACCCTCTCAGGCGGTATGGGCAAAGGGAGGGAGGACCCATTAGAGACCCTGGAGTAGCCTCCACAGGGTCTTCAACTCTCTAGGCCCCTCAGGCAGTCCCAAGCCCTGAGACACAGAAAATGCTGACATGCTGTCCAGATCCAAGAGGCAGGGTCACACAAGCCTGGGGGAGCAGCCACTTCCCTGGGTTCTTGGGCTCCAGGTGTATCCAGACTTTGGGGCTCCCAGGTCCAGGATAGATCAGCTCCCGTCACTTGGCCCATGTCGATGCTCAGGAAATATTCAGTGAAAGGACCTCTTCAGTGTGACTTTGAGAATAGCCCTCCATCTCTTGGCAGCATATGTGCAACGGGTCGTGATGTGGCCACATCTACCTCATAGGGATAATGGGGAATCGAGGGACACTAGAGGGACCGAAGTGTTTCTGAAGATCAAAAGTGCTTTCCAAATGCCAAGTGTGGTCATCCTTGTTATCATTATTATCATAAGCAGGACAGTTTCTCCAGAGCAGAAGAAGGGGTCTGGGACCCAGAAGAGCCGAGAATTTACAACGACTTCACAAGGAGGATCTGGATGAAGCCCATCAGAGTTCATGCTCAGGGAAGATGCTGCTCACCAGCTCCAGGACAGAGCCAGCCAAGGGACGTGGAGTCCACCAGACCTCTTCCCTGGCCACCCGGAGTCCAGTTCAGTGGGGACCCCAATCAGGCCAGCTGTATTTCCCCAGATATACACAGGCTTCCATCAGGATACACAACCCCCACAGATGCTGCCCATAAAATATAGAAACTATATAAATAACATAAATATTCTCTCATATATATCTTAGCTATATAAATTATTTTCTTTGCCCTAAAAACTATATATATATATATATATATGTGAGGTAGACAAAAAATACCCTGTGAATGTTTCCCTTAATGCTATAGAATGAGTGGTCAGTGGTCACTGGTCCCTGGGGCCCCAGTTGGGCTGAGATGGAACTTTGGGGCAATTGGAAGAGAAAGGGGTGGGAGCAGGGAAGAAAGAGAGGAGAGACAGCTGGACAGCAAGGACCTGAGGGGCTGCGGGGCCCTGAACCACATTCTAGGCTTGGTCAGTGTTACTGGCCAGCCGTGGCCTCAGTCCCTCAGAGTCCACCCTTTATCTTCCTGCCACCCCTGCACTGCTGGCTGTGGACCTGGGTGCGAATGGCATGTCGGAGGATCAGCCCTCCTCTTCCTGCTGCCTCGTGCCTCGGGTTGAGCCATGGTAGAGGCAGAGCTGGGGTCTCAGAAGAAAAGGATGGATTGGGCAGCAGAGAGAAAGTCTTCATGCAATGGGGGCATGGAGGGAACTGGGGAGACAGCCCTTTCTCCTTCTCTTCCTGCCAAGATGTGGGCCTGCTGCTCGGGTCAGCAAAGTCACTCTCAGGAGGGGTCTCAGGTCAGTAGGGCTTCTCCTCAGAGCCTCTGCAGCCAAAGATCCTTCCAGCATCCCTCAGGAGGCTGTGTGATCCACCGAAGACAGGGCAGGGTCTCCTTGCCCTCGGAGATCACAGGGAGCCCCCGGGGGCTGCTTCCTGGGGCTTGCACAGATGGTTTCTCAGCACTTGGCTAATTCCGAAGTTTCCTGTCCCGGCAAAGGGTCAGCAACTCTGGGTTCAGGGAGAAAGGAAGCTGACAGAGGGCGCGGCAGGGCCAGCAGAGCAGCCAAGGGCGTCCCGAAGGAGGTCACTTCCTCCCGGCTGGCATCGGGCCCTGCTCTGGGAAAGCACACGGCTTCCAGCGAAGTGACCCCTGCAAGGTCTGCATCCTGATCCAGAGAGGTGTGTGCTGCTGAATGAGAGCCCTCAGCCTGGCAGGTCCCAGGGGTGTGCCTGCATGTTGGAGTGGGGAGACCTGTGTGTACCCATGGGTAGTACCAGCTCCTCTCGCCTCCCTCTTAGGGCCTTAGTAGGTAGCCCTGAAAATGTCCACAGTATCAAAAGGAATTAGCAGCCACTTCTCCTCCTCAGGTAAGAGCCAAGGTGGGGGGCCCTTAGTAAATGAAAGAGGCCCCCAAAGAGCCCAGCTTAGCAAACAGTTCCCATGTTCATAATTCCCACCCAAGCAAAAGCCTTAATTAGATGAGTAGCTGTAGAAGTAGAAATGTTACTGAATCAAAACTCACACACCAACTCTCCTATATCATGAATGCTAGCTGTGCAGGGCCTCACCGCACAGGGTGACCCAGGCCACAGGGAGTTGACCCAAGTGGGCTCATGGGGGGCTGCTGAGAAACCGAGGGGTCTATGTCTCCCTGGGCAACCTCGGTGTACTTTCTGAGCCTCACCCTGGGGACTGGGCTCGCGTCCACTGGTGTTTTTACTGAGCAGCGCTGGTTGGGCGTGGATTACTCAGCTCTCAAGGGGAGAATGAGGGCTGGTGGAGGCAGATTTTAAAAACCAAATCACAAGGATCCAGGGCACATATCTGAGTCCTGCTTTCCTTTCTCCAGACCAATGGCTCCTACCACCTGGCCTTTCCTCCCATCTCTAGCACAGCAAAGCTCCAGGGTGGGGAAATGAAGGTGTATGACCCCTGGGGTTGACTATCACCTGGGTGGGGCCTGAGGGCTGACCTGACCCATCCCAGCCAGACTCCAGCCTTAGCTTCCAGCTGACCCTGCCTCCCTGGGCCTTCTTGGCCCAGAAGTTCACCTCCCAACCTCTGGCTGGCTTTAGGCCACTAATCCCAGGGTTAGTGATGGCGAGATGTACTCTCTCTCCTCTCTAAAACCTTAGTCCTGCCCTCCTCTGGGTCTCCCTTAGATCCCTCCACATCCTTTCCACTCTGTCCTCCTGCTCCAAGTCCTCAACCAGGCTGGGGACCCTCAGGTTCAGGGGTGGGGCTCTCCTTGCTGAGAGCTGAGAGAGGGGAAGACTGATGGGAGTCAATGGGGAGAGGGATATGAGTGTGCTGGCACGCATGTGGGTGATCATAGGCATGCCACATGCTCCTGCCCGGGTTGGTGGGAGCGAAGCGGGGCAGGGCGGGGCAGGGGAGGGGAGCGGCTGGACAGCTGGGCCGCCTGGAGGTGGCTCGGTGCCATGGGGGGTCCTGGCAGCGCCTGGCTGGCACACTGGGCAGTGGGCCTAGTGCTTACAGGTGTACACAAGCTCCTCCCGCACACACTGCTGGCACTCCACATAGCAGCACCACTGCACCTGGCAGTGGCAGGAGAAAGCCGCCAGGCGGCTCTGGGTGTCGTAGCCCCGCCCGCAGCACAGGCTGCTGCAGCTGGCCTCGCGGGAGCACACCCTGCCCCCTGTGCCAGGCGAGTACTTGCTGGGCCGGCAGAAACTGGGGGAGTCCTCCATGTAGACCAGGTCCCCAGGCCGCGGCGCCGGGCCCTTGGTGGGGCTGCCTGGTCTGGCCGGTGCCCACAGTTCCAGGTGGCCCAAGGCCTCATTGGTGGCACTGGACACCTTGACGGCCGAGTCGTAGCGCAGCTTCAGCACCTGGCCTGTCTCGCGGAACGGGGACAGCTGCTTCCAGCAGGTGCGCACGGCGCAGGAGCCTGACACGCCGTGGCACTTACACGTGGTCCGGAGGCCACTCTTCACGGCCTGAGAGGAGAGGCAGGAGGGAGGCGTGGTCAGGGGCCCCCAGGCCGCAGCTCCCAGAGCATCAGCTGTGGCCAGGGAGCCGCAGGAGGATGGGAGAGAGACAGGGGAGTCCACATGAGGCGGGCAGCTAAAACTCAAGCAGGTCCATGTGGCACATTAGTGCAAACTAGCTCTAGGCGCCCCTTCTCCTGGGCAGAGACGGTCCTCACACCTTCGTGAGAGCAGCGGGGCCTGGATCTCACCCCCAGCATCTCCCCTGGCCCGAAGTTCCTATGGAGCAGACAGCTTGCACAACTGAACACAGCAGCCCTGGTTTACACCAACTCAGTGATGAGAACACAGGACACAGAACTCAGTCTCTTAAATAGAGCCCAAGCTTCTCCCAGCTTCCTGGTCCCAACAGACCTGGATACTTTTTACCCTCCAGTCTTTCCTCTGCTGCGTGACCTCAGCTAAGTCCCTTCCCCTCTCTGGGCCTTTTCTGTCTTCCCATCTGTAAAATGGAGGAGGGCTAGGGGTTGTACCAGATCAGTTTTCAAACAGCATTGGCTCCTAGGGCCTCCAGGAAGGGCAGTGCTTGGAATGGAGACCCTTCTCCAAACACGTTCCTGCCTCACCAAGCCAGGCTCCCACCTGCTGCCCATCAACCTATGATGCGCAGGACTCTTCCCCACTGCCTGGTACCTGACAGTGGTCCAGAGTAGATCCCCAAGGAACACCGGTTGAAAGGATGAGGTTCATGCTGGACTGCCTCTGTGTGTGTCCTGGAGGGGGGGTAGGGTGGATACTGGCCTCCTAGAGACCCGGCTCCCCGGCTCTGCACCCAGCGACGCACTCACCTTGATGCCCACCTGGGTGTTGTGGGCGTCTGCCCGCGCCCGCAGGTCTTTGCTTCCTCTCTTGGGCCCCAGGAAGTTGTTCAGGAACTTGGTGCTATACTTGAGGTTGTCGCCACACACGCCCCACTGCCAGGCCTGCCGGCTCTCAAGGCCTGGGGAGTCATCACAGGTGCACCGCTCCATGCGGCCAGCGCTGCAGGCCCGGGCCAGAGTGTGCGTGAGGGCGGCCGCAGACACCGCATACAGGAAGGCCGTCTCCTTGAAACCTGGGCCAGGCCGGGGGGTGGGATCGGGAGGGAGGAGGAGAGTGGGCTCAGGGGCTGTGAGTTACCCTCTGAGGATAGACGGGCTGGAAGGAGGGGCTGCTGTGGTGAACAGGACGAGGGGAGTGTGACCCCGAGGACACAGTTCAGGGCACTTGCCCTGTCACCCACCCCTTAAACTCAGGCTGCAAGGTGCTGTCTAAATGGAGCTTCCTGTTCCCTGCGGGGTGTGTGCCCAGGTTCTCAGGGTGGCAGGATGGGGGCTGCTTCCTCTACTGAACAGATGAAAACACAGTTGCAGAGAAAAGTGACTTAGGCACCTGGTGAGCGCCAAAGCTGTGTTAAACCACTGACCCTGATTCCAAGGTGATGCGTGAGCAAGTTGGACCAACCCATTTCTGAGCCGGATTCATAAAAGCAACATGGACTAGGGACAGGGGCTTGGGGAGTGAGAAAGGCAGCCCTCCTCCTCCCAGTTCTCCCCCCAACCCTCCTGCTCCAAGACTCCTCCTCCCAGTTCTCCTCCCCGGTCTCCTTCTCCTTACCCTCCTCCCCAGCTCTCCTCCCTACCTCTCTTGAGCAGCCCCGTCCTCCCCTCCAGGCTGCAGTTCCAGCGCTCATGCCGGAACTGAAACTGGCACTCGAGCAGGCTGAGGTGTGCGGCGTCCTGCAGGGTCTCAGCCAGGCCTGGCTCCCGCCGGCAGAGCTGCTTCTGTCGGCGGGACAACTTCAGGAGGTCACACTGCTTCAGGTGGGCCCCAACCTGTGCTGGGGCAGCGGTGCCCAGCCCAGGGAAGGGCGTCAGGACCTCCCGCCCGGTCAGGCTAAAGGGAGCAAGAGAAGGGAGACCAGTGATCCTTGGGGACTGTGACGGGGGGTGAAAGATGACAATCCCTAAGGATGGGGGGCAGGTGAGGGGAAGGGGGCCTTCTTGGGGGCTGCATTATTTCGCCTTCTGAGAGGGAGGCTGACCCCATTTTACAGAGTAGGAAACCAAGGTGCTTATAACAAGGGTGAGTGCAAGATCTCAAACTCAAGTTTTCTGGAAGCCAAAGTCTCTGCTCTTCTTATCCACCTTGTTTCCCAAACATGCCGAATCAGAAAAATCATGGCAGACTTATTTAAAATACAGATGCCCAGGACTTCTCTGGTGATTCAGTGGCTAAGACTCCATGCTTCCAACACAGGGGTATGGGTTCAATCCCTCATTAGGAAACTACGATCCCACATGCCACATAATGTGGCCAAAAAATAAAATCTTTTGAATTAAAAAATTTTTTTCTTTTAAACTTCAAAAAACCCACAGATACCTAGGATCTATACTTAACAGTTCTGCTTCTCTTGGTCTGGAATAGGACCTGGGAATCTGTACATCTACCCGCTTCCCTGGGCAGCGTTGAGAATCAGGGCAGTTTGGGAAATACTGCATGTAGTTATTGGCTGCTTCCAGGAAGGGAGAGCCATGTTGCTCAGAGTGGGTGGCAGAGGGATGTAGACACCGAGAAGGTGTCTGGCCAATGGCCCTGGCATCCCTCTCCCTCTTACATTAGGTAGCTGCCCAAGTAACACCAGGCCAACCTAACTTGTCTCCAGAATCCCCATAGATCTTTAACCATCTGGCCACTCCATGTCTGCTACCAAGAGATATTTAGGGAATACCAGAATGGATGGAAGATTGGGAGGATGGATAGATGAAGGAAGAAGGATGGGTGGATGGATTGACAGGTGGCTTCAGATGAAGAAGCTGCATTGCCATCAGCCTATCAGCCCCTTGACTTCTTATTCTGCCATATCTGAAGTCCAGGGATGCTTGAGTCAGGCTGCCATGTTCCAATGGCTTGACTGTCACTTCCTAGCTGTGTCATTCAGAAGCATTGATTTTTCTCCTCTGGTAAGTGGAAAGAGTGATCCTCTCCACCTCCTGCGCTGCTGGGAGGATTGTATGAAAAGTTACTAACTACAGAGTCTGGGACTTGCTGTTTCACTTTCCCCCTGGCTGGAGTTTCTCAACTCTTTCCTCTTGAAAGATGCTTTACTCTCTAACCTTGCCAGAATCTTCCCATTGTCCAGAAAAGGAAACAAAAGTTTTAGGTTTTACAAAGAGGTGATGACTAGCCCTAGTTTTACAGCAGATCAGCAGCAAGGTGAGGACTACAAATAGAGCTCACCTTCCCTCCCCCGAGAAGCGATCCATGAGATGCTTCTCCCAGTTCAAGTTATCTGCTGTTTCCTGGACCGTGGTGGCCCTCGGTGTGGGTGGAACATATACATCAATCTGGCAACCAGAATGCAGCCCCTTTCTAGAATATGCTGGCCTTATAACCACGGGAAAAGATCAAAGGTGGAAGCAGGTGCTGGCTCTTAAGCTCCTGCTTGGATGTGACACTTGTCACTTGTGCTCAAGTACCACCAGCCAAGGCAAGCCCTGTGGCCAAGCCCTGAGTGGTCAGAGAAGCCCACATCCCACAGATCCAAGGGCATGGCTCTCCTGTTTGGAGCCACCTGCCCCAGCCAGGACATCTGGCTGGATGCCACACCCTGCCTGTCTGCCCCAGGGAGGGTGTGGGTCCTGGCCAGGCCCCAAGTGCCCCCAGATAGATTCCAAATCCATCAGGTGCAGCCAACCCAGTGTGGAGCATATCTCCGAAACTCCTGAGTAGAGACAGATGCTATCAGGCTCCTCCCGGCCCAGCCTGGCCCTGGGCTCCCCTCCCAGACAGGGTGAGGGCAGGGACCCGTTAATCATTAATCTGGGGGCAAATGGGTAAATTTCCAGTCCACCAGGTCTACACCCAAACCCCTCCCTGCAGTCTGGCAGGAAAAACTCCTTAGAGCTCGACCCTTGGCAGGTCCAGAGCAGAACCTGATGTCAACTCCAGCCCAGGAGGCCCCACCCTGACCGGCCTCCGGTGTGGAGGGCAGCTCGGGGGCTGCAGGAGCAAAGGGCACAGCAGCCATCTAGCCCCTCAAAAGTCTTCCTCCCCACACCAGTGGTGGGTGTGAAGGACAATTTCTGCTCAGGCAGTTCTTGTGTTTCTACCTCCCTTGGAGTAGTGATTGACAGGTAAGAGGACAAGCAGGGAATGCTGGGAATTTTTGGCCAACAGGGCTGCACATCCTTCAAGGTTTGTCTCAAATGACATTTGCAGAACAATGGCTATTATTTTTATATCACTAGATCTACCCACTCGATGGACATGAGTTTGAGTGAACGCCGGGAGTTGGTGATGGACAGGGAGGCCTGGCGTGCTGTGATTCATGGGGTTGCAAAGAGTTGGACAAGACTGAGTGACTGAACTGAACTTATAGTCTACTACACAATATTATCTACCATGTTTTGGGTTTTTTTGGCTGTGCTGCATGGCTTGTGGGATTTTAGTTCCCAGTCATGGATTGAAGCTGGTCCCGGCAGTGAAAATGCTGAGTCCTTATCCTTGGACCACCAGCAAATTCCCTTATCTACCGTATTTAGAGTCCCTAAATTACTAAGTCCCTTAAATTACTCTTGCAGACACCTGTTGGGTTGGCTGCCTACCTGGTCTTTCCACCTCCATGGTTACCCTGTCAGCCATTTTATACCATGTGACCTTGCTACTGTGGCCTGTTGATTGGACCACTGAGGATCACATGACCCAAGCTGGGCCAATCCATTCTTTCTCTGGGAATTTGGAATTTGACTTAGAGAGAACACAGAGTTGCTTTCTCTCTCTTTCTTTGGGTGACTGGGTTTGTAACTCAGGAGATAAAAAGAGAAAGCTGATCCAAAGAGAGAGAAAAAGTGAATCAAACACACAGAGAGAAGCAGAAGTGAGAATGGGAGGGAGAATTTCGGGAGCTTTTCAGTCCCTGGCCCCCGAGTCTTTCTGTGGTCATCTGTGTTCTTGCTTGAAACACTCCTGTCTGTAGAACAGTATCAAGGCTGGGAGTCAGTTTGTCTAATTAAGGGTGTCGTCACTGATCACCACCTCCTGGCAGCTGTGGAGTACCACACTCCCTGGGCTCTCCTTGTGAGCTCGGCTCAGCAAACACCTTTCCCCCCATCAACAGTTCCTTGTCTTTTTTAATTTCGTGTAATTGACCCTGTGATTGATGGCCCCAGGAGTCCACTATAAAGTCGGTTAATTTTATTAGCAGTAATGACACTTAGTAGCGATTAATGGTCAGGAAAGGCAGTCAACCGTACAGGAGCCTCAGGCCACACTGGGCTCTGGTCTGCCCAAGGTTGCTCTCAAAAAGTACCCCCTCACAGACTCAGGGACCCTCTTAAGGGCCTAGGAAGACAGTGAGGGACATACCACCCAGTTTCCCTTTTACTGGGTTGGACAAAATGTTCAAGTTTTACTGTAAGAAGTTATGGAAAAACCCGAACAACATTTTTGGCCAACCCAATATTTGTTTTCTATGTTGCAGTCTGGGATCATTTTTCCTTTGAAGAAAGAGTGCTGTGACATTAAACTTGGAAAATACTTCAACTGGTTTCCTTAAACCGTGCTAGTAAATGCTGTAACACATGCCCTACGGATGCCAAGGCAGCTGCTAGAGATGGTTTCTTCTTGGACCTCAGGAGAATTATAGGTGTTGCAATTTCCAGTCTATTCCAGGGTCCATGGGCATGATCAGTTCCCCTTTAAGAAACCATCCTTTCTGGCACTCCAGGCCTGAGAACCTCACCCACCAGGCCCTTCTGCACAAATCTCCATCACCCAGGTGTTAGTTGAACTCCGTGAAGTTCAGATGAACCATCAGAGATCAAGTAAGCATGAAGACAAAACCTGTGGTTGTAATGAAGACCCTGCCCCCCGGTCAGGCCAGATGCTATCAACCAAGCAAGTGACCAGTGTTCAGAACTGAAGTGCAGAGGATGGATGCTCTGCGAACTTGCCAACTGCCCTTCCGGACTGAGGAACAAGAGTGCCTTCAGGCCCCTGCCTGACTCAAGTGCCCCTGAGCCACACAGGACAACCCCGCCTTCATCGGTTGTACTTGCTTTGGCCCAGCTGGTCTGTCTCCCCCATTCCTGTTTCCTGTTGGGCTCTCTCAGGCTGACTTTCAGCCTCTCATATCCCATTAGGAAAGCAACGACCCCATGTGACCAGCTCCATTCTCCCCAGCCTGTGGCCCTCTGCACCCTCAGCCAATGGCCCTTGGTGCTCAGGATGGTAAGACCAGAAGTCATTCACACACAATGAGATGCCATTGGCTTTGACCCCAGAAACTCTCAGTCACTTCCCAGGCTACCATGTCTCCCTCCAAAGTGGGAAAAAGTCAAGGGTGCCCCTCAGGACTTCATCTCACATCCCATCTTCCCAAGACCCCTTGCAATCACCCGGCCTTTCCCACCCCTGCCTCCTTTTGCCTTGTCCAAGGCTCACCTCATCCATAGTTTTGGCTAAAGCTGCTCCATCTAGGGCATTTCCCTGGGGGTCCAGGGGTGAAGAATCCACATTCCAATGCAGGGGATGTGGGTTCAATCCCTCGTCAGGGAACTAGGATCCCACATGCCGTGGAGCGACTAAGCCCATATGCCACAACTACTGAGCCCATGCTCTGGAGCCCACATGCTGCAACTAGAGAGAAGCCCACACACAGCAACTAAGACCTGATATAGCCAAATAAATTAAAAAAATAATTTTTTTTAAAGCTGCTCCATCTGGGATGACCTTGAATGAAGCAAAAGCAGGCTCTCCCAGGCTTTAAGGGAAGCACTGGTCTAGCATCAACAGGACCCCAGGGACCACCAAGCCCATGAGCAGAACTGGAAGTTCTCCCTGGAATGATCACCCACAATCTCCTAGAGTGTGGGGACCCAAGGACCCTCAAGGCTGTTTAGCCCTGGGGAGTCTGGTGCCAGATCTGCCCTCGTCCATTGGTGACCCCAGGGATATCCTCTCAGCCCCAAGCTCATTCTATACAATAAATACACCTCATCTAGCAGGAGAGCCAGAGAAGGCAATGGCACCCGACTCCAGTACTCTTGCCTGGAAAATCCCATGGACGGAGGAGCCTGGTAGGCTGCAGTCCATGGGGTCGCTAAGAGTTGGACACGACTGAGTGACTTCACTTTCACTTTTCCCTTTCATGCACTGGAGAAGGAAATGGCAACCCACTCTAGTATTCTTGCCTGGAGAATTCCAGGGACGGGGGAGCCTGGTGGGCTGCTGTCTGTGGGGTCGCACAGAGTTGGACACGACTGAAGCGACTCAGCAGCAGCAGCAGCAGCAGCAGTGGGAAAGCCAGACCAAAGCCAGACTGCCTCGGTTCAAGTTCCACCTCCACCTCCTACTAGCTGTGTCACCTTGGGCAAGGCACTTCACGTCTCTGTGGCTCACCTGTGACATGCAGACATCACAGGACCTTTCACATGGTTGTTGTGAAGACTGGGCTTCCCTGGTGGCTCAGACAGTAAAGAATCCACCTGCAATGCAGGAGATCCAGGTTCCATACCTGTGTCAGGAAGATCCACTGGAGGGTGGCATGGCTACCCACTCCAGTACTCTTGCCTGGGGAATCCCATGGACAGAGGAGCTGGCAGACTACAGTCCATGGGGTCACAAAGTGTCAGACAGGACTGAGCAACTATGCATATTGTGAAGATTAAGTGAATTAACATCTGTAAAGCTCTTAGAACAGTGCCTGGCACACAGTAAGCTCCAGGTCATTGGAGGTTACAAAAAGTGTAAGCTTACAAGAAGTGTCATTCTTCTTCTTTAAATAAGCTTATAAGAAGTGTCATCCTTCTTCTTTCAAAAAAATTTTTTTTTATGTATTTGGCTGTTCTGGATCTTAGTTGCAGCACACAAGATCGTCAACCGTTGTAGTGGCATGTGGGATCTAGTTCCCTGATCAGGGACTGAACCCGGCCTCCCTGCATTGGGAGCTCCGAATCTCAGCCACTGACCACCAGGGAAGTCCCGTAAGTGTTATTCTTAAGCATCTGCTTATGTGCCAGGTGCTGTGCTGGGTGCTGGGACATGCCGTCACAACCTCAAGGTTGTGAGGGACCCCAGAACCCAAGGGGGCAGGGGAAGGAGAAGGCTTTGAACCAGCCCAGCTCCTGGGGGAACCATCAGTAGCTGCTCAGGGACCGGATCAGATCTCCTAACACCGTCAGGGTAAAAACCTGACCTCAGCCAGGCTCCTCCTGCCTGCAGTGGGAGGCCTGGGGTGGCGAGGGGGCAGGAGGAAGCTCTCAGGAGCTCACTGGAGAAGGCCGAGCAGGGGGAGAGCATTTCCCATCACTGGGGGTGCCTGGCTCTGTTCTTCCAACCCCCACCCCCATCCTTGTTTCTGCTTGAGAGGGTCCGATGGTTCCAGGGGAGGCCACCCCCAGGAGTGAGCAGGTAGGGGGCACAGGACAAGACTGGCGGTTCCCAGGGGAACCTTCCCGCTGGGTAAGGCCAACCTGTCTGGACCCTTAGCTGGAGAGACCAGGAGGTGTGCCTGGCACCCGGGCCTGTGCCAACTGCAGGCAGTTACCTGGGAACAAGGAAAGCCTTGCCCTGCCTGGAGCATTGGCCTTGGCCCTGAAAAACCCTATTAGATCCTCCTGATAACAGATTTCCGCTGCAGGGCCATTTGCATGGTGAGTGGGCCTTTTGTGCTTTCATCTCAAATATCTCAGCCCACCTCTCCTGCCCTCACTAAGCCCCCCTAAACACACACACACTCCTCACCCCAACCCGCGCCCTCCACTCCCCACCTCTTCCCAGAAGGGGAGAGTTAGTGAGGGCAGTGTCTGGCCCAGGAAGAGGGCACATGGCTCCCGGCAGTCCTTTTTCAGAGCAGAGCGGGGGGGCTCCTCTCCCCTCCCGTCATCTGAGGGGCCCTGAGGTCTATGCTCCTGAGAAGCACCTCCCTCCCTCCATCCTTCACATTCCTCCCTGCTTGACAAGACTCAGTGTCACCTCATACCTCCTCCAAGAAGATGTCCTTAGTGAGCAGCCTTAATGGCAAATTTGGCAGGTACCATTTCCCACCTTTATTCCAAGTCCTTCTCCCCACTCCTTTCACTCACTCATTTATTTAAATTTCAATACTGAGCATCAGCTTCAGGCCAAAGAAAACCAAAAGCCACCAGACTGCTCACTACTTCCTGGCTCGGTCGCAGCCTTCCTTTCCTCCCCAGCTCTCTGCCTCAGAACCTCGAGGACTGAATCAGTACACCTCCCCCTGCCCCACCCTGGAGCCCACCCCAGAGCCTCGTCCCCCAGCCCACCCCTGACTCAGAGAGAAAAGAGCCTGGCCCA
This sequence comes from Moschus berezovskii, assembly GCF_049115385.1. Classification (NCBI taxonomy): domain Eukaryota; kingdom Metazoa; phylum Chordata; class Mammalia; order Artiodactyla; family Moschidae; genus Moschus; species Moschus berezovskii. Next base: position 57,371,065 of record NC_142479.1, read on the forward strand.
GCTGTGGGCTTTGTCTCTCCAAGAACCGCTCCACTTCCTGTTTTCCAGGGGCTGCCTGCGGAGGATGGCATCATGGACTATGTGCTCAGGAGCTAAGTGGGCAGCAAGCAGCCCGCCCAACCAGCTTGCTTTGCATCTCAACAATCTCGGGTATTTAGAGCGTGGCTGGTGCAACATCTGTGGAGGAAATGCTTCCCTCTTCCTCCTCCTGTCTCCCTCCCACTCCACTCAGGCTCGGGCTGGAGATGAGGAGGGGGTCTTTGTCCCTGGCATGTACTGTACAAATCAGGTGGCATGGTGGCTATGGAGGGGTGGCCTCCCAGCCCCACACAAGTCTGGGGTGATCAACATCTCCCTTAGTTCCCTGGCCGTGTCCAAATGTACATTATTTGAATCGGTACATTCTAGGACTGGGGAAACCCTTCAGGATCACCCAGTCCAGAAGTTTTGCCCTAATGCCTCCTGGGAGCTACCCCAGAACTTTCTGAGGGCAGGCAGGAGGGCCAGAGGTTTATCAAGTAGGTAGGTCTCTGTTTTGACTTCTCTGGTGCTCTGGAGGTTCATCTAAGGGTTGTTTGTTTGTTTTTTTTTTTGTCTCAGATGACCCTGAGTTAATGGCAAGCCTGGGTCTGCACCCCGGGTCTCCTGATTGCTTCTATCAAGACTGACGGTTTCTGCTTTCCATTTTAATGTAATATTTCAGGGAAACAAAATCAGCCATCATCATAGTAAATGTCCAGGGTGATGGGAACACAAGATGGGTAGGATAGAAGGAATGGAAGCCTGGTCAGGTCTCCTCCTCAGGCCCCCTGGGCAGTTAAAGGGAGAGAAGGACCCTGGTCTAAAACTGAGTTTCTCTTCAGCCAAGAGTCAAAAATAAAACTTAGAGAAGTGGACTGCCAATTCATACTAAAGTGTGACAGTCTGATATAATAAGGCTAGTACCTGAGAACGCACTTTGCTAGACAAAGAAGCTGAAAGGAGAGAGTCTGGGATCATGAAGAGAAGAGAGAAAGGGGAAGCCTGGGGTGAAGAAGGGAAGGGGAAGGGAAAAGGGGGGCTGGAAGGCTTAAGATAAACTTCCCCAGCTTCTTGGGTTCACAGGCCCAGCCCCAAGCCAGCGGAGAAGTATTAACAGTTTGGAAGACACAGTGTGGCAACTGCAGAGAAAAGCAAGTAGTCACTGAGGCTGTATCACCATGGGCCAAGCAACACCCCCACTGGCTCTGCTCCAACCATGGGACCTGGCTCATGGGCTGGGTGACTTCTGCCAAGTTTTTTTAACCATAGTAAGCTGACCAACTAACCAGCTTGGCAGGCTCTTGGGTGGTCCCCCTCCTCAATGCGGATAGTCAGGCTCAGGCAGGACTGTGGGCCCTGAGAGTTTGGCCCCTAGTGAATGTCCCACGTGCAACCACCTGTGATGAGGACAATTCCATTGCTTGCGGATGCTCCAGAGGGAGATGTCCCAGGCTGCAGGTTCCATGCAGCCTCCATTCGTCTGCCGGCAGGACCCAGGAATGGCCCACGCCCCTCCACACCCCTCCCCTCTAAAGATGGCAGGAACTTCCACCTTGTCAAGAAACCCCTCCCTAAATAGGCCTGGTGAGGGCCAGAGTGGTCAGGACAGCCCCGAGGAATGGATGGAGTTGTAAGAGGCTTCCTAGGGAAGAGAGCAGGGTCTTCCAGAGTGGGACCAGAGCAAGTTCCCGTGTTGGACTGTCCCAGATGCAGAGCCAACCAGGGCTGTAGCAAAGGGCCGCTCCTCTCAGGCCAGGCTCTTCCTTGTCCTCCTGCCTTGGCTAAAGTAATCCAGCCTCCATGCCTTTCCTCATGATATAACCGCTACCCAGGTTGCCTTTCCCAGTCCAAAAAGCCCTCATGGATCCCCGGGACTCATAACCACAGCCTTTTTCAACGCTTGACTCAAAAATGCAGGGAATGGGAAAGGTGATCCTGAGTCCCCACCCAGCTTTAAGAGGCTAAGATGCTTGTCTGCCTCTTCCAGAAGTCCTCCTTATTGCCAGCCCCATCCCACTCTAACCATCCAACTTCTCTGACTTCTCTCAGTTTTTGGGGATTATAGCACCATTAGTTCTGCATGGTTCACACTTTTTTCCCCTTCTTCCTCAGGGCTGTAGAGAGCGTCTCTCCAAGTAGCCTGTAACCCCCTTGGGAAAGGTCCCGGTTTCTCAACCCCGGAGGTCCCCCAGCCCCAGCCCAACACCTGCTGACGGCATACATCCCTCAGATGGACAAAGCAGAGAGTATACGTCGAGGCTCTTCCTCAGCTTCTTCCCAACCGTCCAGGCCCAAATCACTGGCCTCCCTGCTGTCTCAGTCCCAGGCTGCAGGGGTCCCCAGTGACCCCCAATCCCACCACGAGATGTTCTCAAACTCAAGCCTTGCTCTGGAAGAGCAGTGGCTCCGGAAGGGCGTGGCTCCGGAAGGGCGTGGCTCCGGATGGGCGTGGCTTTGAAGGAGCTGCCCTGTGGCCACACCCTCCCCAGCCCTCAGACTGGGAACCGGAGTGCGCTCTCGCGGGTACCAGATCTCCAGGCAGTCTGGCTTCAGTTAGTCAGACCCTGACTCCTCCGACTAGCTCAGCCCCTCTGAACCTGTTTCTGGGGACAAGCTATGCTTGGTCAGCCAGAGCCTCCCTTGATATGCAGTGAGAACTTGGCCCAGGTATTTCTTTAAAACTCAACCTGCACCTCCTCTCATGATGATGTTCTGGAAGTTTACTGCAGGTTCACAAAATTTCTTCCATGATTCAGGACTCCAGAATGCTCAGACAACTACAGTTTTTTGGTATGGTTCTGGTGAACTCAAGTGGCAGCAAGACTTGACCTAAACTGAAGTGAGAATACTCATGGTCTTTATCTCAATGGATAGATGTTTTTCTTCAAAAATAATCATGTCTTATTACTGGGTGCTGCCTTCCACATTGCTAAGGATGTTATGTGATACATGGTATACATATTATCTTTAATATAAAAATAATATTATACACATCTGGCCTCAAAGGGATGGTCACTATGGGGAAAGTGGAACTTCTCTGCTCTTACCCTTAAACTAGACTCTTCGGAATTTCCAGGACTGACCAAATATGGTGGTTTGATTTTCTCTTGGCTCTTTGAAAGTCTCCCAGTGAGAGAGTCTGGGCTTGAAGTGTCTGGCCCCCACCCCAGCTCATCTCTGCTGCCCTCAGGATTCCTACGGAAGGTCAGGTGTGGCTGACTTCCAGAGTCTGACGGGGGCTCGCCACTTTGCTTCCCACTCCTGTCTAGACAGAAGCCAAGTCATGGCCAGGCAGCATGTGCTGAGAGGGCCATGCAGAAATAGCCAACAGACAGGGCAAAGACGGAGGTTCAGGGGGCAAGGAAGGGTCAGCAGAAAGGAAAGGGGACTCCCCACCCCAACACTCACTATGGACCAGGAGGCAATGCTAGGGATTGTGGGGGGAGCTGACCAACAATGGAGTCCCAAGACTTCTGCTTAAAGGATGCTATGCATGAATCCGAAACATAAGCACATAAAAAATTAGGTAACATACCTAGAGTTGAAGACATGTAGTGCAGAGATACCTATGATATATGTCAAGTGAAAGAGGCTACAGGGTGGAGGACTCAGGAAGTCAGAGCTGCCCCGGTTTCGGCTGGGCATCAGCAGGAGAGAGGGATGAAGAAGTTGGCTCCGGATTCTAACAGACTAGAATTCAAGTCTAGGTGCTGCCAGTCATAGCTCTGTGACTTTGGGCAAGACACTTGGCCTGTCTGAGCTTTTCCCCCTATTTACCTTTAAAGGAAGAGAATTCCACCATCACCTACCTCCTGGGATGTCTGTCATTTGGTTAAATGAAAGTATGCACATAAAGGGCATAGGAAGGATTCAAATTATACAATGACTGGGATAAAAGGAAGAGAGGAAGCAACAAATGTCAAAAAGATGCTCCTCTATTTGGGATTCTCTAAGACAGACCACTAGATTTCTTGGACTCCATATATGTGGATAGCATTTCAGCACTTTTATATACAGAAAACCCTCATAACAACCCTATGAGGTAAGGATTAGCCATTTTATAAATGGGAAAACTGAGGTTAGAGCCGCTAACTGACTTGCCCTGGGTCACCGTTAGTTAAGTGGTTGGCAGGAGGATTTGCACTCTACCTGTGTGATTCCAAGTCCAGTGCTCCTCACACTAAAGCAGGGCCTTAGGCTGTGTCCCATCCTGCTTAGGCTGATTCCAAAGGGAGGGTGACCCTCACAGCACCCGGCCCACTTCCTCCTGAGCACACAAGCCTAAAGGCACCAGGACCTCTCTTCCTGAGGAGCTTCCAGCCCAGGAGTCCCTCCCCACCCCTTGCTTCTCCTTCCTCTGCTTCCCTCCATCAGCCTCAGAAACTTCACCACCATCCATGGAGGAGGCTGGCTTGACCTCAACTCTCGAGCCCAGCTTCTTAAGAGTTAGAGTTGAGCTGGAGACGAGCTAGTCTAAATTCCTTTCCCACATTCAATGATTCTTATCAGTGATGTTTGGCAGTAAAATTTCTTCCTTTCTTCCCTCTAACCCTGTTTTTCTCAGGACCCAGTCAATTCCTACCACTGTTCAAAAAAAATCCAAATACATAAAACACTTAGGAATAATTTTTTAAATGTTTGTAAGGTCCATACACTGAAAATTACAAAACACTACTGAAAGAAATTTTAAAAGCTCCCCTAAGAGAGCTATGGCCAGTTTATAAACCAATGGACTCAATATTGTCAAAAGGCAAATTGACTTACAGATTCAGTGCAATCCCAAGCAAAATCCTAGCCAGCCTTCCTACAGATATCAATAAGTTGATACTAAAATTTATGTGGAAAAATAAAGGATCTAGAATGGCCAAAACAATTTTGAAAAAGGACAGGATGTATAGTACTGGGTTTCAAGATTTACCACACAGCGGCAGCCATCAAGACTGTGGTACTGGCCCAAAGATAAGCTTTGTTGTTGTTGTTCAGTTGCAAAGTCATGTCCGACTCTTTGCAACCCCATGGACTGCAGCAGGCCAGGTTTTCCTGTCCTCCACTATCTCCTGGAGTTTGCTCAAGTTCATGCCCATAAGCTTACCAAATAGAATAGAGTCCAGAAATAAGCCCTCATGTATTGGGTCAATTGATTTGCAATAAAGATGACGCTAAAGAAAGGATCACCTTTTTGACAAGTGGTGCTGTAACAAGTTGATATCTACATGGAAAACAGTAAGCTTCAATTCTTACCTCATACCATCTATATAAGTTAACCCACCAGAAATCATAGACCTGAGTGTAAGTGCTAAAGCTGTGAAGCTTCTAGAAGAAACCATAGGACAAAATCTTTGCAACCTCTAATGGACAGAAATTTCTTGAATGAGAGAAACAAAAAGCACAAACCATACAAAAAAAAGTTCAAAAATTGTACTTCATCACAATTAAAAACTTCTGTTCCAGGATTTCCCTGGTGGTCCAGTGGTTAAAACTCTGTGCTCCCAATGGAGGGGGCACAGGTTCAGTCACTAATCAGGGAAGATCCCACATGCTGCATGGTGTGGCCAAAAAATAAATAAATAAAATTCCTCTGTCTAGAAAGAGTTTTTTAAAAATTTTGTTCTTTGCAAGGTAACAAAAAGAAAAATGAAGAGGCAAGCTACAGACAGGGATAAAATATTGCCAATAAATTCTGATAAAGGACTTAAATCCAAAATATGTAATGAACTCTTACAACTCAATAATAATAAGACAAATAACTCAATGAAAAACCTATTCAAATGATGAATGTGCACATAAAAAATGTTCAGCACAGTATTCATCAGTGGAAAAACGCAAATTAAAATTGCAATGAGACACCAATACATACCCACTAAAATGGCCAAAATTAAGACTGAAAGCAGAAAAGAATATGGAGCAACTAGAATTCTCATACATTACTGTGTAAAGTGGTACAGCCACTTTGGAATACTATTCAACCTTTTCTTATAAAGTTAAATATATATACCATATGATCCAGAAATCCAGTCCTAGATACATATCCAAGAGAAATAAAAACATCTGTCCACTAAAAGGGATGTACGTAAATGTTCACAGCAGCTTTATTTGGAAGAGCCCCAAACTGAAAACAATCCAAATGTCCATCAACTGGTGAATGAATAAACAAACTGTGGTACATCCAAACAATAGAATACTACTCAGCAAGAGAAAAGGGGAAGTGCTACCAATACATGCCACCATGTGAATAATTTCAAAAGCATTATTTTGCACAAAAGAATTCAGACTCAAAAGGCTATATACCCTATGATTCCATTTATATGAAATTCTATAACGGGCAAAACTATCTCAAGTGACAGGAAGCAGGGAAGTGGTGACCCGAGGCTGGTGGGCAAGTGTTGACTGCAAACGAACACGAGGAGTCCTTTGAGATGATGGTACAGTTCCATATAGTAATTGGGGTGGTGCTTACTCGGAGGCAAATATTTGTTAAAACCCAAACCATGCACTTAGAATGCATGCATTTCATTGTGTGTGATGTTGGTTTTGAAAAAAAATTAAGGTTGTATCTTGCTTCTTCACAATGATGACACCTCTACAACCCAAGAAGATAAGGAGAATCCCAGCAGCCACCAAGAGTGAGCCCGTACTGAGCACTTAGTATGTGCCAGGCACCCTGTCAGGCCCTTTCATTCATTGTCTCAAGCCTCACACCAGCCTTTAGGATGGGTATTATCATCACCCAAAGCTCAGAAAGGTGAAGACATGTGCCTGAGGTCACACAGCTGGCAAGAGGCAAAGATCAGTGATCACTGTTAGTTGCTCAGTTGTGTCCGACTCTTTTCCACCCCATGGACTGTAGCCCCCCAGGCTCCTCTGTCCATGGGATTCTCCAGGCAAGGATCCTGGAGTGGGTTGCCATTTCCTTCTCCAAGGGAATCGAACCCAGGTCTCCTGCATTGTAGGCGGATTCTTTACCATCTGAGCTACTACTTAAGATTGTGCTTTCCTAAACCTATCACCATCCTCAGACAGGAAAGAAACACAAACAGTGCAGAGGCCACACATGTACAAAGCACCATCAGAGTCAACTACAATTTTAACAATTGCATCCACATTAACTATTTCTGGACACAAAATTCATGACTTAAAGACTGAATTGGATGGCAAGGCTTATCATATCCTCAGCTCATCACATAATACAGTGAGTATTCATTTATAAAACACCACAGAAGTTAATATTTTCAGAATTCCCAAGCCAACTGAACCAAAACGTGAACTCTTGAGCAATCCTAGACTTCCAAGCCAGAGCCGTCTGGTTAGGGAACTTTAAGCCCTCCAGATGCTAAAGACCTTGGAGGCAACTGACTTGATCATGAACAGCACAGACAGTGGTCTGGAGTTAGGGCAAACTTTTCTATCTCCTATCCCACTGTCATCATGCCATCGATGGGAGCCTACCTGATACCTGAGCAGAGTTCACAGCATCCTATCTCATTGTTGAGGACAGAGGAACATGTTGGGGCCCCACCCAACCCACAACAGCCAAGAGTGTCTAACAGAGTTAACCAAGTAGCATAGAGAGGCAACCCTCTACCCACTTCATCCTCTGCAGCTCCTCTGCAGGCTCTCTTGGATGACCACACGGTATTAGCTCTGGGAGGTAATGCTCTCTGTCAAATGAAGAGCCCAGACTGGCAGCAGGACCTGATTTCTATGCTGCCGCTCCCACGAGCTTGCTTTGTGACACAGAGAGAGTCGTTGAAACTTTCTCACCCTCAGTTTCCTTTTGAAAACTATTTACATCCATCCTGTATACCTCAAAAATGGTCTGAGAATCAGATGACGGAGGGGCTGAATAAGAAAATTATTTGTAAACTCTAATACTAACCATACTAATACTATCAGCAACACCAGAATTAGGTGCTAGACTCATGTAAAAGCACCAGAAGCAGTTGTGGGTTCACTGACTTGGGGATGATGGTCCCTTCAACTGAAAAATAGGAATAATACAGGACCTGCTTAAAGCAGGGAGTTAGACCAGAGAAACTTTGGGGGTCACTTCCAACTCCAATGACAAGCCACTCCAGTACTCTTGCCCAGAAAATTCCATGGATGGAGGAGCCTGCTAGGCTGCAGTCCATGGGGTTGCTAAGAGTCGGACACGACTGAGCAACTTCACAACTTCACTTCACTCACTCCAACTCTTAAGTCTGATTCTATGATTTAAAAAACCCCAAGAAGATTGGCCTTACCTATTCTCCTGATGTTTGAATTTCGTTTTATCACGATGACAAAACACTTGATCTCATAGTCAGAAATGAGATTTCAAATGTAAATAATCTGGACAAGGGAGAAGCACATTACCTCTTATTCTCACTACAGTGTGAGTGACTGATACAGATTCCTTCCAGAGAGCAAATTCAAATAGCATGATGGAAACCCTGGCCTGTCTGAGTCACAACAGGGCCTCCTCAGGGAGAATTTAGGCTCATTCCTGTCCATTCTCTGAGATCAAACACATAACAGCACGAAGCCCAGTTTTATCTTAATCTCTGAGAATGTGTCTTCCTCCTCAGACTGGGGTGATGGTGGCTTCAGTGCATTTTGCCAGCTACGTCCAGTGGAGCTCACAACTTGGAAGAGGGACTCACATTCATATGATCCATCTCAGCCCCAATTCATGCTCAATCTATGATTTCCCTTTTCATTTCCAAGACTGCCCCGTTGCTTCCAGCCCTCAAATTCTAACCTGGGCACTGCCACAAACTCCTTTCCCTTCCAACCACACCAGCCTGGGTGGTCTCAGCTTCCTGGAGCCCCTCTCCTCCCATCTCACCTGGCCCTTGCCCCATCCTCAACCCTTGAGCCCAAGCAAACAAAAGGATTGTGAAAATGAGCTGATATCCGAGAGGCTGCAGGCACCATTTGTCCAGCACCCCACTCCACTCCAGCTCAGAAGCGCCTGCAGGGCTGAAATATCAAGACACTACCTCATCTCCTTAATAATTAGTGGCATTAGTTGTGCATTTACTATATGCTATACCCTGTTCAGGCTTCCCTGGTGGCAAAAGAATCTGCCTGGAATGCAGGAGACTCTGGGTCAGGGTCTAAACAACAACAACAAAGATCTTGTTCTAAGTGCTTTACATATACTAACTCGAATGATTTGCTGTTGTTTAGTCGCTAAGTTGTGTCCGACTGCTTTGCGACTTTATGGACTATGACCCACCAGGCTCCTCTGTCCGTGGAATTTCCCAATCAAGAATACTGGAATGGGTTGCCATTATCTTCTTCAGGGGATCAGATGGATTCTTTACTACTGAGCCCCCAGGGAAGCCCGACTCACATGATACTCATATGAAATAAGCACTATTATCCTCATTTTACAGATAAGAAACTGAGGTAAAGAGAGGTTGAGTGGTTTGGCCAAAATCACACAGTTAGCAAGTAGATGGACCGGGGACTGAACCCAGAGACTGTGCCTGACCATTTTATCCTGTTTGCTGAGGCAGCAACAGTGCCTTTCCAAGCCTGAAATCGCTGGGAAACAGCATGAATGCGCAGTGCTCTTGACAGAGCAGGCAGAGGGGCTCAGCCACACCAAGTTCAGCCAATTCTTTGTACAAAAGGGGACACTGAGGCCGGAGACTAAGTGGTCTTCCCAGCAAGCTGAGCCCAGAGCCCTAGGGTCTGGGCTGACATTACTCCCACCCCAACCCCTATATATTTCAAGAGAGGCCATTGCCCACAGCCAAGGCATGTTTTAACCAGGGGTCATGACCTGGAAATTAGCCCACAGCCCTATTCCTGTGTGGAACCTCTCAGACCTTCTCTGACCCTTATTTGCCCCTCCCTGCCAGGTCCATAAGAGCAGTCTCTGGCAGGTCACTTGTTTGGTGGTTTATGTTTTTGGGTTTTGTTGGCTTGCTTGCTTATGCCTTTGCTTGGGTCAGACTGTAAGCCTCACCTTGATTTGGGTGAGGATCACAAAAAGTGCCATGATTTAAAGAAACAGACTGTATATACTTAGAGTAGGCTTTGGGGGGAGGTCAGGAAAGTCCCTTCACACCCATGACCCCAACTCCTATACCAAGTCCCTGCAATTCAGGTTCAGAGAAGGAGGGTCAGTTACCCTGTAACCTGCTCTCCAAACACTGCCCGGTCCCACCCATTCTCTCCCCAGATGTCACCCTCAACTCGGAGCTTCCTTTTCCAATCATGTACACCACCTTCCCCTTACTCTCTTCGTCATTCTCCTGAGAATTCACCTGACGCCAGGTCTGAGATTTGGTTGGATTTCCCCCACAGACGTTTCCCTCCTACTCTCCGCACGGTCCGAAGGTTCCTCCATCCCTTTTGGATCAGCGCGATCCCCTCCCCCGACCTCGGTAACAACCCACCCTACCCATCCAGCCAGCCCTCCGGGTCTCAGCCCCTCAGGGCTAAGGCAGAAGGTGTGAAGGGAGTCCCAGGCAAGGATTGGTGGCTGGACAGAGCCCAGGATGGGGACGGACAGGGCACAAGTGAGGATGGGAGAGGACGTCCGAGCGTGGGAGGGACTCCTTGGACGGGCAGGGACAGGGCGCGCCGGGGCGCACAGGCACCAGGTCCGAGACGCCTGCAGAGTCCCGGAGCTTGAGCCGGGATCCGAGACCCGGCTTAGTGGGCGGGATGAGGTCTCGGACAGGACTGGGTGAGAAACGCGGAGGTGAAGGGGACCAGAGTTCGGACGCTGGAAGGTGCGATCCGGGCCCAGTCCGGGAAGCCAGAGGAGTTCTGGGCACTAACTCCCACCCCGAGATGGGGTTGGGTACTAAGGTCTGAGTTCGAGATCCCGCCGGGGCCAGGGCCAACGGAAGGGAAAAGTTGGCCTTGCTGCAGCGAGAGGAGGGGGAGGCAGGCGGGCCGGGGCGCGGCGGGCACTGACCCGAAGTAGGCGGCGGCAGCGGCGGCGGGCAGCGCCAGCAGGCAGAGCGCGGCCAGGGCCAGCGCGGGCGGGGGGCGCATGATGCCGGCGGCACGGAGCCCAGTCGCATCTCCTCGCGCCGCGCAGCGCTCGCAGCGCAGCCACCAGCCGCCCGCGGGGCTTTAAACCCAAGCGGGGCGGAGCGGGGAAGGGGGGAGGGAGCGGCGCTGGCGGCACCCATCCCCGAGCGGCGAGCCCCCCGCCTCATTGGCCCTGCCGGCTTGCCCCGCCCCTCTGGGGGTGGGGCCACCTCTCCAGGTCCGCCCCCGCCCCGCCTCCCAGCCCCCTGCCCACCCTCCCCAGGTGAGAGCTCACCTGATGTAGTGCGGGTCAGGGGACTGGGCGGCTGAAGGACCCGGGGGTTGGAGAGGCAAGGATGGGGATACGAAGGGGGACCAGGGAGCTTTTGCCTCTCCGGGCGGGGTGGAGGTACCCGCAGGAAGGGGTTGGGGCGTAAAAGGAGAGAGACGCCTGGAGTCTGAGAAGTCGTGTCTCACCAACTCTCCAACCGGTCGGTGCGGGTACCTCTGCCCCAGCTCCACGACAGTAAAGGAGGGCCGCTGTGGACACAGGAAAAATGCTAAGGGTGTCCTGGGACGGGAGTTTCCATGGTCAGAGCGGGAGCGGGATAAGGGAGCTCAGTTTCTAAACTAGAGTCTGTCGGGGAGGAGGCCTCACTGAGCATTAGTTGGTGTTCATGGAGCAAAAATCCAGGTTCTTTGGTCAGTGGGGCAGGCAGAGCCTGGGACAGGGTGGGAAGGAACTTACTTTCCAAAGTGCATAGACCCCAGAACTTCTGTCAGACGGGATGGATATGTTCAGTGTTGGGCCATAAAGCTCTGCCTTGCTTCTTCTTTTTTTTTTTTAAGTCTAACCCCAATTCCTGCACTGAAAGTGCAGTGACCAAGGCAGTAGGTGGCTCCCATCTGGGAGGGAGAGACACAAATCACCCCAAGGTTTAATATGTTTTTGAGAGTATTGAATACTGGGTCAAATCGAGCAAAACAAAACATAACTCACACTGAATGTCAAGATCTGAATGTAAAGTTTCCAAAAAATCAACCATGTATGCAGAACATCAGGTGACAGCGACCTTGGCTTTGTGGACACAAAGGTGCTGGGAGACTGGGGGAAGATGGGAACTGCCATATTAATGGCTATAGTGAGCCTCTCTGAGCTCAGTTTCCCTGTCCAATAAGGGCAGCGGTTAACCGACGATCTTTAGTAACTCTGCCAGCGATATCGCATCTGTGTATCGAGGCATACAGTCCAGTGTGGGCAGAGACCTGAATTCAAATCATGGAAATTATAAACCTCAGATATGAAATGGGGAAAATAATAAATAGCTTACAGGATTTTTGTGCAAATAAGAGTGATGCCATGGGAATTCCCTGAAGGCCCAGTGGTTAGGATTTCCCACTTTGACTGCCAAGAGCGCAGCTTCAATCCCTGGTGGGGGAACTGAGATCCTGCAAGCAGTGTGGTGTGGCCAAAAAAGCAAAACAAAAAAAGTGATGCCAAATGCCAACAGGTGCTGGCACTCAATATCAGGGATTGTTAAAACTGTAGACAAGGTGTGCTGCTTTGCCAGGTGGGTGGGAGCCTGGCTAATAGCATTTGCTGATTCTCTGGTGCAAATATTACCACTGTGGGTGATTTCAAGTTACTGATGTGGCATCATCCTTGATCTAAGGAGTTAGGAAGAGATTTGCTCAGGTGGCTGTGCAAACCAGTTGGAACTGGCTCCAGCATACCACTGGTAAGACCTTGAACAAGGCTCAATGAAGCTCAAGCTGGACCAGTGTGAATCAGGAAGAAGGACCCCCACCAGGCTCCAACCACCCCAGTGGGCACCTGAGTTCAGGCAGATGAGGAGGGAGCTGCCCCAGCTGCCCCTCCTGTCCTTATGCCCATGGGCCCCCGCCATATATACACAAGCACACACAAGCATGCAATTGCCTGGAGCAAGGGCAGGGTGAGGCATCCTCTCCCAAAGTGACACATTTTCAATGTTTCCGAAAAGTTACCTGTTGACAGTTAAAGCTGTAAGGCAGGGAAATTGGAGAAAATACTAAAGATTCACCAAGGACATCAGTGACTGGATGCTGAGATACACATGGAAATATCCAAAAAGAAGCTCTCTCTTTTTAAAAATGTTTTATTGAAGTATAGTTGATTTACAATGTTGCATTAATTTCTACTGCACAGCAAAGTTATTCAGTTCTAGAAACATGTACATTCTTTTTCATATTCTTTCCATGATGGTTTATCACAGGATACTGAATATAGTTCCCTGAACTATATGTACATGCTAAGTCACTTCAGGCGTGTCTGATTCTTGGCAACCCTATGGACTGTAGACTGTTAGGCTCCTCTGTCCATGAGATTCTCCAGGCAAGAATATTGGAATGGGTTGCTATTTCCTTCTCCTTGGGATCTTCCCAACTCAGGGATCGAAACCAAGTCTCCTGTCTCCTGCATTGGCAGGTGAGTCTTACTACTATTGCCATCTGGGAAGCCCATCTGTACTAATCAGTAGGACCTTGTTTATCCATTCTGTATGTAATAGTTTGCATCTGCTAATCCCAGACTCAGAAGAAAATTCTTGAGCCTCCACCAGTCAGTGCTTAGGATGCCATGCTTGGGCCCAGCACATGTCTCACTGAAGTCTCAGGCCTCCTGTGAGGTTAGTGAGCCACCATTATACCCATTGCACAGATGAGTTAACTGAGGCTCAGGAAACTTAAGTAGCTGGTACATGTGACCCAGCTGTAAGTAGTGGAAGCAAGAGTTAAGCCCAGCCTAGTGAGACTGTCGCACTGGTTGCGGCTCATTATTGGTCATGGCTGGCTGAGGGCCACCCAGACACCCCGACTCACAGGGGTCTTGGCATAATTCATCCTTACAGAGTATTACAGGGCTCTAGTCTGGAGGAGGAGATGGCAGTGAAAACAGATCATCTCCACAGTTGGGATATTGTGGGAACCCTCAGGAAGGGCACATAGGGCAGCCCTCGGGACTTAGATCCTTGACCATAATGATTTGTTCCTCCCACCTCACCCTCTGCCCTGGGAGCACCTCAAGGCAGGGACAGGTGGAGGCCCTGAGTTTTATTTCTTTCTATGTCTCCAGGGCCTGGCACAGGGCCCAGCACATAGTAGGTGCTCAGGTAATATGTGTTGTTGCCAGCTTGTATCTCGGGCCTGTTGGCCTTTTTATGGGGCTGCAGAGATAGAAATAATAGATTGTGCTGTTCTGACACAATGCATGTTCACAGACACACTCCTTCCCATAGCCAGACACATGCCCCATCACACACCCACACACACATACCCCTTGACACTCTACAACTCAAGTCCAGGCATTCAGTGACACAGACTCCCCCCACACCTCCCCCATGGCTGTCTAAATTCCTAGGCAGACCCACAGCTGCTCCCAGACCTGCACGTTCACACAGGTATGCAAGAGGAGCATTCTTAGACATCCACGTGCAGCTACCTGTCTCCATGAGCCAGCCCAAGGCAGTCATGGCTTAGGGATGCAGTTCTCCTGCCCCCCCGACCCCCGCACACGCACATGCGCACACACTGTGGCAATCACAAACAAGTGATCTGAACGACTTGCGGAGGCTGTATCCAATCCAGCTCCACATCTCTTCATCCTCCCCTCAACCCTGCCCCCAGACCAGACCACCCTTCCTGAAGCAAATCCCCAGGAGCCATTCAGCCTTGTCTGGCCCCAGGTCCCTAGGGCTCCCAAGTCAAGCCCAGGGCCCCAGACAGAGGCCAGCACTCACACAATCCTCTGAGTTCACCACCTGGCTGTGAGCAAGTGGAAATGAGGAATTCCAGGCTGGCTATCTCCCTCTGATCACCCTCAGGGCTGCACTGGAAATGGACTCGACCCAACAGGAAGTGGGGTCAGGTGATGCCCGGGGGGCTCCAAGGGAAGGCACCTGCACCCAGGCCGAGCCCGAGGCATGAGGCGTGAAGCATGAGGCGTGGCTGCTCAGGAGAGCTGGTCCCAGGGAGGGCTCAACAGGACTGGTGTGGGAGTGCTCCCTTGTCCCTCTGCCTGGACTCCCACTCCCTGTGACCCAGCCTTCTTGGCTATGGTCTCATTGTAAATAGTTCTGTTCTGACCACTCCCATCCGTCCTATCTGTGCTCTTCTGAACTGGCCTTAACTCTCACTCTCTCTCTGATTTGGCTCCAGGGTGCCATGAGTTATCACACAGAGCATCACTGTCCCCACTCCACAGGAAGGACACTGAAGTTTAGACAGGTAGGTAATTTCCTCAACATCATGGAATTCACTGGTACTTGGTGGCATGTACGTGACCTTGTCAGAGCATCAGACAGAACTAGGACTGATGCTAACTGGGGAAGTGGGTCACAGAATCTCACACAGGGGGGACCTACAGCTATGCGTGAAAACAACAGAAAAAGATGGGAGAGAAACATATCAGAATATGTATTAAAAAGTGAGTGCTTTGCAGGCTTCTCCGGTGGCTCAGTGGTAAAGAATTCGCCTGCCAATGCAGGAAATGTGGGTTCAATACTTGGTCCTGGAAGATCCCACTACCGAGGCTACGCTCTAGAGTCCAGGAACCTCAACTACTGAGCCCACGTGCCACAACTACTGAAGCCTGTGTGCCCTAAAACCCAGCTCCACAAGAGAAGTCACCACCTTGGAGCCTGTTGCAACTAGACAGTAGCCCCCACCAGTGGCAGCCAGAGAAAAGCCTGTGCAGCAGTGAAGACCCAGCACAGCCAAAAGGAAAAAGTGGGGGTCTTGGACCATTCAGTCCAAAATAAAGGTCATGATTATTGTTTTAAAAAGTGAGTGCTTTGGAGGTTGTGAGGGTGTGTTAAAATGTTTTTATCTTCTTTGAATCTTCTAATTTAACATTTATAATGAAAAAAAAGTTTTTCTTCAAAGGGAGAGGCAACAAGGACACAAGAAAAAAATCTTTAATGGTAAAACTTTAAGCCTTGGCAGGAAAGATATTTGTGAGAAAACAAGGGATGTATTCCTGGACATCTCCTATGTCATCCATCCACATATTTTTCTAAAGGAAGGACTCCGGTCCTCCATGGGGAACTCCCCCTATAGCTGGCAGAGCACACCCATCCGTGGCAATTCCAGTTTGAAACCTTCCCGTCTCTGATCCTCCCTCCCTTTCTTGCCTTCTCTGCTCCAGAACAATGCTCTGGGTGGAGGCTGTGTTGTGTGGAAGGTGATAGATGCTTCCTTATCCCTTGCCCGCCCCAGGCCCTTCTCCAGCCCAAAGGTGTTTGAGCTTAGCCAAGGAAGGCTGAATGCAGAGGTAGGTAGAGAAACGGCAATGTGGATAGACAATCCCAGTTTCAAAGAGCCTGCTCCACTGTCCACATAAATCAACTCAGAACTGTCAGGTGACACATAAGCTTGTGAGCTGCCTGGGCAGTGGGGTCACCATGAGTATACATACCCTCTGGGCTTCCACTTCTAAAAACACTAAAACACAGTGAGATGACTGGGCAAGTAGCACTGAGCAGCATGCTTTCTGCCTTTGACTACTAAGTACCCCCCTCTAGAGCCACCCCACCAGCAAAGCAATAATGAAAGACTCTACTTTCAGGTGTTTTATAACAGAAAGGTGTTCTGGACAAGCCACAGCTACTAGTACAGTTCAAAAGAAAGAAAACAAAGAAGGAAGAGTAGGAGAAAGGCAAGAAGAATCACTTTCTTAGGAAATAGAAAAATCATCCAGAATAGACTATCAATAACATTCTAAAGATTGGATTCTGAACAGAGGCACACTTCATGTATTCTTGTTAGCATGTTTCCATCTGAGTAACTTCTTGCTTCAGAAAGTGAAGGGTAAGAGGAAAGGGTCCCCATTTTGAAGTGCAGAATATTCAGCTGGTTCCTGGAGGAATGCAGTCCCTTGCATGGTTCTAGATGGTGCCCACTTCCTCCTGGTCACATTTGCACAATCATAGGCACAGGTAGGAAGTGCTTGTTAACAAAGTCTTGACTAGGAGATAACTGGACCATAGCACGTTTTCCTAAAGTTGATATATAGTTCAGTGGCCCAGAAAGATGTCTTTCCTTAAACTGGGGAGAGACTCAACTCTTTGTTTACCTCTGGGATATAGTAAGCTCAGGCTTAACTACACACACACACATACACACACACGCACGCACACAGAGACACATACACACTGACTAATTCCATTTTACTACAAAATTTCCTTTTCATAGAAAGCATGATTATATATTATACAATTTAACAAACTTTGAGCATCTGGGAGTAAGAGATGATGAACTAGGTCCTGTCCTCTAAGAAGCACAGTTTGTTGGGAAAGACATGTACATAAATACATATAACATTTTGACATTTCTATATAAATATAAACTGGATATTGAGTACTTACCGCATGCCAAGCATTGTTCTAAGTCCTAGAGTCATATTAGCTCATTTCATCCTCACATCATTTTATAGATGAAGAAATGGAGGCACAGAGAAGGTAAGTAACTGCTCAGCTAGTAAACTTGGGATTAGAACCCAAGGAGTGGGTGTGTGTTTCATCACTGAGCTGCAGTAAAGAGAGGAAAGTGCTGGGAATTCTCTAGTTATCCAGGGTTTAAGGCTCTGTGATTTCATTACTGAGAGCCTGGGTTCAATAACTGGTCAGGGAACTAAGATCCACATGAGAGGACAATCCATTCACTGTTCCAGGGAAGGTGTGTCTGGGGCAACACTGAGATGCAGTAATATTTGAGCTGGATTTTACAAAGTGACTTTTTTCAATCCATCTTTCTTCACATTCCAAATGGCACAATTCAATCTAATTTACCACACAAATGTTTGAGAAGGAATCAAGTGTTACCACCATTTGTTGGTATAATTCTAACACATGAGCCCATGGAGCATCCCTTTGCTATACTGAGCTCACCTTTGGAGTGAGAAGTAGATTGACAGGGTGTTGGGTACTTTAGAATAGGAAATGCTTTTGAGACTCGCTGAACCTTGCTGCTTTATGTTATTGACTCTGGAATCTCATTTTTAGCCTCCAGCTCCGATGAAATGGTCTATCTCCATCTCTCCCTCTTGGATTTCACACCCTGGTCGTGCCTGCATTTCTCCTCTTGACCAGGCTGTGTCTGCCTGCATGTAATAATACCACATGTCTCCAACAGGGGGTTGCTGACAGCAAAGGGATGGGACAACCGTGGTTGAATGGAAAGTTCCCTGGGTCCTAAGTTAGCCTTGTCTGTGGTTTCCTCTGTGACTTTGGTTTCCTCATCCATAAAATAAACATACCACTTCTGTCTGTCTTCCTCACACAGCAGTGGTTAGAAACGTGAGGATGAAAATGAATGTGGCAGAAGAGGCAGCTCCTGTCACTTTCTCACAGCTCAGTCATGTCCGACTCTTTACAACCCCATGGACTGCAGCACGCCAGGCTTCCCTGTTCTTCACCGTCTCCCAGAGTTTGCTCAAACTCACGTCCATCAAGTCGATGATGCCATCCAACCATCTCATCCTCTTCTCCTTCTGTCCCCTTCTCCTGTTATCAGTCTTTTCCAGCATCAGGGTCTTTTCCAATAAGTCGGCTCTTCGCATCAGGTGGCCAAAGTATTGGAGCTTCAGCTTCAGCATCAGTCTTTCCAATGAATATTCAGGGTTGATTTCCTTTATATTGACTGATTTGATCTCCTTGCTGTCTAAGGGGCTCTCAAGAGTCTTCTCCAGCATCACAGTTCAAAAGCATCAGTTCTTCAGCACTCAGCCTTCTTTATGGTCCCACTCTCACACCAGTACATGACTACAGGATAGACCATAGCTCCTGTCTAGATGGTTTCAAAACCCCAGTCATTCCACAACTACCTGTCAAGCATCATTCATTGTGCCAGGTGCCATACAGCACCTAGAAGTCATTTCTACATTTTTACAAAGGGACTTTGAGTAAAAGTTTGAAGCAAAGTGTAGCCCTGACGGTGAGCAAGGAGGCTCTGGCTCTCCCTCAGTTCAGTTCAGTCACTCAGTCGTGTCCCACTCTTTGCGACCCCTTGAATCACAGCACGCCAGGCCTCGCTGTCCATCACCAACTCCCGGAGTTCACTCAAACCCATGTCCATCAAGTTGGTGATGCCATTCAGCCACCTCATTCTCTGTCGTCCCCGCCTCCTCCCACCCCCAATCCCTCCCAACATCAGACTCTTTTCCATTGAGTCAACTAGTTGCATGAGGTGGCCAAAGTATTGCAGTTTCAGCTTTAGCATCAGTCCTTCCAATGAACACCCAGGGTTGATCTCCTTTAGAATGGACTGGTTGGATCTCCTTGCAGTCCAAGGGACTCTCAAGAGTCTTCTCCAGCACCACAGTTCAAAAGCATCAATTCTTCAGCGATCAGATTTCTTCACAGTCCAACTCTCACATCTATACATGACCACTGGAAAAAGCATAGCCTTGACTAGACCGACCTTTGTTGGCAAAGTAATGTCTCTGCTTTTTAATATGCTATCTAGTTTGGTCATAACTTTCCTTCCAAGGAGTAAGCGTCTTTTAATTTCATGGCTGCAATCAGCATCTGCCGTGATTTTGGAGCCCAAAAAAATAAAGTCTGACACTATTTCCACTGTTTTTCCATCTATTTCCCATGAAATGATGGGACCAGATGCCATGATCTTCGTTTTCTGAATGTTGAGCTTCAAGCCAACCTTTTCCCTCTCCTCTTTCACTTTCATCAAGAGACCTTTGAGTTCCTCTTCACTTTCTGCCATAAGGGTGGTGTCATCTGCATATCTGAGGTTATTGATAAAAGCCGCATGCCCTGTCCTGGGAAAGATAACCGGGTGTGAAATGGCAGGACTCATCCTGGACGACTGCTATGGTTGGAAACCTCTCCCACCCAGTAACTCATCTCTTCTTCACATAACCCGGAAAACGGAGGCATAGAGAAGGGAAGTGGCCTGCCCCCAAATCTGGATTCCAGGAACCTCCTCCACCAGCTCATCCCAGAAAGTGGGGTGGGAAAGGGCAGTGCAGGAAGAGGAGTGACCGGAGCTGACCGGGAAGGGCAGAAAAGGAAGGCCGGGCGTACGGAGCAGAGGGCGGCCGCGGCGGCCAGCCTTCTGCAGGAGCGCCCCCTGCTGGTCACCGGTGCAGCCAGTCGCGGAGGCTGCGGGTGCAAGAGGCTGCTCAGCTCTGGACAGGTTGTTTTCTCTCCCCAGAGTAGAGCAGGGAGGGCCCAGGGGAGTCGCCCCCACCTCCTCACTTAACACATGGCAAATGCAAAGCTCAGAGGAGAAGTGACTTGCTCAAGGGCTCTCAGCGAGCCAGCAGGATGCGGGTCAATTAGATGCCCCGCCTGACACCGCAGACGCGTCCATCTCCCCTCCCCTCCTGCTCCGCCTTCCTGAGCCCAGAGGACCCCTTCCTCAGTGCACTGCGCCTGGCCAGCCCCCATTCCTCTTCTCTAGTCTCTGCACGTTCCACAAGTTCATCTCCTCCAGGAACCCTCCCGGACTGCAGCCCCAGAGACCTCTCTTCTCCAAAGCCGTGTTATCTCCAGGATCGCGAGTTTAAATGACATTTGGAGACATGGCTTTGTCAGCCCATGGGAACCACAGATGAAGCTTCCTTCCTTTGGAATTCTCCACTCACCCACCCAGCCGCTCCCCACCCAGAGGTGCCTGGTGTAGGGCTCACCTCGCTGAGTGATAAATATTGTTTTTTTTCTTCTTTCCACTACAAAGCAGTCCAGCAGTGTCTGTGGCCCTAGACAGCCAGAATGTCTGTGCCCGCATTGGAGCTCTCCTTCTGAGCAGGTGACCTTGGTTAGGTCACTTAAAATCTCTCAGAGTTCTCATTTTCCCAACTGTAAAATCAGTGATAAAGTTGTTCTTCTGGCAGGATGTGAGGATTAAATGAGATAACATGTAAAATGTGCATGGAACTTTGTAGGTGTTCAATCGTTGACGAAGTCGATTAGTCAGACTTCCAGGGAGCCTTAGGCTGGTCTCTCTGACCTCACCTTTCCATCAGGCACCCTCTTTCCCAGATGCAAACCTTCCAAGCCTAAACCTCTCCCACCACCTTCACAGTGTCTATGGAAGGATCACAGGAAAGGAGGATGCTGTTGGAAGACAGAAAAGGCTCTGTAATGAGGGCTAATCAAATCACACCACCAGGCTGATGTTCTCAGGTACTGGGGTCTGCCTCTCTCATTCCCCTCCTTGTGCTGGCTTCCTCCCCCTGCACGCTTTCTAGACAGGTCTTTCTGCTTCTATTAACTCCTGGTTCCTGCTTCTCTCAGAAGGTACAGCCTGAATGTGGCCCATCATGACTGCCATGACACCCTCATGGTGCCATGGCCATTCAGCTCTGGGGCCCAGTGGCATCTGCTGTGTATCCTAACGTAAGTCTTAAGGGGAGAAGGGGACCCCACACTGACACTTCTGGGACCTGTCAAAGGCTGTGGCCAGTTGTGAACTGACTGCCCAAGGGTCAGGTCTAATTGGTCTAATTAGACCAGGTCTACTTTGTTGTGATCATAGGGACAGGGTATCTGCTACAAGCATAGCCACAAACATAGTTCCATGTTTAACAGAATAAATATTCAATAAACACTGGTATTATTAATAATAACTACAATAGAAACTGATGAAAATTCATTTGAAATTCATTATAAAGGAAACAGCCTCTTGTGAGCTGTTCTGTGTGGTGGATAATCCCCTCTACTGCACAGACCTCCTGACAAATGATCTGGCTTGCATGTCCAGATTTTTATGTACTGCATCAGCCTGAAGCTTGATATACTCATTTGCTTGTTACAGCAAATACTGCTCCAGGAAACTGTTTCAGGGCCCCCAAACTTGACTGAGCCTATTGAGAGAAGGCCTTTCCCTTTTCCTGAATAACCTTTGGTGTTATTTTAAAAATGAATTTGTGATGTAGAGAAAACAAACAAACAAACAAACAGGCCCTGCTCTGTATCT